>NW_023270175.1:5939297-6290181 GCF_011800145.1 Mirounga leonina
TATATATATATATATATATATATATATATATATATATATATATATATGTTGTTCTCTCTTTAAAATTTTGAGGTAGTTTCTTCTAATAGATTAAATATAGCCTAAATCTCTAGTATATAGTTCTTTCTACTCCCCTGCCTGATCACATTCACTCCCTTTTTTCTCTTTTTTCTTTTTTAAAATCTTCTTTCTTTTTTCAAACAACTTCTTATCAATTCCTTTTATAAAATTTTTTATAATTTCCATCTTTACAGTCATATTCCATCCCTTCATCATATCAACCCTTGTTTTTGTACATATATAAGTTTTTCTTTCTTTAAAATTTTGGGAGGCACTTTCTTCTAACAGACCAAAATACACCCCAAATCTAGTGTGTGGCAGTGATCTATGTACCAGCCTGATCATATTTGATCACATTCTGGTTTTTTTGTTGTTGTTGTTGTTTTGTTTTGTTTGTTTTTGTTTGTTTTTATGTTTATCTTTTTCTCTTTTCTTTTTCTTTTTTCTCTCTTTCCTTTTCTTTTTCCACTGCTTCAGGTCTTTTCTGATTTGTTTAGAGTATATTTTCTGGGGACGTTGTTACTCTGCTAGCATTTTGTTCTCTCATTAATCTATTCTCCTCTGCACAAAATGACAAGATGATAAAAATCACCTCAACAAAAAGAACAAGAGGTAGTACCGACTGCCAGGGACCTACTCAATACGGACATTAGTACGATGTCAGATCTAGAGTTCAGAATCATCACTTTAAAGATACTAGCTGGGCTTGAAAAAAATATGGAAGTTATTAGAGAAACCCTTTCTGGAGAAGTAAAAGAACTAAAATCTAATCAAGTAGAAATCAAAAAGGCTATTAATGAGGTGAAATCAAATATGGGGGCACTAACTGCTAGGATAAATGAGGCAGAAGAGAGAATCAGTAATATAGAAGACCAAATGATGGAAAATAAAGAAGCTGAGAAAAAGAGAGATAAATAACTAGTGGATCACGAGGGCAGAATTCGAGAGATAAGCGATACCATAAGACGAAACAACATTAGAATAAGTGGGATCCCAGAAGAAGAAGAAAGAGAGAGAGGGGCAGAAGATATAATGGAGCAAATTATAGCAGAGAACTTCCCTAATTTGGGGAAGGAAACAGGCATCAAAATCCAGGAAGCACAGAGAACCCCTCTCAAAATCAATAAAAATAGGTCAACACCCCGACATCTAATAGTAAAACTTACGAGTCTCAGAGACAAAGAGAAAATCCTGAAAGCAGCTCGGGAGAAAAGATATGTAACCTACAGTGGTAGAAACATTAGATTGGCAACAGACCTATCCACAGAGACCTGGCAGGCCAGAAAGGACAGGCAGGATATATTCAGAGCACTAAATGAGAAAAATATGGAGCCAAGAATACTATATCCAGCTAGGCTGTCATTGAAAATTGAAGGACAGATAAAAAGCTTCCAGGACAAACAAAAACTAAAGGAATTTGCAAACACGAAACCAGCCCTACAAGAAATATTGAAAGGGGTCCTCTAAGCAAAGAGAGACCCTAAAAGCAACATAGACCAGAAAGGAACACAGACAATATACGGTAACAGTCACCTTACAGGCAATACAATGGCACTAAATTCATATCTTTCAATAGTTACCCTGAATGTAAATGGGCTAAATGCCCCAATCAAAAGACACAGGCTATCAGACTGGATTAAAAAACAAGACCCATCGATATGCTGTCTGCAACAGACTCATTTTAGACCCAAAGACACCCCCAGATTGAAAGTGAGGGGGTGGAAAACCATTTACCATGCTAATGGACACCAAAAGAAAGCTGGGGTGGCAATCCTTATATCAGACAAATTAGACTTTAAACCAAAGACTGTAATAAGAGATGAGGAAGGACATTATATCCTACTTAAAGGGTCTATCCAACAAGAAGATCTAACAATTATAAATATCTATGCCCCTAACATGGGAGCAGCCAATTATATAAGGCAATTAATAACAAAAGCAAAGAAACACATCGACAACAATACAATAATAGTGGGGGACTTTAACACACCCTTCACTGAAATGGACAGATCGTCTAAGCAAAAGATCAACAAGGAAATAAAGACTTTAAAGGACACACTGGACCAAATGGACTTCACAGACATATTCAGAACATTCCATCCCAAAGCAACGGAATACACATTCTTCTCTAGTGCCCATGGAACATTCTCCAGAATAGATCACATCCTAGGTCATAAATCAGGTCTCAACCGGTACCAAAAGATTGGGATCATTCCCTGCCTATTTTCAGACCACAATGCTTTGAAATTGGAACTCAATCACAAGAGGAAAGTCGGAAAGAACTCAAATACATGGAGGCTAAAGAGCATCCTACTGAAGAATGAATGGGTCAAACAGGAAATTAAAGAAGAATTTAAAAAATACATGGAAATAAGTGAAAATGAAAACACAACTATTCAAAATCTTTGGGATGCAGCAAAGGCAGTCCTAAGAGGAAAGTATATAGCAATACAAGCTTTTCTCAAGAAAGAAGAAAGGTCTCAAGTACACAACCTAACCCTACACCTAAAGGAGCTGGAGAAAGAACAGCAAATAAAGCCTAAATGCAGCAGGAGAAGAGAAATAATAAAGATCAGAGGAGAAATCAATGAAATAGAAACCAAAAGAACAGTAGAACAAATCAACGAAACTAGGAGTTGGTTCTTTGAAAGAATTAACAAGATTGATAAACCCCTGGCCAGACTTATCAAAAAGAGAAGAGAAATGACCCAAATCAACAAAATCATGAATGAAAGAGGAGAGATCACAACCAACACCAAAGAAATACAAACAGTTATAAGAACATATGATGAGCAACTCTATGCCAGCAAATTAGATAACCTGGAAGAAATGGATGCATTCCTAGAGATGTATCAACTACCAAAACTGAACCAGGAAGAAATAGAAAACCTGAACAGACCTATAACCACTAAGGAAATTGAAGCAGTCATCAAAAATCTCCCAAAAAACAAAAGCCCAGGGCCAGATGGCTTCCCAGGGGAATTCTACCAAACATTTCAAGAAGAATTAATACGTATTCTTCTGAAACTGTTCCAAAAAATGGAAATGGAAGGAAAACTTCCAAACTCATTTTATGAGGCCAGCATTACCTTGATCCCAACCAGACAAAGACCCCATCAAAAAGGAGAATTACAGACCAATATCCCTGATGAACATGGATGCAAAAATTCTCACCAAAATACTAGCCAATAGGATCCAACAGCACATTAAAAGGATTATTCACCACGACCAAGTGGGATTTATCCCTGGGCTGCAAGCTTGGTTCAACATCCACAAATCAATCAACGTGATACAATACATTAACAAAAGAAAGAACAAGAATCATATGATCCTCTCAATAGATGCAGAAAAAGCATCTGACAAAGTACAGCATCCTTTCTTGATCAAAACTCTTCAGAGTATAGGCATAGAGGGTACATACCTCAATATCATAAAAGCCATCTATGAAACACCCACAGCGAATATCATTCTTAATGGGGAAAAACAGAGCTTTCCCCCTAAGGTCAGGAATGCGGCAGGGATGTCCACTATCACCATTGCTATTCAACATAGTATTGGAAGTCCTAGCCACAGCAATCAGACAACAAAAAGAAGTAAAAGGCATCCAAATCGGCAAAGAAGAAGTCAAACTCTCACTGTTTGCAGATGATATGATACTTTATGTGGAAAACCCCAAAGACTCCACCCCAAAACTGCTAGAACTCATACAGGAATTCAGTAAAGTGGCAGGATATAAAATCAATGCACAGAAGTCAGTGGCATTCCTATACACCAACAACAAGACAGAGGAAAGAGAAATTAAGGAGTTGATCCCATTTACAATTGCACCCAAAACCATAAGATACCTAGGAATAAATCTAACCAAAGAGGCAAAGGATCTGTACTCAGAAAACTATAAAATACTCATGAAAGAAATTGAGGAAGACACAGAGAAATGGAAAAACGTTCCATGCTCATGGATTGGAAGAACAAATATTGTGAAGATGTCAATGCTACCTAGAGCAATCTACACATTCAATGCAATCCCCATCAAAATACCATCCACTTTTTTCAAGGAAATGGAACAAATAATCCTAAAATTTGTATGGAACCAGAAAAGACCCCGCATAGCCAGAGGAATGTTGACAAAGAAAAGCAAAGCTGGCAGCATCACCATTCTGGACTTCCAGCTCTATTACAAAGCGGTCATCATCAAGACAGTATGGTACTGGCACAAAAACAGACACCTAGATCAATGGAACAGAATAGAGAGCCCAGAAATGGACCCTCAACTCTATCGTCAACTCATGTTTGACAAAGCAGGAAAGAATGTCCAATGGAAAAAAGACAGTCTCTTCAACAAATGGTGTTGGGAAAATTGGACAGCCACATGCAGAAGAATGAAACTGGACCATTTCCTTACACCACACACAAAAATAGACTCCAAATGGTTGAAAGACCTCAATGTGAGACAGGAGTCCATCAAAATCCTAAAGGAGAACACAGGCAGCAACCTCTTTGACCTCAGCCGAAGCAACTTCTTCCTAGAAACATCGCCAAAGGCAAGGGAAGCAATAGCAAAAATGAACTATTGGGACTTCATCAAGATAAAAAGCTTTTGCACAGCAAAAGAAACAGTCAACAAAACCAAAAGACAACCGACAGAATGGGAGAAGATATTTGCAAATGACATATCAGATCAAGGGCTAGTATCCAAAATCTATAAAGAACTCATCAAACTCAACACCCAAAGAACAAAGAATCCAATCAAGAAATGGGCAGAAGACATGAACAGACATTTTTCCAAAGAAGACATCCAAATGGCCAACAGACACATGAAAAAGTGCTCAATATCGCTCGGCATCAGGGAAATCCAAATCAAAACCTCAATGAGATACCACCTCACACCAGTCAGAATGGCTAAAATTAACAAGTCAGGAAACGACAGATGTTGGCGGGGATGCGGAGAAAGGGGAACCCTCCTACACTATTGGTAGGAATGCAAGCTGGTGCAGCCACTCTGGAAAACAGTATGGAGGTTCCTCAAAAAGTTGAAAATAAAACTACCATATGATCCAGCAATTGCACTACTGGGTATTTACCCCAAAGATACAAAGGTAGGGATCCGAAAGGTTACGTGCACCCCGATGTTTATAGCAGCAATGTCTACAATAACCAAACTGTGGAAAGAGCCAAGATGTCCATCGACAGATGAATGGATAAAGAAGATGTGGTATATATACACAATGGAATATTTTGCAGCCATCAAAAGGAATGAGATCTTGCCATTTGCAACAACATGAATGGAACTGGAGGGTATTATGTTGAGCGAAATAAGTCAAACAGAGAAAGACATGTATCATATGATCTCACTGATATGAGGAATTCTTAATCACAGGAAACAAACTGATGTTTTCTGGAGTGGGGGGTGGGGTGGGTGTGAGGGGGTGACTGGGTGATAGACACTGGGGAGGGTATGTACTCTGGTAAGCGCTGTGAATTGTGCAAGACTGTTGAATCTCAGATCTGTACCTCTGAAACAAATAATGCAATATATGTTAAGGGAAAAAAGAAAGAAGAAGAAGAAGGAGGAGGAGGAGGAGGAGGAGGAGGAGGAGGAGGAGAAGGAGAAGAAGAAGAAGAAGAAGGTAGCAGGAGGGGAAAAATGAAGCGGGGGAAATCGGAGGGGTAGACGAACCATGAGAGATGATGGACTCTGAAAAACAAACTGAGGGTTCTAGAGGGGAGGGGAGTGGGAGGATGTGTTAGCCTGGTAATGGGTATTGAGGAGGGCACATTCTGCATGGAGCACTGGGTGTTATGCACAAACAATGAATCATGGAACACTACATCTAAAACTAATGATGTAATGTATGGGGATTAACATAAGAATATAAAAAAAATAACAACCCACCTATCAATTTTGCAAAAAAAAAAAATCATCTTTTAAAGAAATGTAATACACACATATAAAACAGAAACAATAAACAACTAAAAACATCTTTTGTAATTATCCATTTTTACCCTTTCTATTCTTTTTCATTCCTTCCTACAGATCTGGATTTCCATCAGGTTTCCTTTCCACTTAGCCTAAAAAACTTCTTTTAGCATTTCTTTTATTGTATGTACAGTAAAGATGAATTATCAGCTTTTGTCTATCTAAATGTGTGTTTACTTAGCTGTCATATGTGAAGGACGTTTTTGCTGAATATAGAATTCATGGTTGACAGCTTTTTCTCCCCAGGACTTTAGAAATATATTGCTCCATTTTGTTCTATGCTTGGTCATTTGTATCAAGAAGTCAGCCAACATTCTTGACATTGTATCCCTTTATACAATGTGTCTTTTTTCCTATTAATGGGTAAGAACTTTCTTTCATCTTTGGTTTTAAGCAGTTTGGCTATGAATTGCTTATGTGTGAGCTTCTTTGTATTTATCCTTCATGAGCTTAGTTAAGATTCTTAGTTCTGTGGTTTGATACCATTTACTGTTGTTTTTTTTTTTTTTAAGATTTTATTTATTTATTTGTCAGAGAGAGAGAGAGCGCGTGCACACAACTGGGGGTGCAGCAGGCAGAGGGAGAAGCGGCTCCCTGCTGAGCAGGGAGCCCGATGTGGGACTTGATCCCAGGACCCTGGGATTATGACCTGAGCCAAAGGCAGATGCCTAATGACTGAGCCACCCAGGCATCCACCATTTATTGTTTTTAAAAAACATTTTAGCTGCTTCTCTTCATGTATATCTTTGGCCTCATTCTCTCTCTACTCCCCTCTGGGACTCTAATTACACATATGTTATGTCATGTAATATTATCCTACACATCTCATTTGCTTGGTTTGTTTTTGTTTCACCTTTATCCAAATTCAATGATATTTTTCTCTTCTGTATCCAGCCTGCTGTTAGGCCCATCAGATTTACTCTTCCTTTCTGATACTGTAGTTTTCACTATTAGTATTCTCATTTATTTTTATTATTTTGTTTTATTTTATGCTTACAGTTTCCACTTATCCAGCTCAGTTCCCTCTGTAGTCTACCTTTTCCAATAGATCCTTTCACATAACATTTATTTTAAAGGAACTTTTTGTTCGTTTGAACTCCTTGGCCATCTTTCGATCTGTTTCTCTGAACGATTTTGACTCTCTTTCAATCTTCTTTAGATTCAGTTTACCACTGGATTTCATTGCTTTTAGGATGGGGTGATGTTTTTCTTCCGTGAATTGCTGGAAATATGAACAGTGGTATGACTCTGGAGTTCCCTTAATGCTTCACAGCTTTGCTGATGGTCTTTTGGGTCTGTGCAAAAGTCCTTCTGCTTTGCAGTCTCCCCCCTTCCTGGCCCACCTTACAGTCACCACAATAGGGAATCTCAATCTGGCTGAGTTGCTGCCAGCCTTCAGAGAGCCACTGCAGTAAGGACAGTGGAGGCAAGTTCATCAGAAGGGTTGATCTCAGCTCTCTGGCCTTGCCTCTGCTTTTAGCATATTTCTTTGTGTGATCAGCGAAGGCCCATGGCAAAGAGTTGGTGACTGACTAGGGCATGATTACACATTTACTTAGTGTTTGTTGCTTTTTGCAAGACATGCTGATCTATCATGTGTACCTATACTTTGTCATCACAGTTTTTTATAAGTCCTGCTGGCTTCTTGTTACCAGTCTGTGTTTGATTATGTCTGCTTCCTCTGGCCTACTAAGGATAGACGTAGCTCTAGGTTTTTTCTCTACTTGTGAGTACTTGGCACTTTCTGGAGATTATTTAAGTTAGCTTTATTTTTGTTCTCAGATCTTCAGTGAATTTTAAATGTTATGATTTTATGACTTACTTGGATTGTTTATATTGTTAGAGTAGGAATAATGGCTTTTTGCAATTTTCTATATTGTAAGTGTAAATCCATTATATTTCATTTTAATAAAGGATTTGCTAAACTTAAATTTAGAAATATATTAAATTTATTATTTATTGCTTCTCTAACTTGTGAAATCTGTGGCATATATAAGACTACAACTGGTATAAACCCAGGGATCATACTAGGTATACCTACTCTTTGGCTCAACCCTATATAGTGTAATTTATTTCCTAGATTGTGAATAAAGTGCAGTGTGCTAAGTGAATTATTCATAATATTTGCATAGCTCCAAAATTATGATTAAATGCAATGAAAAGTTTGTGTTAAACTTCCAACTTTCTGATTTGATGTCAGAGCTTTGCCGTTGCAGTGAATTTTGAATGAGATCCAGCTCATAATTACTCTCAAGAATTAAGTCACAAATTAGAGTTTGAATCATGTCAGGGCTTGAATTAGACACCCTTTAAAAGAGGAAAACAGTAAAGAAAATTATATTTTCTTTTTGCCTCAAAGGCTCCTTGTAGCTATTAGAAGTGTGTCTATGAAACAAATCTGTTATTATTGTCCTTTTAATTTTAACATTTGTAAATGAGTACATACCCAACTTTCATTTAAGTTCCATTTGATTATTTGCACAATTTAGGAAATCATTAGCTCAGAGACAGTAATGTCCACTGAACATATAGTACTCATTTCTGCCTTTCTACTTATCTAGATCTTACCTTCCCCTCAAGGTTCAGTGGACCCTAGCCCATATGAATTTCTTTATCAATAGTGTACTACTCAGTTAAACAAGTATCACTCGCCTTCATATGGGCATATTTTCATACTCCAAAAATATTTCTTTGTTGAAAGTGGAGACATTATGATTTTCTTGATTTGGGCTGGCTGGCCCTCTTTGTACACATGTACACACACACACACAACACAAATGCTTGCTTACCTCACATGCCAGAGTTACATATTTAGGGTATAAGAATTTATGGGAGTCCGTGAATTTATAAGGCATTCATTATAGTTATAATAATAATATGAAATTTTAAGAATCTATCATTCACATTATCTAGGCATATCCGTAATAGTAAAATATCAAGCTTATGTTAGAAATTTCATGTTTTCCTTATAAATTTCTCTAAACTATGACTGTTACAGTTTAAATACCATAAGATAGATTCTCAGTATAAATATTTAAAATTGGTTTGTCTTTTATTAACTTGAACACTGAAATGGGTTTCTGTGTTGCATATTTTATATTTTAAACAAACAGATGTACATGAATAAAATGATGAAATATGGTTATAGTTTTAATCATTTTAAGAATTAATATTTGCTTTCTCAAGTCCTTTATACATCTTTCCTTCTTATCTTGACATTATGATCTCTCATGGCTTGTGTTTTGCTTGGTTGCTATAGAAATAGAGTGTATTCAAAATCTTGTGTTTATTTTTGCATTTGGTTTGATTGAAAAGGGTAGAAATCCTATCCTTCTGGATGCGTTAGGACAAAATGTTAGGTTTTTTCATCACTTCAACAGGCTCACCCCCAGACATTGGTTGTGCTTCCATAAATGAAAGTGTTCATAGTGGCTGTTGCTAATAATGGGACTCTGGCTGCTCTGGGCAGAGAAAAATGGGTAGGTAGTTGATTAACAACTCAGACTGATATCCAGAGACCATTCTTTTCCCTAAAGGGCAATAACTCATTTGCAGAAGCTGGTTTGGAGGGTAAAGGAAAGGCCAATTGTATCAAACTGGCCAATATGGCAGTAGGTCTTTGAATTGATTCTGGTGCTCAGTTAGTAGTGGGTTGTTTTCAAAATGGCCAGGTGTTGGATTGAATTTATCTAGTTATAAATGAGTATAGTCTCAAGATTCATTTGGCTCCTGATATCCACTATGTTTCTCCGGGGATGCTTTAGGTCAATACAGGCAGATTGTGTTCACTATTTCTTGAGGGCCTCTGCGTTTTCTTTAAGTTAGGAATTACCATGAGAAGTAGCTTTATATTTTATAAGGAGAGGTAATTTGACAAGGCTGACCACCTCTATCACAAAGATAACTAGAATTAATTAGAAAAGACACCAGTCTTACTGACCTTCTTGATTTTTTTACGATAGGATAACCAATTTAGGACTAATAGAATATTGAGAGAAGCCTTTTGAAACATTCTCTTGATGTAAAGTAGATCAGTTAAGTTAGCATTGTTTAAGATTCTTTATTTTAGTACCCCATTGGGCTTACTTTCATGGACTCTTATAAAAAGGTATGGAAAAATCTAGTGATTCTCTAGAATTAACATATGGAGGGATTATATTGTGGGGGTAATTCCTAGTTTTGATTTCTACTCTATTATTTTTCGGCTTATGATCAGGTAAGTGGTAACTTGATTTTGAATTTTAAGTTATCAATATTACAAACTGTGGCTTTGAGCATACTTATTTTCTCCTATAGGATCCTAAAATTAAGTCACTTTGCTGACCTTTTTGATTTCTGGAGCTAAAACTTGTACGTTCTTAAAGTGGCTGGAAGCAGTGATTTTAGGTGCAGAGGCTCCAGCCTTCCTAAAATGAGCTCAGATCTCATTGCCTAAGGAAATAGAACCATGTGAAAGGATTGTGAAGAACTCTGCAGAATGTAAGCAATTGCTATGGCTGCTGAAAATGACCAAGACAGGCCAGCAAATGTATCATCTATATGAAAGATATTTACCATGGAATAAAAAGAAATCATGTATTTTATGAAAATAATAGTGGCTTGAGTTCCCACAGAATTAAGACTACATAGACCACTTCTTTAAAAAAAAAAAATTTATTTAATTTTGAGAGAGAGAGAGAGAGCAAGCACAAGCAGGGGGAGGGGCAGAGGGAGAGGGAGAAACAGCGTAGGGTGGAGGCACAGAGGGAGAAGCAGACTCCCTGCTGAGCAGGGAGCCTGATACGGAGCTCAATCCCAGGACCCTGGGATCATGACCTGAGCCAAAGGCAGACACTTAACCAACTGAGCCACCCAGGCACCCTAGACCACTTCTTTTTTTTTTTTTTTTTTTTTTTAAGATTTTATTTATTTGACAGAGAGAGACACAGCGAGAGAGGGAATACAAGCAGGGGGAGTGGGAGAGGGAGAAGCAGGCTTCCCGCTGAGCGGGGAGCCCGATGCGGGGCTCGATCCCAGGACCCTGGGATCATGACCTGAGCCGAAGGCAGACGCTTAACGACTGAGCCACCCAGGCGCCCCACCCTAGACCACTTCTTAATTGTTGCATCTGACTTGGTGGGCTTTGGACCTGACAAGCCTGAACTAATTTGGTGAAGATAGTATTGCACTAGTACCATTGTAAAATAAGAACACACTAAATAAAGGCCAGGGAGGGTGGAACTTCCGTGAGGAAACGTGTCCAATAGATCTCAGTGAGTATGCTACACATCTGGAAGGGCACGCATAGTTTAAATAAGTATGAAAAGTTATTTGTTCGAGCGACTTTTCTTTCTGAATCTTGGGAAAATGGGAAAATCTCACATGTAGCCTGGAATGTACTGATAACACTGTTTCGTTTTTCTTTTGGTGGAGGAGGAGACCAACTATTTTCATTTCTTATTTAAAATAATAAAAAAGAAGATGAAAGCAAAGTTTTATTCTAAAGGCTCAAATGAAATTTATAACAGGCAAAATAAATAAAAGAATATGTTTTTTTCCAGTGGCTTAAAAATATCCCTAAAGACCCTTTAGCAAAGGTTTGCTAGGCAAATTAAAACAATTACGAGAGCTTGCTAACCATATGCAAAGCATATGTCTTGTTCTGTAATCAAGAAGAAACCTCTCAAAGGTCTTTTTTATGGGCTGAGGCAGTCCCACAGAGATCCATAGACAGAGAGATTTTGTTCCTTAAACCAGGGATTGAGAACCTTTATCTGTGAAAGTCCAGAGAGTAAATATTTTAGACTTTGCAGGACCTATAGTCTCTATCCCAACTATGTAACTCTCCCATTGTGGCATGAAAGCAGCCATAGACCATATATAAACAAATGGATGCAGCTGTGTTCCAATAAAACTTTATTTACAAAACCAGGCTGTGGTGAGGTTTGGCCCTGGCTGTAGCTAAGTGACTTCTGCCTTAAACCAAAGGCCTGGGGATAATTTGCTGTAAACAGGCAGGGATACGTTCAGCATATAACCCAGTTACCCCTTCTCACGTGAGCAAATAAGCCTTTCCTTAGCTCTCTGTTCCTCTGTAGCCCCACTCTTGATTCATAGCCTAAAGGCAATTTTAGAAAGCGGCATGGACAGTGCTGAACTGTAATCAGCACACTGCAGCACTTTATTTTTATTTTTTTTTTAAAGATTTTATTTGACAGAGACACAGCGAGAGAGGGAACACAGCAGGGGGAGTGGGAGAGGGAGATGCAGGCTTCCCGCGGAGCAGGGAGCCCGATGCGGGGCTTGATCCCAGGACCCTGGGATCATGACCTGAGCCGAAGGCAGACGCTTAACGACTGAGCCACCCAGGTGCCCCACACTGCAGCACTTTAAAAAGAAGGTGCCACTTTTGAGTTTTCCCTGGGTGTGCCAAATTACATGCAAGATAAAGGACACGCTAGTTGTCTTTGTGGGAAAAGCAAACCCGTTCCTTCATAAGTGACATAGAGTAGCATTTCACTCAACACAAGTTGAGCTTCAGTGGCTTTCATGAGCTTCTACAAAAAAAACTTTGGATTCAGAAAGGCTTCTGAATGCCTTTGACCTATCCTTATTTACTTGCATTAGACCTAGCTGACCTTGAATTGTCATGCAACGAGAGGAGCATGAGCTCAGATCTCAGCTTTAAAGCATAGTAGCTGTGTGACTTGGTTACTTAGACTTTAACCTGTCTATATCCCCGTTGCCTAATCTGTGAAAGGGGAGAATGGTCATGGCCATTTCACAGGATTACTATGAAGGTTAAATAATATGAAATACATGAAACACAAAGAGATCTGCGTGTGTGTGTGTGTGTATAATATTAAATCAGAGGCCTATTTTATTCAATTCTTGCTTATCTTTGTAACCATGGCAATAACTCTGAGGAATAAACTACTGGAATATTTACAAGGTTACTATGTAATATTATCTGTACTCATGAGACAGTGGGTCAAGATGAACCAGTGGTCAGCATTTTTAAGTTAAACATGAAGGTTCATGATGTGTACCTGGTACCTAGTTGGGGGTCCATATCATGGCTGGCCACACGACAGTTGTGTGCCTACATGAACAACGCTCTTTAAGAACTGTGAACTCTAAGACTGAAGTGGACTTCCCTTGGCAAGGACATCTCCCACACATCCCTGAACTTTACAGTTTGACAGAAAAAAAAACCAACAAAAAAAACCCAAAAAACGAAAAACAATTGTGTAATCCCCAGAGAGGGAGAACAAGAAGCTTGTTTTTAACCTCTCTACCCTTTACCTGTGGATATCTTTTTCCTGCTGTTATTGCACTGTACGCTTTGCTCTAATAAATTTTAGTCATGAGGGGCGCCTGGGTGGCTCAGTCCGTTGAGCATCCGACTCTTGGTTTTGGCTCAGATCATGATCTCGGGGTCATCAGATTGAGCCCCTCTTTGGGCTCTGTGCTCAATGGGGAGTCTGCTTGAGATTCTCTCTTTTCCTTTCCCTTTGCCCTTCCCCCTGCTCATGGTCTCTCTCTTTCTCTCTCTCAAATAAATACATAAAATCTTTTAAAAAAATCTTAGCCATGTGTATAACTGTATTTGAGTCATATGAGACTAAGTGGGTGACTGTGGAACCCCTGAGATGTGAGATTTGATCTAATAGTATCTATCTACCTACCTACCTATTTACCTACACATACATATACATTTTTCTCTTTTATGCTCTGAAAACCCAGAATGTGGTGATGTGGTAACCAGTTTGTTTGCAGAACATCAATAGATTGAAAATCCAGGGGAAGGGGGCTTAAACAACTATAAATCTGCTTTGACAAATGTTTTATAATGATAGCAGTTATGGACTGGAGTTTGGAAATCTGGATTCTATTACTGTGTAAGTGATAGAAACTGGGGTTAAAGGGACCAAAATAAAATGCAAAAGAGATGTAGGTTGTGTTCAGATACTGCCTATATCAAAGCAATATTCAGAAAGTTTAGAAAAAAAGTAAGTATGGTCTCATGGCCAGAAACTGTGAAAACAAAAAGATGGCTCAAATGGAATATTGTATTCTGAAAATTATAAATTTTGTGAAGGAAAGAGAAAGAAGAGGAAACCAGAACTGTTAGCTTAGGTCAAAAGAACATGAGGGGAACAGATGGGGTGATGTCGAGGGTAGTAACACATAATCAAGGATGTGTTCAATGAGTGTGTGGATTTTTCATCGGAGTTAAGGTCCATAATAGGTTCAAGATTATATAAAGTGCCAAAGACAAAAACCAAAACAGTGATTTCACCTATGTTTACAGATGCAAAATGAAAAGGGCTAGGGGTCCTCTGCTTGGGGTAGATGGTATGATGTTAGCAGATAACAGAGAAGGAATCTCTTATGGTCAGTTCTCTTGTTCTCATCTTCATTAAGGCAAATGTTCTTCTAACCATAAAATGTATGAATGACATCAGAGAAAGGGAGTGATTAATAAGTGAGGAAAAACTGATATAAAAGAATTTAGAGCTAAAATTGATGGCAACCTTAGCTGTGCCAGGAATATACATTAGGGAAATGTAAACAAATTATATAATGCTGTACAGAAAGCGATTGACAAGATGTCCCACTTGGCCTTGGAAGATGACCTCGGCTCATCTTCAAATAATAATTGTACCAGTCTCCTATCTCCAAACCTATCTGTACCCTTCCTAACTTCTGTTTCTTTTGTCTCAGATGAATATTTTCCTTCTTATTCTACAGATGATATGTTCTCAGTTTTATCAACCAACTTGTTTTATTCACTTTTCATCCATTCACTGATTCATTCAATAGATATTTATATTTGCCAGGCGCTGTTCTAGGAGCTGAGAATACATTAGCAAACAAGACAGGCAAAGATCTGTCTCTTGTGGAACTTACATCTAATCGAGGGAGAAAGACAGTAAATAAGAAAGCAAATAAATATACAGTACGATTTCAGAGTGTGGTAAGATTCATAAAGGAAATTAAAAGAAAGGAGATATATAAGAAAGTGATTTGAGTTTGGTGGGCTATTTTAGATATGCTGATCCAGAAAGTTCTGTCTGAAGAAATGACATTTGAGCCAACACCCAAGGAGCTAAATGTGTGAAGAGCTGGGGGAAAATCACAAATGTATAAATCAGGGGTTGAAATGAGCTTAACAGTAATGGGACAGAAAGAAGATCAGTGTGTTCAAGTCTGGTGAACACTTGGGAGAATGGTAGAAGATGAGATTGAAGCGGTAAATACTAATCCTATCAGATAGAACTCTGGAGACCATGAAATATGAGTTCTATTATAGTGCTTTAGGAAGACATCAGAGTTATAATATTTTATTTAAAAATTTTTTAAAATATTTTATTTATTTGAAAGAGAGAGAGAGAGAGCACACAAGCAGGGGAGCGGCAGGCAGAGGGAGAGGGAGAAGCAGGCTCCCTGGCTGAGCAGGGAGTCCAATGTGGGACTTGATCCCAGGACTCTGGGATCATGACCTCAGCCAAAGGCAGATGCTTAACTGACTGAGCTACCCAGGCACCCAGAGTTATAATATTTTAACAAAAGAGTTTTAGTCCTTATATGGAGAATGAATTATAAGAGAGTGCAAAAGCAAAAAGAGGTAACCCAGTCAGGAGGGTATTGCCATAAGGTGTGAGATGTAGATAGCATGGACACAAGTGAGTAGCTATATGGAATGGTTGATTTGGATTTTGCTTTACAGTTGGAGTTGACAGGACTTCCTAATGGATTGTGTGTCTTCTAGATTTTTGACTTGAGGAACTGGAGAGATGGAAATCTATGAGATGGGAAAGATAGTAGCATGAGGGTAGTATGGGGAAAGAGGAACAGTGTGGAAGAATAAAATAAACATAAAGTCTTAGACATTATCAATTCTATCTCTCTTTTGTGCTTTTAGCTTCTCTGATCTCTCCATCATTAACCTCAGAGTGTGCTAAGTCTTTCCCACCCTAACTCCCCTAACCTTCTCTTAACTCTGCTTCTCTCTTGGAGTATTGCTCTCCTCTTCTTCTTTTCATCAATACATTTCTTGAAATAATCAACACTTATTATCACTACTTGCTCTCACATCATTTCCTCATTTATCATTTGCAATCCAAAGTGTGATACGGAAGTATAAAGATTTGACTTTTTTCTCCTATTTCATTACTGACATAATGATTACCATGGATCTATACTATGTAGGCACAAGCTCAAGATGCTGATAAGGTCAAGCTCATAGCTGGGTTCCACTTAGTCAGCTTTTTCCTGTGCTGCTGCCGTAGGTGACACTCCAGACTCTAGCCACAGTGGTCTCAGAGACATCTCTGACTGTCCCAAAGGAGGCTGAGTGTAAGTGTACTGATGGACCATCACAAACTGCAGAAGAGGCATATACATGCTCAAAGTATTAATAAGTGACCATCAGCAGGATTTGTTGACCACTTGAGTCCCTGTCAACTCTTAGTAGTTCAGTTCTGTTAAACATTTTGGATTGGTTTGTACTGCCTTTGCTCAAGAACACTCCCTCCTTTTTCTTTCTTAATGTGACAGTTCCCCCTTCTGCCTAGGTAACAAGGTAATTCTCGAGAATGACATTACAATTGCATGCTGTTTGCAAACAGCCAGAATGTGTGTTTCATCAAATGTAAGGATAAGGTTAAGTAGAGATGTTCATCATGGTGCAAGAAATTTTGTCAAGTGGAACGGACGAGGAAAGTCAGGTTTTTGAAAAGAAACTACACGGTTAATTCAGGTCCCTCAGATCATACAAAAGTTGTGGAAGTAATAAATTGCTGTATTAACATGTCCACTCTCATTTTTTTTTTGATTCAAGTGGTTTTTACATCAGCTTTTTCTCTTACATCAAATTTGAATATATCTCTTCTCAGCAGCAATATCACAGCTCATGAAGTTTATCTGAGGCACAATTATTGCTGATTGAAACTTTGAGAGTAATGATTTTTTCCCCACATAATGTTAATTATTTCCATAATATAATTATGCATTCTGCTTTAGGAACTTTAATGAATATGAGAAGGAGAGATGTGACTTGGAAGTTCATTAGCTATCTAGTTTTCAAGACCTGTTCAGAGGAAGCACAAACTAAACTTATAGTTGAAAGAACACAGGCCTACGAGACCGGGCCCATGGGCACTACCACTTCGGGTCTGTTTGCCCTAGGCTTCCTCTCCTCCATCTTTCTAGGCTTCCATTTTCTCATCTGAAAAATGGAGAAAACAATGCCCATCTTATATTTCTCATGAAGTTGGATTTTCAGAGATAGATACAATTTCAAATATTCTAACTGCTTGACAGGACATTTGTCTTACTTTCTGGCTCACAAAGCACAGTTACAGCCGATATATGTTGTATAACTAAGGTTGTAGGGAACTAGAAGCTACAATTCAGCCTGGCTTTTATGGCTCTCATTTTATGTGCAATTATTGTTCTCTTTTGTCTTTATGGCTTTTAGGCTCAAGATAAAAGTTCTAAAGCATGAGAGGTGAAAAAGCAGCTATTCACATCTCCTAGTAACCTTCAGTTTGTCATTCCTTTTGCAGTTTTCCAGAGAAATATGACAGTTGTCAACTCTCATGAAGACTGAGAATATGGTTGAGGGAATCACAGACTTATGGATTTTAGAGTTGGAAAGACCATCTTGCTTTCAGGTGAGTGAAAAGAAGCCCTAAAACAATTCACTCATGGCTGCCCTTCCTGTGTCCTTTGTAAAGGAAGAACAATTGTTGAAGAAAATGGAGGAGGGGATTCTTGACAGAGAGTGCAAGAGGATAGGAAAAGCTGGCCACTGTTAGGGTTTGCATAGGTCCATTACACAGAAAAACAGAAAAGTTGTGTCTCCTGTGGATCCACAGAATCTGGAAGCAGGAACCAAACAAGGGAAGCTAGTGTTCACATGGAGAATTAAGGGGAGCAAGGTAAAGGCCTATTTGGAAAGACAATGATACAACTACTACCTATTAATTTAAGAAAAAATCCCTTTGAGCTATCACACAACAGACTTTAATCTCTAGGAACGCACTTCTGAAAAATAGCCTGACATCAAGATAATGCTTAGTCCAACAAAATTTCATAAGTTTCAGTGGCTGCAAAACTTCATAGGCTTTGTGAGTTGCAGGATTACAATGGTTATGTTAGAATGAGGTGAAGAGGGGCAATCAAAAGTAGGAGACAAGTGGACTCAAGTGAAGGCCAAAAGAAATATATTAAGGGTCACTCAGGACTAATCTTAGAAAATTGAAATTAATTGTGAATGCAGGGAGACTACGTTGGTGATGTACAGAGATAAGTAGAATTTGCTCATCTGAACAAAGGTATTCTTCTGACTAGGAAAAGTTCTTGGTGGTGGTAACATTATCAAATAATGTTTTGATATCCCCAGGATGCCTAAGGTGATGAAGATATGGTAGTTCAGTAATAACTCAATTATGGTTTTCTTTTATTTTTTTATCAGTTGGATGATCATTTAGTTATTCAACAAACATTATATTTATTGAGTTATATATCTGATATAATATAAAAACACTTGCCCTTGAACTTTTCAGCCATAAACACATGTAAAATTGTAATTCACTTGCAAGAAGTTTTACCTTTGAAAATAGACCAAAATTACCCTAAGATGACTAAGTTAAAAATAATCAGGAAGTTGTCTTTTGACACTTTTGCCAGATAGTTATCTTGGGAACTCTGTATTTTAAAACATCAAATTATTTTCCTATCTATGTGGAAGATAGAAACAGTGCTTCATATGATTTTCCATAAAAATCCAAAGTTTACTCTGGTTATGTTTTGTTGCATGAATCTCTTGGGTACAAGTACTTCGTTCTTTGCAATAATGGTTGTTTACTTAGCTATAAGCAGGAGATCTGCTTGAATGTTTTCTCATTGATTTTGTTTTCTACACACCTTCAATTTGTGATGAGAAATGAATTATAATGTGTATGCTGTACCAAAATGGACAGCAATGGCAATCTGATATATATACACCAGACTGTTTCCACTGACAAAACAAATAGAACAATAGAACCAAAATGCTAGCAGGAAATTTGTAACGTTATCAATTCGCTCTTGCCGCAGTCCATACCTATTCAAAAGATGGATGAATTGCTAACCATTTTAAGGATGTTCCATGAAAAATTTCTTACAGTTTCCTTTTGTTATCTGTGCCTAACATTTGTTGCTGACTTCATTAATTATACAGCTAAGGAAAATGTGCAAACTCAAATGTTTTTCTTTTGTATTACAACCGTTATGTGTTTAAGTAAATGGAATAAAATAAAGTGCTAACAGGCAGCAATTCCTTAATGTTGAAAATGATTTCAGAGTTTACAACCCTAAAGAGATTCCACCCTCTCCCTGAACAAGCTGGGATGAATGTACTTTTTACTTAATAACCATCAGTTAGCATCAAATCATGCTGATAGTGTTGTATGGTGACAGTAGCATAATATATAGAGTTGTGGAATCATTACGTGGTAATGTAATATTGTGTGTCGACTCTACTTTAATAAAAATGTTTTAAGAATTTCAAAAAGGGATTTTGCTGAAACAACAGCTAATCAGAGTAAGAGTCTTCTGCCAAGCCACTATGGCAGAGTCATCATGATCACACTATCTAGTCCAGGGTAAGGAACAGTATCAAATCACTGAATAAAAATATAATCAGGAGTTGAGCCAAAATACCAGGTTATTGAGAAGAGAAGTTAGAAATCAAGATAGAGTAAGCAGGATAGAAAGATATTAGAGGCACATTCCCAAGTCGAAGTTAAGACAGTTAGGAATCCTAAACTGGAAAGAGAACGAGAGAAAAAATTGTCAATATAGAAATGAAGGTCCATGAAGGTACGAGTAGTTGTGGTTTGATGGGGGCAGTGGTAAGTTATTTCCTCTGTCTTGATCTTGCATTTCAGATTAACCTCAGCATACTCAAGCATACTTAGCTAGCCATCTTCCCTAGAGAGTTCAGGCAGTGTCCAAAGTGGCAAAACCTCTGACTTTTGATTCATCAGAGTTGGAAAGCATATCCAAGTGACATGTCTACATTTGCTATCAGTTAATTTGGTGAAATATAAAGTCTAGTATGATTTGGCACTCGTCTATAGACATAACCAAAGTTTTTTTTCCATTGTATGTCAAACAGAAGGAGAATAGTTTTTAATTAATCAATTTATTTATTTATTTATTTTTATTTATTTTTTTCTCAAAATGGTCTTACCTTGTTTATTAAATGAATGTATTTTTATATTTTATTTATTTATTTTTATTATGTTCATTTAACCAACATATAGTACATCATTACTTTTTGATGTAGTGTTCAGTGATTCATTAGTTGCATATAACACCCAGAATAGTTATTTTATTTTTTTAATATTATTTTATTATGTTATGTTAATCACCATACATTACATCATTAGTTTTTGATGTAGTGTTCCATGATACATTGTTTGCGTATAACACCCAGTGCTCCATTCAATACGTTCCCTCTTTAATACCCATCACCAGGCTAATGCCTCCCCCCACCCTCCTCCCCTCTAGAACCCTCAGTTTGTTTCTCAGAGCCCATAGTCTCTCATGGTTTGTCTCCCCCTACGATTTCCACCCCCTTTCATTTTTCCCTTCTTATTATCTTCTTTTTTTTGTTTGTTTGTAACATATAATGTATTATTTTTTTCAGAGGTACAGGTCTGTGATTCAACAGACTTACACAATTCACAGTGCTCACCATAGCACATAACCTCCCCAATGTCTATCACCCAGCCACCCCATCCCTCCCACCCCCCACCACTCCAGCAACCCTCAGTTTGTTTCCTGAGATTATGTTTTCATTTTGTGTTCAATGCATTTTAAATTTTCAACTTTTTGAGGAAGCTCCATACTGTTTTCCAGAGTGGTTGCACCAGCTTGCATTCCCACCAACAGTGTAGGAGGGTTCCCCTTTCTCCACATCCCCGCCAACATCTGTCATTTCCTGACTTGTTAATTTTAGCCATTCTGACTGGTGTGAGGTGGTATCTCATTGAGGTTTTGATTTGGATTTCCCTGATGCCGAGCGATGTTGAACACTTTTTCATGTGTCTGTTGGCCATTTGGATGTCTTCTTTGGAAAAATGTCTGTTCATGTCTTCTGCCCATTTCTTGATTGGATTCTTTGTTCTTTGGGTGTTGAGTTTGATAAGTTCTTTATAGATTTTGGATACTAGCCCTTTATCTGATATGTCATTTGCAAATATCTTCTCCCATTCTGTCGGTTGTCTTTTGGTTTTGTTGACTGTTTCCTTTGCTGTGCAAAAGCTTTTTATCTTGATGAAGTCCCAATAGTTCATTTTTGCCCTTGCTTCCCTTGCCTTTGGCGATGTTTCTAGGAAGAAGTTGCTTCGGCTGAGGTCAAAGAGGTTGCTGCCTGTGTTCTCCTTTAGGATTTGGATGGACTCCTGTCTCACATTGAGGTCTTTCAACCATTTGGAGTCTATTTTTGTGTGTGGTGTAAGGAAATGGTCCAGTTTCATTCTTCTGCATGTGGCTGTCCAATTTTCCCAACACCATTTGTTGAAGAGACTCTTTTTTCCATTGGACATTCTTTTCTGCTTTGTCAAAGATAAGTTGACCATAGAGTTGAGGGTCCATTTCTGGGCTCTGTATTGTGTTCCACTCATCTATGTGTCTGTTTTTGTGTCAGTACCATACTGTCTTGATGATGACAGCTTTGTAATAGAGCTTGAAATCCGGAAAGGTGATGCCACCAGCTTTGCTTTTCCTTTTCAACATTCCTCTGGCTATTCACGGTCTTTTCTGGTTCCATACAAAGTTTAGGATTATTTGTTCCATTTCTTTGAAAAAAGTGGATGGTATTTTGATAGGGATTGCATTAAATGTGTAGATTTCTCTACGTAGCATTGACATCTTCACAATATTTGTTCTTCTAATCCATGAGCATGGAACATTTTTCCATTTCTTTGTGCCTTCCTCAATTTCTTTCATGAGTGTTTTATAATAGTTTTCTGAGTACAGATTCTTTGCCTCTTTGGTTAGATTTATTCCTAGGTATCTTATGGTTTGGGGTACAATTGTACATGGGATTGACTCCTTAATTTCTCTTTCTTCTGTCTTGTTGTTGGTGTGTAGAAATGCCACTGATTTCTGTGCATTGATTTTATATCCTGCCACTTTACTGAATTCCTGTATGAGTTCTAGCAGTTTTGGGGTGGAGTCTTTGGGGTTTTCCACATAAAGTATCATATCATCTGCAAACAGTGAGAGTTTGACTTCTTGTTTGCTGATTTGGATGCCTTTATTTATTTATTTATTTATTTATTTATTTATTTATGTTGTCTGATTGTTGTGGCTAGGACTTCTAATACTATGTTGAATAGCTGTGATGATAGAGGACATCCCTGCTGTGTTCCTGACCTTAGGGGGAAAGCTCTCAGTTTTTCCCCTTTGAGAATGATATTCGCTGTGGATTTTTCATAGATGGCTTTTATGATATTGAGGTATGTACCCTCTATCCCTATACTCTGAAGAGTTTTGATCAAGAAAGGATGCTATACTTTTTCAAATCCTTTTTTTGCATCTATTGAGAGGATCATATGGTTCTTGTTCTTTCTTTTATTAATGACCTGAGCCAAAGGCAAACGCTTAACTGACTGAGCCACCCAGGTGCCCCTGGCTTGATGTTATCTTAATCTGTCATTTTTAGACTCTCACTAATCTTATGTATTCATTTGCAAAATGTTTTGTCTAGTGAGCCAGTTTATTATACAATAAAAGTAAAACTCTAAGCAGATGTTCTGTATTCTGTCCCCACTTATTACCATTGTGACTCTGGATAAGTCAACTAATTGTTTAGAGCTTCAGCTTATTCATTTTTTAAATGGGAGTAATAATAACAAAATGTGTGGTAATTTGCATGTCAAATGAAGAGGATGCTGATGATGTTGATGAGGACAATAATAATTGAAAGCTTTTTGCAAATTGTAAGTGATAGTATTGTTGCTATTTTATTCTTAGGTATTTAAAGATTTCCCTTCTTTTACTAGTGTGTTGATAATATGGCAATTGTTGATTGAGAGAGAGAAATTAATTACTAGAGTAAAGATATAATGTCAGTTTCTATAGAATCCACATGATTCCATATACAAATAAGTGAATGTAATATTGCAGGGTACTGGCTGAACTACCTGGATGGGCTTTGGGATAGGAAGGAGAAATTGGAACTAAATGAAAATACAAATTAAGTGGGTCTATAACTGGTTGAATGACCCTAGAGAAAGATAATTAAAGAGTTGATATTAACCTAGAGAGAGAAGTTTCCTTTAAAATGACTCTATGTACTTTTTACAAATGATTGGGATGGGGATATTCATGACATGATAATTAAGTATGTGGAGGGATAGCTCAGATTCAGAATCTCAAGAGTCTGAACTTATGGACTGAAACTATCAAAATGAAATTTGGTAGGGAAAAATGTAAAGATCTTCAATTTGTTTCTTATCCTAACTGTTCAAGTACAGAATGAATATGACATAGCTAAATTTGTAACTAGGAGGTAAGAAAAAGGTCTGGGTGTTTGAATTGACTATAGATAATGAGTAATGAGGTAGCTAGGGAAAGCTAATATGAAGAACCCAAGAACATCAGAGTTGCTTGAAGCCCGGGACATTTGGGGGAATGGTGTAGTAGGGTTACCTTTCTGCTACATAGTAAGACTATGTAGACTAACTCTGCTTCTTTCTGCTCTTCTTTCATTCTCCTATATTTCCACATTGGGGTTGAAAGAGAAACTGGCATAAGATTCAGGAGAACTCTGGGGTGCCTGGGTGGCTCAGTTGTTAAGCATCTGACTCTTGGTTTCTGCTCAAGTCATGATCTTGGGATTGAGCCCCGCATCAAGCCCTGTGTCGGGCGCTGCGCTCAGTGGGGAATCTGCTGAGGATTCTCTCCCTCTCCCTCTGCCCCTCCCCCGTGCTATGCTCTCTCTCTCTCTTTCTCTAAAATAAATAAATAAATCTTTAAAAAAAAACTCAGGAGAAGTTGGAGGGAATTTCACCCAAGTTTAATAAAAGCCAGAATATATGGTCATCTTTATTATGTAGGGGGTATGTAACATATATTAATAAAGCTTGTGTTCTTTGATATCAACATTAAGTCTCATCAGATTATGTGATTTCATTGTGTAAGCTACTAATGTCTGTTAAAAAATAAAAACAAATGCAGGCTCATGTAATTCTGAGGAAAAGAAGGTTCCACTGCATTCAAGTTCTCCTAACATAGAACTTATTTTTGATTTTACCTTTCCTTCTATATTAGTTAGGGTTCTCCAGAGAGAAATTATTTTAAGGAATCAGCTCACATGATTGTGGAAGCAAGTCCAAAATCTGCAGGGTAAGACAGTGGACTGGAGACCCAAGGAAGAGCTGCAATCTGAATGCAAAGGCAGTCTGTTGGCAGAATTCCTTCTTCCTCAAGGAAGTCAGTCTTTGTTATATGAAGGCCTTTAAATAATTAGATGAGGCCCACTCACATTACAGAAGATAATCTACTTTATTGAAATCTACAAATTTAAATGTTAATCTCATTCCAAAAAACATCTTCTCAGAAACATCCAGAAGAATGTTTGACCAAATATTTGGGCACTGTTGTGCAGCCAAGTTGACACATAAAATTAGCCATCATGCCTTATTTGTTTCAAAGTCCTAAAGCTCTTATGCTTAAATCCTTAAGTTTCCTACCTGAATAAGACATACAAAATCACTTGATGGATATGACTAGAATTGAAGGCATGACATGGAGGAAGAATTAATGAAACCCCTTTTAGGACACACTGTAAAACCTCAGATTCAGACAGCAGTTTGTCACTTCATTCAATAAAATATTTTTGAGCACCTAAAATGTGCCAGTCCAGGACTATGCTCTACACTGAAGATGCTATGGAGAGCAAAACAGGCATGGCCCCTACCCTTATGAAGTTATAGTTTGGTAAACTAAGGCAACCAGATATTAACTGAAGGATCATATAGATACATGTAGTACTTTGAAATAGTTTGATGAAACCTCAGTCTGGATGGTTCAGAAATGACATTTGAGCTGAAATATGGATGATTAGAAGTTAACTAAGCAAAAGGAGAACCAACATGTGGTAACACTTATATGAGGAGGGAGCATGGTGAATATGAGGGTCTGAGGGGTTAGTGTGGTTAGGGAAGAACGAATAAGAGAGAACATGATTCAAATGAGAATGTAAGTGTACTTAGGGATGAGGTCATAGGAAGTCTTGATGAGCATATTAAAGAATTTTGCCTTTATCCCGAGTGTTACAGGAAGGCACTAAAGACTTTTTAGCAAAGGGAAGACATAATCAGATTTTCTTTCAAACACCTCATTCTGAGTGTGGAGAACAGTCTGGAGGGAGAGAAGAATGGATGAGGATTAGACCAATTAATAAGTTAATGATTTTTAGGGCAGGAGAAGATGAAAGCATAGGCTACAGAGTTAGTGGTAGACATAGAAAGTAGTAGATGGATTGTAGAGATATTTAAGTGGACTTGGTGATGGATTGAGTATATGGGGTAAAGGAGAGAGAGTGCTGAACTGAATAGATGGTGATATCACTTGGAAGTTTAAGTGGCACATAAATAGGACTAGGTTGGGGAGGCAAAAGAAGAGTATCAGGTATTGGTTTATATTTTTGAGGTGCCACTGAGACATCTGAAAAAGAGTATACATGAAACTGTTGGGTATAATGGCTTGGAACACAGAGGAGAGATTTGTTCTAGAGACAAAATTTTGAGTAATTTTCCTACAGGTGGAAAATATTTCAGCAGTTTTGCTCTCTTCATTTTCTTAATGACAAAAATCAAGAAATAGGGGTACTTGGGTGGCTTAGTCAGTTAAGCATCTGCCTTCAGCTCCGGTCATGATCCAAGGGTCCTGGGATCAAGCTTCGAGTTGGGCTCTCTGCTCAGCAGGGAGTCTGCTTCTCCCTCTCCCTCTGCCGTTCCCCCTGCTTGTGCTTTCTCACTCTCTCTCTGTCAAATAAATAAATAAAATCTTAAAAAAAAGAAAAATCAAGAAATAGGTGGATTGACTTGTCCAGAGTTACACAGCTTAAACAGCCTTCATTGAGACTATGTCTTTTGAATCCATACATGGTAAATAAATGCATATACCTATCATATTTTTTTAAATTTTAAGAATCTAGCTCACACTTCAGGGGTGGATAAAGTTTAAGGAGGGCACATGTTGTGATGAACACCTGGTGTTATAAGTGATGAATCACTAAATTCAACTCCTGAAACCAATATTATACTATATGTTAACTAACTAGAATTTAATACTTCAAAAAACAAAATAAGTAAAATAATCTTTTCACCAGGAATGAAGTATAAATTAAGTAGTAGAATGCCTCTTTTATAATTTTCAGAGTGCAGATCCTTTATGTCTTTGGTTAGGTTTATTCCTAGGTATTTTATGGTTTTTGGTGCAATTGTAAATGGGATTGATTCCTTAATTTCTCTTTCTTCTGTCTCATTGTTAGTGTATAGAAATGCAATTCATTTCTGTGTATTAATTTTATATCCTGCCACTTTGTTAAATTCCTGTGTGAGATCTAGCAATTTTTTGGATGAATGGATAAAGACGATGTGATACACACACACACACACACACACACACATACATACAGTGGAATAGTATATACAATGGAATATTACTCAGCCATCAAAAAATGAAATCTTACCATTTGCAACGATGTGAATGGAACTAGAGGGTATTATGCTAAGCAAGTCAATCAGAGAAAGACAATTATATTATTTCACTCATGTGTGGAATTTAAGAAACAAAACAGGATCATAAGGGAAGGGAGGGAAAAATAAGATGAAATTAGAAGGGAGACAAACCATAAGAGACTCTTAACCATAGGAAACAAACTGAGGGTTACTGGAAGGGAGGTGGGTGGGGAGATGCGGTAAATGGGTGATGGGCATTAAGGAGGGCACGTGATGTAATGAGCACTGGGTGTTATATGCAATTGATGAATCACTGAACTCTAACTGTGAAAATAATAATATACTATATGTTAATTGAATGTAAGTAAACTAATACAATTTTTGAAAAAGAATTCCTTTTTATAATGTAACATATTGATCCTATACTAAGCTGTATAATAGATAAGAACCTTCTACTATGAAAACTATAGGGTTTTTTTTTTTGTCACTAAAATAATCATGTCACTAGCTTTGGAATTAGGCTGTCTAAATGAAAACACAAATCATTTCACATTATCTGACATAAATTAACCCCAGGGGAAATCTCTTCAAATGGAATTTTTCAGGTTTCTTTGAACTGACTCTTGTAATTTCCTAGGAGAGAAAAAATGAATAGTGAAATCTACCTATAGAAGAATTATTTAATTATACACCCATCTGCTCAATATCTTGACCTATGCAATTTGTTTTGAGATGAGAATGCTTGTTTTTCCCCTTAGCTTGAGAATATAATCACATTATAATTCCACAGTTTTAATATCAATAAATGTATTAGCTATTTGCTGAGTAACCAACATTGTGTTCGCTATTATGAATAATTACAAAAAATCGAAACCAAATAAAAACCTATGACATGGCTCTTGTACTTAATGTCTGTTTAAATTATGGGTTATATGAGGTGATACTTTGATGAAAAATTAAGAGTAATCTGTAAATATATATTCTAAAACCTAATAAGTGGTATTGACTCTCCATTCTATTGAAATTCCCAGAAGGGAGATTACCCTCTCATCTCTAGCAATTGTAGATGGCTTCATAGAGGAAGAGAGACTGGAGCTAGGCAGGAAAAGAAGAAGAGTTGGCAGTTTTAGTCTCATTGTCTCCTTGCCCTCATACCCTGTAAGAGAAACTAGCCCATCAATATTTTGTACTATATGTCCCTTCTGTCTCTCACCCTACCTGGCCACTTGGTTGGCTATTTGATCCATGATGAATCCATAGACTGTTTAGTGACTTATTTAATTGTGGACTAATGCAAAAGAGATGAGCTGGGTCAACCAGATCCCTGGACTCTGAATTTTCACTTAAGAAATATAGAGAGATTGATATTAGTAGTAGTAGAGGTCTTGATGTATAGGACAGTAAAGGAGGCCATAATGGCCATTTCCAAGGCAAACATATAAGAAGCAGAAAATATAAGGGGGCAGAAATTTTGAGGAAGCAGAAAAGCCTATTTGATAGAAAAAAGAAAAAAGAGTAAATGCACAGGGTGATGTTGAAATTAGAAGATGAGAAGTAGAATGACCGTTATAACCCATGAGAGATAAATGGAGAGAATTGCCAATTTCTAGAGATTCCCCAGTTGTTAGAGCCTTCCAAGTTACAATGTTAATTTTAGTGTACATATTTCCTTACAGTAAATTCCCCACTGCTTTATTTCTATTAATTGGATAAGCTACATAAAGAATCTAATTAGAATAGAAAGTTTGGATTGAGATGAATAGAGAGGAGGGGCATTTCAAGTGGGAAGGACTAGCACATGCCAAAGGAGGGAATAATGAGTATAGTATGTTAGAGAGCCTGATGACCATGCTGGCAAGTGTTAGAGATACTAGTTGGAGGAGTGATAATATAAGATTAGATATATAGGATGAGCCCAAATTCTGGTGGCATCACAGAACCAGTTGAATAATTTGGTTGAGAGCTTATAGGCTGTATAGTAGCCTACCCAGTGTTGGAAGATGGCTAATTTAGAAGATGAATTGGTTGGAGCAATGGTGCTAGCTCAGAAAATATTGTAGCAATTCAGGCACAAGGTAAAATATGGTCCACAATGGTAAATATGTGGCAGGCATTCCTCTGTTTCCCATTCCCAGGCCATGATACATTGCTAATTGATTATGGCATTCTTCACCTGGTGAGCATGGGTGGTTCCTTAGCATCATTTTCTGAATGGTCCTCCAAGCAGTGAATGGCCTTTGGTTGGAGTTACCAAGCAAAATGAAATTTATTTGCAGCCACTGAACTGGCACATTTTACTATTTTGGAAAAAAGAGTTTTGATAGTAAATCTAAGCCTACAGAGTATATGTATATCCTGGGCCCTTTGTTTCTCTGCATATAGAGCTCAAATCTCGCTATATCAAACAATAAGGAATGGTTCAATGGTTTGTAGCAGAATGTACTTGTTTGAAATACTATTCTAGTAAGTAGACCATTAATGGAGTGTGGGTATTTTTAGTCGTTAGGTTTTAGTTATATTAATAGAAATCATTTAAAATGGGCAATCCATACAGTTTTTACTTCTTAGGACACCTTTTACTATAAACATTCATAAACTCGTAATAGTAATTGTGCTTTTGATATATGAGTTAATTGAAAAATACATAAAGATAGATAACTATAGTGACCTTAGTGAGCCTTCTTAGAAATTTATCTTTTGTTCATTACAAAAGCATATATTTTTTCAACTTCGAGTTAATACACAGAAATGGCTTACATGTTTATTCTGCTTACTAACACTGTTTAGTGCATGCAGTCTCAGAGCCACAGCAGAGAAACATTGAATAAATGTATGTTCCCCAGAGAGCTTTGAGATCAAATCTGAGTGATGAACAAATGGGGAGGCAGGGCCACATGAACTCTGGGTTCTGAGAAGAGGCCAACAGAAAGACCACAGGTGAAGTTTTTCCTGAAGAAGAGTACAACATATCTGCCTTTAAGTGGTACCCTAACTTTTCTCTGCTTGTCCTGGAAAATCTTGTCACACCTCCTCTATTTCTGGCTAATTAAAATGTATGGGCATGATTATAGTCTAATAGCTTAATCCTCTAGATCCTTTTACTCAATAAATCTCAATTTTTCATGTATTAGCAGGAGTGGGTTTGGGAAAAGTCCTGGCAGACATGAGATGGGGAGACAGAATGAGGAAACCAGCCATGTCATGTCATGTATTCCATTTATAGACAATGCTTGGTCTTCTTAGGCATTTGCAAGCTCTGTTTAAAACTGTACACTTGGGACACCTGGGTGGCTCAGTCAGTTAAGCATCTGCCTTCGGCTCAGGTCAGGATTTCGGGGTCCTGGGATCGAGTCCCACATCGGGCTCCCTGCTCAGCGAGGAGCCTGCTTCTCCCTCTTCCTCTGCCTGCCATTCCCCCTGCTTGTGTTCTCTCTCTCTCTCTCTGTGTCAAATAAAAAAATAAATAAAATCTTAAAAAAAAAACTGTACACTCTTTCCATCTCCTTTATCCATAAACTCCACTGCTGCCAATGAGTCTACAACTCATATTCTGAACCATTGACCTACATTGTCTTAAAATTATCTGGGGCTTTTTTCTTTCCTGATTCTGCTATGCAAACTTTTTTTTTTTTTTTTTTAAATTCATGAGAGACAGAGAGAGAGAGGCAGAGGGAGAAGCAGGCTCCCAGGGAGCAGGGAGCCCGATGCGGAACTCGATCCCAGGACCCTGGGATCATGACCTGAGCCGAAGGCAGACACTTAACCATCTGAGCCACCCAGGTGCCCGCAAACATTTGAATTAAGTGAAAATTACTGACAATTTAAAGGCAGCAAAGTTTACTACTGCATGTTATAGTGGATGTTCTATTTTTTAAAAAAAAATCATTTTCTGGAGTGCCATAGCTAGCTAGGTCAAGGATCAGAGGTCTAATTCAGCAAAGACCAGACCACAACCAGACAAATAATAAAAGCAAATTGTGACTTAAGCATCTTAAGAAAGAAAGCAACATGTAACTAGAAAAAAAGACAAAGTAGGAATGGGGTTAGCTGAAAAATAAATTGGAATAGTATAAATGTGAATTCAAAGTATTACCTTGTATAAAAGTCAGAGATTCACATAAGCCTAGGATGAGGGCCCTCATAGAACCAGGATGTTTTTGCATAAACTGAGGCAAAAAAAAAAAGTCATATATTTTGGCTGAAGGTATTTATTACTTTAGAGACCAAAGAAAAGTAAAGCTCTAGCACATAAGACTACATATGGAAACAGAATGGAATTCAGGATGACACTTTGGATAGCTAGTTAGACCTGGACCTGGGATAGATACAAGGGATATGTAATTAAATGCATTTGTTCATTGATCAGGTAAAAATAAGCATGTGCCAGACACTTTGGGGTGTTCTCAGACTATAGACATCATCCTTGTGTTCAAGGAGTCTAGAAAGACAAATGAACATGTCACGAAAATAATTATAATATGTCTCAGTTTCCTCATTAAAGAAATATTTATTGAACACCTACTATATGCCAGGCACCATGTTATTCCATAGGGATATAAGGTATAGTGATGAGTAAGACAGTCATGACTCTCATCCTTATAGAGCAAGGAATATAGCATGTTATCATAGAAAATTCTTGTGTATTAAAGAAGGTTCTAGAATTAAGGAGATACACATAAAACTTAACTACTAAGCCTTAAGTGGCTTGCCTATTCAGTTCCTAAGTTTGTGTAATTTCTTACCACCAAAAGTAAAAATCCATTTACATATGCATCCATCCTTTCCTTCTTCTTTCCTGTTATAATAGAAATATCTCTAAAACTACCTTGCCAACTACTCTTGCCCACTCTTTGGAGAAAAATTAGACTCTGTTGCCATCAAGGCTATATTGCCAAGGAATAGAAGGAAGAAGTGAGAAAAGGTCAGTGTTTGTTAGGATGTCATCACCTTGTAAAGAAACTCTAATTCTGAGCTTTTAGGGGTCATTGTTGATGTGCTGAAGAGAATAGACAATATACGAACTTTAAGTAAAAGGAGGCAATATTATCTCCCAAACTAAAAGCATGAATATTACTAGTATGTATGTGATTTGGCTCCTCTTGGGCTTTTGGCTCTATTTAGAGTATAATTATTTGGTGTAAAAGCAAAGTATAATGATCAAAACAATAGAGTGGGGTTTCTTAAACAATCTGCTACTGCATGTTTGGGTTCTTAACTTTGGAATCAGAAGAGTTCCAGATTAGATGTATTGTATTAAGGGCAAAAGGACAGGTTAGTAGACCCATGGTACTAGTTAAAACTGGCACTTTGTAAAGATGAGATCGTGGTTGAACCCACTCATCTCTTATTAATTTGGTGATGCTACAGACCTATTTGAAGACCAGAGAAAGCCAGAGGTTTGAAGCTGTGACAGCTCAAAACTAATGAGACTGAAATTGATAGATGCTATGAGTCAGTCCTTAATTTTATTATCAATGCTTACCATAGCAGCAGGCCTCTCTGATGTGATCTGATTTGAATTCCAGTCACCACCAAAAGGCCTCCCATATACTTTTGACATCCCCAAATCCTGAGAGGTCACCTTTAAAATGAACTAACATAACAGGAAATTTTCCTCTTCATTATTAGATGGGCTCAAAACCTAGGAACATGGGGATTTAAACGGGATGGGATAGAAGAATGAGAAGGAATTTTTGGGTGGGAAGCATTGTCAAGGAAGATAAAACAGTTTACAGGGTTATAGTGGGGGGTCTTTGAACAGCATTGTCAAGTTGTAGAGTGCTAATTCAGGATGGCCAAAAGGCATCATGGAATGAAGTGGGAACTGAGAAGGGATGGCAGCTAGGAACTAGGATAAAACTACAGAAATTATTGCATCAAAAACAAACATCTGTGGTTTTGCAGGAGGTACATGATTCAAAATTTATTTTTCTCTCTGTGTTTGCAGGATAACATCCTTGCCAAATGGTATCAAAGTATGTAATTTTGCCAAAGGTATGTATACAGCATTTTCTCTCTCCTGACCTTAGGATGTCAGACAACAAACTGTTGATAATTGCTGTTTATTAGAATAGAGGGGAAATATATATCTTGTTGAACACCCCTTGAAAGGATCTTTCAAGGACATCATTAGGCAGCCCCCAAGTGACCTATTCTCCCTGGACTTTGGGGCCAAAATGAGACAATCAAATATTTTACTCTCAATGTGGTTTGGGCATCAAGCCTGACTTTCTCCTGTAAGAATAAAAGGACATAGAAAATAATCACCATTTGAAGCCATGGAATACACAGGGGTTTACTATTATAATACCTCTATTTCAATGCTTTGGCTGGTAAATATTCTACTTTGGATTTGATGACATTTCATTGCATATCCCTTCTCTGAATATGTAGTGCATTTTTAAAGAGTGCCTGGATTGAAAATTCACTCATTGATAAGAGACTGTGAGCAGTATATTATAGGGTGCAACAATTGTATAATGTGCTCACTGTGGTGAATGTAGTAAAGAAAGACTTTATAGAACTATTGCTATCTAATTATGTTTCATCAGAGCCTACAAAGTGTCTACACAGCTCTGGCTCTTATTCGGAAAAGCCAGCTAAACAGTAACAAGTGCCAAGAAAATTAAAGCCTTCTGTCTTAGGAACACACACGTGGAGCCCATATGTTGGAAAACTGGTCTGAGTTTTGTTTACCATAATCAATTACTTTGCAACACTTAAACATGGGATTTAGGAAGGATTCTGAAGCAACTAAACCAAGGGTTTCTCATAAAATTTATTAGTTAATATCTTTATGGAATAATATACCCAAATTTTACTTAAGAGTTTACAAGTTTAATGTTGACAGCAGTGTTTCTCTCTTTTTTGTGGATATCAAAAAGGTTTTATTTTCTTTCCAGCATTACTGAAACTTTTTAACCTCTTAATTTTTAATTGTACATTCCAATATTGCTAAATATATGCATATTGTTGTATAGAAGATTTTTAGAACCTTTTTTCCTTGCATAACTGAGACCCATTGAACAACAGCTTTCCATTTCCCTCTTCCCACAGCCCCTGGCAACCAACAACCTACTTTCTGTTTCTATGAGTTTGATTATTAGATATCTCATAATGTCCATTGATGGACATTTAGATTTTTCCCACATCTTGGCTATTATGAATAATGCTGCTACAAATGATTATGGCTGTGCAAAAAAAATACTGTTTGAAATCCTGATTTTAATTCCTTTGGATGCATACCTAGAAGTGGATTGTATGGTAGTTCTATTTTTAATTTTTTGAGGAAACTCTATACTGGTTTCTATAGAGGCTGTACTATTTTACAATCCAACTAACAGTGTGCAAGTTTCCAATCACTAAATGTCCTCCCCAACACTTATTATTTCCTGCTTTTTTAAAAAATTGATCATCCTATGGGGAAAATCTAAGAGCTTTTCTCTTAAGGTCAGGAACAAGACACAGATGTGCATTCTCACCACTTTTATGCAGCATACTACTGGAAATCCTAGCCACAGCAATCAGACAAAAAAAGAAATAAAAAGCATCCAAATCTGCAAGGAAGAAATCAAACTTTCATTATTTGCAGATACGTGATACTCCATATAGAAAACCCAAAAGACTCCACCAAAAAGTTGCTAAAACTGATATATGAATTCAGTAAAATCACAGGATACAAAACCAAGGTACAGGTACCTGTTGCATTTCTATACACTGATAATGAAACAGCAGAAAGAGAAATTAAGAAAAAAATCCCATTTATAATTACACCACAATTATAAGATACCTAGGAATAAACCTAACTAAAGAGGTGAAAGATCTGTACTCTGACAACTATAAAACACTGATGAAAGAAACTGAAGAGGACACAAAGAAATGAAAAGACATCCCATGCTCATGGATCAGAAGAATAAACATTATTAAAATGTCTGTACTACACAAAGCAATCTACAGATTTAATGCAGTCCCCATCAAAATACCAATAGCATTTTTCACAGACCTAGAACAAACAATCCAAAAGTTTTTATGGGACCACAAAAGTCTCTGAATAGCCAAAGCGATCTTGAAAAAGAAAAGAAAAGCTGGAGGCATTACAATCTGAACTTCAAGCTATATTACACAGCTGTAGTCATCAAGACAGCATGGTACTGGCACAAAAATAGACACATAGATCAATGGAACAGAATAGAAAACCCAGAAATGAACCCACAACTATATGGTTAATTAATCTTTGATTAAGCAGGAAAGAATATGCAATGAGAAAAAGTCTCTTCAACAAATGATGTTCAGAAAACCAGACAGCAACATGCAAAAGAATGAAACTGGACCATTTTCTTATACCATACACAAAAATAAATTCAAAATAAATGAATGACCTAAATGTGAGATAGGAAACCATAAAAATCCTAGAAGAGAACACAACTTTTTATTATTAAGATTATTTATTCATTTATTTGACAGAGAGCATGAGAGCAAGCACAAACAGGGGGAGAGGCAGAGGCAGAGAGAGAGGGAGAAGCAGGCTCCCCACCAAGCAGGAAGCCCAACATGGGGCTTGATCCCAGGACCCTGGGATCATGACCTGAGTCGAAGGCCAACGCTTAATCAACTGAGCCACCCAGGCGCCCCTCAGACAGTAAATTCTTCAGCATCAGCTATAGCAACATTTTTCTAGATATGCCTCCTGAGACAAGGGGAAAAAAAGCAAAACTAAACTATTGGGACTTCATCAAAATAAAAAGCTTCTGCACAGTGAAGGAAATAATCAACAAAACTAAAAGGCAACCTATGGAATGGGAAAAGATATTTGCAAATAGCATATCTGATAAAAGGTTGGTATCCAAAATATATAAAGAACTTATACAACTCCATACCAAAAAACCAAATAATTCAATTAAAAATGGGCAGAAGGGGGCGCCTGGGTGGCTCAGTCGTTAAGCGTCTGCCTTCGGCTCAGGTCATGATCCCGGAGTCCTGGGATCGAGCCCCGCATCGGGCTCCCTGCTCGGCGGGAAGCCTGCTTCTCCCTCTCCCACTCCCCCTGCTTGTGTTCCCTCTCTAGCTGTGTCTCTGTCAAATAAATAAATAAAATCTTAAAAAAAAAAAAATGGGCAGAAGACATGAACGGACATTTCTTCAAAGACTTACAGATCGCCAACAGACACATCAAAAGATACTCAACATCACTTTTCATCAGGGAAATGCAAATTAAAACTACAATGAGACATCACCTCACACTTGTCAGAATGGCTAAAATCAACATAAGAAGCAACAGGTATTGGAGAGGATGTGGAGAAAAAGGAACCCTCTTACACTGTTGGTGGGAATGTAAACTTTGGTGCAGTGATTGTGGAAAACACTATGAAGTTTCCTCAAATAGTTAAAAATAGAACTACCCTACGATTTAGTAATCACACTACTGGGTATTTACACAAAGAATACAAAAACACTAATTTAAAGAGACACATGCACCCCCACATTTATAGCAGCATTATCTAAAATAGCCAGATTATGGAGACAGCCTATGTGTCCGTCCACTGATGAATAGATAAATAAGTGGTATATATACAATAGAATATTATTCAGCCATAAAAAGAATGAAATCTTGGCATTTGCAACAACATGGATGGAGCTGGAGAGTATAGTGCTAAGTGAAATAAGTCAATCAGAGAAAGATAAATACCATATGATTTCACTCATATGTGGAATTTAAGAAACAAACAAGTCAAGGGAAAAAAAGACAAATCAAGAAAAAAAAAGACTAATATAGAACAAACTGATGGCTACCAGAAGAAGGGCAGTGTGTGATGAGTTAAACAGGTGATGGGGATTAAGGAGTGCACTTGTTGTGATGAGCACCAGGTGATGTATAGAATTATTGAATCAGCATATTGTACACCTGAAACTAATATAACACTGTTTTAGCTGGAATTAAAATAAAAAACTGAAAAAAGTGGTCATCTTTAGCATTATGCTCTAGTTCCATCCATGTCACTGCAAATGCCAAGATTTCATTCTTTTTTATGGCTGAATAATAATGCTAAGTGAAATAAGTCAGAGAAAGACAAATACCATATGATTTCACTCATGTGGAATTTGAGAAACAAAACAAATGAGCAAGGAGAAAAGACAGAGACAAACCAAGAAACAGGCTTTTTAAATATTTCAATATCTTATTTAAATTCTAGTTAGTTGGGGCGCCTGGGTGGCTCAGTCGTTGAGCGTCTGCCTTCGGCTCGGGTCGTGATCCTGGGGTCCTGGGATCGAGCCCCGCATCGGGCTCCCTGATCGGCGGGCGGTCTGCTTCTCCCTCTCCCACTCCCCCTGCTTGCCTGCTTGTGTTCCCTCTCTCGCTGGGTCTCTCTCTCTCTCTGTCAAATAAATAAATCTTTAAAAAAAAAAAAAAAAAAAAAATTCTAGTTAGTTAATGTATATAGTAAAATTGGTTTCAAGTGTAGAATTTAGTGATTCATCACTTACATATAACACCCAGTGCACATTAGAAGTGTCCTCTTTCAATACAAATCAAAACCACAATGAGGGGCACCTGGGTGGCTCAGTTGGTTGAGCGACTGCCTTCGGCTCAGGTCATGATCCTGGAGTCCCTGGATCGAGTCCCACTGTTTCTTATATTCCACATATGGAATGACCCTCCCCCCTCTCATGTGCTCTCTCTCTTTCTCATTCTCTCTGTCTCAAATAAATAAATAAAATCTTTAAAAAAAAAAACCCACAATGAGATACCACCTCATGCCAGTCAGAATGGCTAAAATTGACAAGTCAGTAAACAACTAATGTTGGCAAGGATGGGGAGAAAGGGGAACCCTCTTACACTCTTGGTGGGAATGCAAGCTGGTACAGTCACTCTGGAAAACAGTATGGAGGTTCCTCAAGAAGTTAGTAATAGAACTACCCTCTGACCCAGAAACTGTACTACTAGGTATTTACCCCAAAGATACAAATGTATTGATCTGAAGGGGCACCTGCACCCCAGTGTTTATAGCGGCAATGACCACAATAGCCAAACTATGGAAAGAGCCCAGATGTCCATCAACAGATGAATGGATAAAGAAGATGTGGTGTATATATATGTATATATACACACACACACACACACACACACACACACATACATACATACAGTGGAATATTACTCATCAGAAAGGATGAGTACTTACAATTTACATCAATGTGGATGGAACTGGAGGGTATTATGTTGAGCAAAATAAGTTAATCAGAGAAAGACAATTATCATATGGTTTCACTCATATGTGGAATATAAGAAACAGCGCAGAGCATCATAGGGGAAGGAAAGAAAAACTGAATGGGAAGTGATCAGAGAGGGAGACAAACCATGACAGACTCTTAACTATAGGAAACAAACTGAGGGTTGCTGGCGAGGAGGTGGGTAGGGGGATGGGGTAATTGGGTGATGGGCATTAAGGAGGGCATGTGATGTGATGAGCAACGGGTTTTATACAAAACTGAAGAATTATTGAACACTACATCTGGAGCTAATGATATACTATATGTTGGATAATTGAATTTAAATTAAAAAATAAATAAAAATTAAAAAAACAAGTGTCCTCCTTAATACCCATCACCTATTTAGCCCATCCCCCACCTAACCCTCTCCATCAAACCTCAGTTTGTTCTCTATAGTTAGAATCTCTTATGGTTTGCTTCCCTCTCTCTTTTTTCCCCTTTTCCCTATGTTCATCTGTTTTAAAGAAACAGACTCTTAACTATAGAGAACAAACTGATGGTTATCGGAGGGGAGGTGGGTGGGGGTTTGGGTGAAATAGGTGATGGGGATTAAGGAGTGCACTTGTTAGGATGAGCACTGGGTGGTGTATGGAAGTGTTGAATCACTATACTGTACACTTGAAAGTAATATAACACTGTATGTTAACTAACTGGAATTAAAATAAAAACTTAAAGTGGTCATCCTAATAGGTATGAGGTTGTCACTTCCCTGATAGTGATATTAAGCATTATTTCATATGCTTATTTGTCATTTGTATGTGATATTAAGCATTATTTCATATGCTTATTTGTCATTTGTATATCTTTGGAGAAGTATTTATTCAAGTCCTTTGCCTATTTTTTAAAAAGATTTACTTCTTTATTTTAGAGAGAGAGAGTGCACGAGCATGGGGAGAGACAGAGGGACAGAGAGAGGGGAAGCAGACTCCCTGCTGAGTGGGGAGCGCAACCCGGGGCTCAATCTTAAGACCCCGAGATCATGACCTGAGCCGAAACCTAGAGTCAGACACTTAACTGACTGAGCCACCCAGGTGCCCCATCCTTTGCCCATTTTTTAATTGGGCTATTTGGATTTTTTGTTTGTTATTGAATTTTAGAAGTTCTTGTATTTTCTGGAGATTTACCTCTTATCTGATATATGTTTTGCAAATGTTTTCTCCCATTCTGTATGTTGCTTTTCACTCTGTTGATTGTTTCTTTGCTGAACATAAAGGTTTTTAAATTTGATATAGTTTCTTTTTTAAATTTGATATAGTCTTATTTGTTAGTTTTGCTTTTGTTGCCTATGTTATGGTGTCACCCAAGAAATGATTGCCAAGTCCAATGTCATGAAGATTTTCCCCTATGTTTTCTTTCTAGGAGTGTTATAGTTTCATGTCTTATGTTTCAGTCTTTCATCCATTTTGAGTTAATTTTTTGTATGGTGGAAAATAAGGGATCCATCTCATTCTTTTGTATGGAGACATCTAGTATCCCAACACCATTTGTTGAAGTGAAAGTGCCTTCCACATTGTATATAGTCTTGGCACCCTTGTTAAAGATCATTTGACCATATACATGAAGGTTTATTACTGGATACTCTATTATGTTCTGTTGGTCTATGTCTGTCTTTATGCCAACATCATACTGTTTTCTCTTGTTTTATTGAGGTATAATTGACATACACCACTGTATTAAGTTTAAGGTGTACAGTATAATGATTTGACTTACATGTCGTGAAGCGATTACTGCAGTAAGTTTAGTTAACATCCATCATCTCATATAGATACAAAATAAAAGAAAAAGAAAAAAATTTTCTTTCCTTGTAAATTTAAATTCCTTAGGATTTCCTTTCTTAACAACTTTCATATATATCATACAGCAGTGTTAATATGATCATTATGTTGTACATTATATTCCTAGTACTTATTTATCTTATAACAGGAGGTTTGTACCTTTTAACTGCCTTCCTTCAATGCCCCCTCCCCCTACCTCCTCCTCTGGTAACCACAAATATGATCTCTTCTTCTATTAGTTTGGTTCTTTTTTTTAAACTTACATATATACATGAGATCATACAGTATTTGTCTCTGGCTTATTTCACTTAGCATAATGCCTTCAAGATCTATCTAGGATGTTGCAAGTGGCAGGATTTTCTCATTTTATGACTGAATCATATTCCACTTATACCATGCTGTTTTGATTACTATAGGTTTGTAGTATGTTTTGAATCATGAAGTGTACAGTCTCCAACTTTGTTGTTTTCTCTCAAGATTGCTTTGCATATTTGGGGTCTTTTGAGGTTCAATATGAATTTTAGGAGTTTTTTCTATTTCTACAAATTATGTCATTGGGATTTTTTAAAAAGATTTATTTATTTATTTGCAGAGAGAGAAGAGAGAGCACAAGCAGGGGGAGAGGCAGGCAGAGGGACAAGCATGCTCCCCGCTGAACAAGGAACCTGATGCGGGACCCAATCCCAAGACCCTTGAATCATGACCTGAACCACCCAGGCATCCCTGCTATTGGGATTTTGATAAGGATTGCAGTGAAACTGTAGATCACTTTGGGTAGTATGGGCATTTTAACAATATTAAGTCTTCTAATCCATTAACAGAGATATCGTTCCATTTATTTGTATTTTCTTTAATTTTTCTCAGCAATAGCTTGATTTTTCACTGTACAAGTCTTTTACCTCCTTGGTTAAGTTATTTCAAGGTGTCTTATTCTTTTTGATGCTATTGTAAATGGGATTACTTTCTTAATTTATTTTTTGGCTTGTTCATTGTTATGTATAAAAATGCAGCTCATTTTTTGTGTGTTGATTTTGCAACCTGTTATTTTGCTGAATTCATTTGTTAGTTTTAACAGGGTTTTTTTTTTTTTTTAATCTTTAGGTTTTCTACATATGTTATGTTATCTGAAAAACAGATAATTTACATCCTTTGCAATTTGGATGCTTTTATCTCCCCTTCTTAACTAATTGCTCTGGCCAGGACTTCCAGTACTAAGTTGAATAGAAGTGGCAATAGTGGGAATCTTTGCTTTGTTCCTGATCTTAGTGGAAAAAAATTCAGTCTTTAACTATTGAATATGATGTAAGGTATAGGCTTTTTATGTATGGCCTTTATTATGTAGAAATAATTTCCTTCTAAATTTGGTGAGTGTTTTTATTATGAAAGGGTATTAAATTTTGTCAAATGCATGTTTTTTTATCAATTGAAATGATTATAAGATTTTTATCCCTCATTCCATTGATGTGGTATATTACATTGATTGATTTTCATATGTTGAAGCACCCAGTTTCCCAGGGATAAATCCCATGTGGTCATGTTGTATAATACTTTTATTTTTTAATTGCTACAAAGGTAACAATAAATAATCATGTATTTATTACCTCCATTAAGATTTTCATAGTTATTTAAAAATTAATTTCATTTTGGAGAAACTTTGTTCTGTTGAGGCAATAGTTACTGGAATTATCAATAAATGTTTTAAAGCAATTCTCATATTTGGAAATAAACCATGGATTTTAAATTCCACATTTAAACTTTATAACTGATTCACCTATGATAAATTATTGGTATTGCAGAGACTGTTGTATATTTATTTTACTTTCTGTCTCTTTCCAACCCCCTCCAGGTTCTGCCAATAGAATGTGAATTTTATTATTATTATTTTTAAAAATTTTTTATTGTTATGTTAATCACCATACACTACATCATTTTGTTATGTAGTGTTCCATGATTCATTGTTTGTGCATAACACCCAGTGCTCCATGCAGAACGTGCCCTCTTTAATACCCATCACCAGGCTAACCCATCCTCCCACCCCACTTCCCTCTAGAAACCTCAGTTTGTTTTTCAGAGTCCATCATCTCTCATGGTTCGTCTCCCCCTCCGATTCCCCCACTTCATTGTTCCCCTCCTGCTATCTTCTTCTTCTTTTTTTTTTCTTAACATATATTGCATTATTTGTTTCAGAGGTACAGACCTGTGATTCAACAGTCTTACACAATTCACAGCGCTCACCATAGCACATACCCTCCCCAGTGTCTATCACCCAGCCACACCATCCCTCCCACCCCACCCCCCACTCCAGCAACCCTCAGTTTGTTTCCTGAGATTAAGAATTCCTCATATCAGTGAGGTCATATGATACATGTTTTCTCTGATTGACTTATTTCGCTCAGCATAACGCCCTCCAGTTCCATCCATGTTGTTACAAATGGCAAGATCTCATTCCTTTTGATGGCTGCATAATATTTCATTGTTTATATATACCACATCTTCTTTATCCATTCATCTGTCGATGGACCTCTTGGCTCTTCCCACAGTTTGGCTATTGTGGACATTGCTGCTATAAACATCAGGGTGCATGTACCCCTTTGGATCCCTACATTTGTATCTTTGGGGTAAATACCCAGTAGTGCAATTGCTGGATCGTAGGGTAGCTCTATTTTCAACTTTTTGAGGAACCTCCATACTGTTTTCTAGAGTGGTTGCACCAGCTTGCATTCCCACCAACAGTGTAGGAGGGTTCCCCTTTCTCCACATCCCCACCAACATCTGTCATTTCCTGACTTGTTAATTTTAGCCATTCTGACTGGTGTGAGGTGGTATCTCATTGAGGTTTTGATTTGGATTTCCCTGATGCCGAGCGATATTGAGCACTTTTTTCATGTGTCTGTTGGCCATTTGGATGTCTTCTTTGGAAAAATGTCTGTTCATGTCTTCTGCCCATTTCTTGATTAGATCATTTGTTCTTTGAGTGTTGAGTTTGATGAGTTCTTTATAGATTTTGGATACTAGCCCTTTATCTGATATGTCATTTGCAAATATCTTCTCCCATTCTGTCGGTTGTCTTTTGGTTTTGTTGACTGTTTCTTTTGCTGTGCAAAAGCTTTTTATCTTGATGAAGTCCCAGTAGTTCATTTTTGCCCTTGATTCCCTTGCCTTTAGCAATGTTTCTAGGAAGAAGTTACTGCAGCTGAGGTAGAAGAGGTTGCTGCCTGTGTTTTCCTTTAGGATTTGGATGGACTCCTGTCTCACATTGAGGTCTTTCAACCATTTGGGGTCTATTTTTGTGTGTGGTGTAAGGAAATGGTCCAGTTTCATTCTTCTGCATGTGGCTGTCCAATTTTCCCAACACCATTTGTTGAAGAGACTGTCTTTTTTCCATTGGACATTCTTTCCTGCTTTGTCAAAGATAAGTTGACCATAGAGTTGAGGGTCCATTTCTGGGCTCTCTATTCTGTTCCATTGACTTATGTGTCTGTTTTTGTGTCAGTACCATACTGTCTTGATGATGACAGCTTTGTAATAGAGCTGGAAGTCCAGAAAGGTGATGCCACCAGCTTTGCTTTTCTTTTTCGACATTCCTCTGGCTATTCAGGGTCTTTTCTGGTTCCATACAAATTTTAGGATTATTTGTTCCATTTCTTTGAAAAAAGTGGATGGTATTTTGATGGGGATTGCATTGAATGTGTAGATTGCTCTAGGTAACATTGACATCTTCACAATATTTGTTCTTCCAATCCATGAGCATGGAACATTTTTCCATTTCTTTGTGTCTTCCTCAATTTCTTTCATGAGTGTTTTATAGGTTTCTGAGTATAGATTCTTTGCCTCTTTGGTTAGATTTATTCCTAGGTATCTTATGGTTTTGGGTGCAATTGTACATGGGATCGACACCTTAATTTCTCTTTCTTCTGTCTTCTTGGTGTATAGGAATGCCACTGATTTCTGTGCATTGATTTTCTATCCTGCCACTTTACTGAATTCCTGTATGAGTTCTAGCAGTTTCGGGGTGGAGTCTTTTGGATTTTCCACATAAAGTATCATATCATCTGCAAACAGAGTTTGACTTCTTTGCCGATTTGGATGCCTTTGATTTCTTTTTGTTGTCTGATTGTTGTGGCTAGGACTTCTAATACTATGTTGAATAGCAGTGGTGATAGTGGACATCTCTGCCGCGTTCCTGACCTTAGGGGGAAAGCTCTCAGTTTTTCCCCATTGAGAATGATATTCGCTGTAGGTTTTTCATAGATGGCTTTTACGATATTGAGGTATGTACCCTCTATCCCTATACTCTGAAGAGTTTTAAACAAGAAAGGATGCTGTACTTTGTCAAATGCTTTTTCTGCATCTATTGAGAGGATCATATGATTCTTGCTCTTTCTTTTGTTAATGTATTGTATCACGTTGATTGATTTGTGGATGTTGAACCAAGCTTGCAGCCCAGGAATAAATCCCACTTGGTCGTGGTGAATAATCCTTGTACTGTTGGATCCTATTGGCTAATATTTCGGTGAGAATTTTTGCATCCATGTTCATCAAGGATATTGGTCTGTAATTCTCCTTTTTGATGGAATTTTTGCATCCATGTTCATCAAGGATATTGGTCTGTAATTCTCTTTGTCTGGTTTTGGGATCAAGGTAATGGAGGCCTCATAAAATGAGTTTGGAAGTTTTCCTTCCATTTCCACTTTTTGGAACAGTTTCAGAAGAATACATATTAATTCTTCTTGAAATGTTTGGTAGAATTCCCCTGGGAAGCCATCTGGCCCCGGGCTTTTGTTTGTTGGGAGATTTTTGATGACTGCTTCAATTTCTTTAGCGGTTATAGGTCTATTCAGGTTTTCTATTTCTTCCTGGTTCAGTTTTGGTAGTTGATACATCTCTAGGAATGCATCCATTTCTTCCAGGTTATCTAATTTGCTGGCATAGAGTTGCTCATCATATGTTCTTATAATTGTTTGTATTTCTTTGGTGTTGGTTGTGATCTCTCCTCTTTCATTCATGATTTTGTTGATTTGGGTCATTTCTCTTTTCTTTTTGATAAGTCTGGCCAGGGGTTTATCAATCTTGTTAATTCTTTCAAAGAATCAGCTCCTAGTTTTGTTGATCTGTCCTACTGTTCTTTTGGTTTCTATTTCATTGATTTCTGCTCTGATCTTTACTATTTCTCTTCTCCTGCTGGGTTTAGGCTTTATTTGCTGTTCTTTCTCCAGCTCCTTTAGGTGTAGGGTTAGGTCGTGTACTTGAGACCTTTCTTGTTTCTTGAGAAAGGCTTGTATTGCTATGTACTTTCCTCTTAGGACTGCTTTTGCTGCATCCCAAAGATTTTGAGCTGTTGTGTTTTCATTTTCCTTGGTTTCCATGAATTTTTAAAATTCTTCTTTAATTTCCTGGTTGACCCATTCATTCTTTAGTAGGATTATCTTTAGCCTCCGTGTATTTGAGTTCTTTCCAACTTTCCTCTTGTGATTGCGTTCTAGTTTCAAAGCATTGTGGTCTGAAATAGGCAGGGAATGATCCCAATCTTTTGGTACCGGTTGAGACCTGATTTATGACCTAGGATGTGATCTATTCTGGAGAATGTTCCATGGGCACTAGAGAAGAATGTGTATTCCATTGCTTTGCGGTGGAATGTTCTGAATATATCTGTGAAATCCATTTGGTCCAGTGTGTCATTTAAAGTCTTTATTTCCTTGTTGATCTTTTGCTTAGACGATCTGTCCATTTCAGTGAGGGGGGTGTTAAAGTCCCCCACTATTATTGTATTGTTGTCGATGTGTTTCTTTGCTTTTGTTATTAATTGCCTTATATAATTGGCTGCTCCCATGTTAGGGGCATAGATATTTACAGTTGTTAGATCTTCTTGTTGGATAGACCCTTTAAGTAGGTTATAGTGTCCTTCCTCATCTCTTATTACAGTCTTTGGTTTAAAATCTAATTTGTCTGATATAAGGATTGCCACCCCAGCTTTCTTTTGGTGTCCATTAGCATGGTAAATGGTTTTCCACCCCCTCACTTTCAATCTGGGGGTGTCTTTGGGTCTAAAATGAGTCCCTTGCAGACAGCATATGGATGGGTCTTGTTTTTTAATCCAATCTGATAGCCTGTGTCTTTTGATTGGGGCATTTAGCCCATTTACATTCAGGGTAACTATTGAAAATATGAATTTAGTGTCATTGTATTGCCTGTAAGGTGATTGTTACTGTATATTGTCTGTGTTCCTTTCTGGTCTATGTTGCTTTTAGGCTCTCTCATTTCTTAGAACCCCTTTCAGTATTTCTTGTAGGGCTGGTTTTGTGTTTGCAAATTCCTTTAGTTTTTGTTTGTCCTGGAAGCTTTTTATCTCTCCTTCTATTTTCAATGACAACCTAGCTGGATACAGTATTCTTGGCTGCATATTTTTCTCATTTAGTGCTCTGAATATATCCTGCCAGTCCTTTCTGGCCTGCCAGGTCTCTGTGGATAGATCTGTTGCCAGTCTAATGTTTCTACCATTGTAGGTTTCAGATCTCTTCTCCTGAGCTGCTTTCAGGATTTTCTCTTTGTCTCTGAGACTGGTAAGTTTTACTATTAGATGTCAGGGTGTTGACCTATTTTTATTGATTTTGAGAGGGGTTCTCTGTGCTTCCTGGATTTTGATGCCTGTTTCCTTCCCCAAATTAGGGAAGTTCTCTGCTATAATTTGCTCCAGTATACCTTCTGCCCCTCTCTCTCTTTCTTCTTCTTCTGGGATCCCAATTATTCTAATGTTGTTTCGTCTTATGGTATTGCTTATCTCTCAAATTCTGCCCTCGTGATCCAGTATTTGTTTATCTCTCTTTTTCTCAGCTTCTTTATTTTCCATCATTTGGTCTTCTATATCACGATTCTCTCTTCTGCCTCATTTATCCTAGCAGTTAGTGCCCCCATTTTTTATTGCACCTCATTAATAGCCTTTTTGATTTCGACTTGGTTAGATTTTAGTTCTTTTATTTCTCCAGAAAGGGTTTCTCTAATAACTTCCATGCTTTTTTCAAGCCCAGCTAGTATCTTTCAAGTGATGATTCTGACCTCTAGATCCCACATCGTACTAATGTCCGTATTGAGTAGGTCCCTGACAGTCGGTACTACCTCTTGTTCTTTTTGTTGAGATGATCTTTTCCATCTTGTCATTTTGTCCAGAGGAGAACAGATTAATGAGAGAACAAAATGCTAACAGGGTAACAACATCCCCAGAAAATATACTCTAAACAAATCAGAAAAGACCTGAAGCCATGGGAAAAGAAAGGGAAAGAAAGAAAAAAGAAAAAAAAAAAAAAGAAAAAGATAAAGATAAAAACAAACAAAAACAGAACAAAACAAATCAAAAAAACAGAATGTGATCAAATATGATCAGGCTGGTGCCTAGATCACTGCCACACACTAGATTTTGGGTGTATTTTGGTCTGTTAGAAGAAAGTGCCTCCCCAAATTTTAAAGCAATAAAAACTTATGTATGTATAAAAATAAGGGTTGATATGATGAAGGGATGGAATATGACTGTAAAGATGAAAGTTTCAAAAAATTTTATGAAAGGAATTGATAAGTTGTTTGAAAAAAGAAAGAAGAGGATTTAAAAAAAAAGAAAAAATAGGGAGAGAATGTGATCAGGCAGGAGAGTAGAACAAAAACATACACTAGAGATTTAGGGTATATTTTGATCTGTTAGAAGAAACTATCTCAAAATTTTAAAGAGAGAACAACTTATATATACATGCCAAAAATAAGGGTAACTACTATGAAGGGATAGAATATGACTCTAGAAAATGAAAAATAAAAATGTTTTTTAAAAAAGGGATTGATAAGATGTTGGTTGAAAAAGGGAAAAAGAAAAATCCAAAAAAAAAAAATACATTTAAAAAAATTAACTTTGAAAGACTAAAGAATCATTGGAAAAAAGCCATGAATTCTATGTGCAGTGTTCCCCTAGAGCTGGAGTTCTGCCGTTCTCATTGATCAGTAAACTTGGTCTTGGTGGGCTGTTCTCGTTGATCTTTGGGGGAGGGGCCTGTTGCCGTGGTTCCCAAATGTCTTTGTTGGAGGCGGAATTGCCCCGCCCTTGCCTGGTCCAGGCTAAGTAATCTGCTTGGGTTTGCTCTCAGGAGCTTTTGTTCCAAGCTTTCCGTACAGCTTTGGAGGCCAAGAGTGAAAATGGAGGCCTCCCAATCTCTGCCCTGGAGGAGCCGAGAACTTGGGGCCCCACTCCTCAACCCCAGAGAAAAGCAGTCAATCACTCCCGTCTCCCCAGTCTCCGGCCGCACTCCATGCTCACCTGGCCTGTGACCGAGCGTTTCTATCTCTGGCACCTGACCCCATGTGGAGTCTCCAAACCCAGCAGATCCTTGCGGTGCGCTCCCGTGCCACTCCTCCTGGGGGAGGAAGGGGGTTCTCCCCGGATCTGCTGCTTGTTGGGTCCCTGCTGGAGGAGCAGTGGCCTGACTGTGCCGCAGATCACAGTTTATGGCAACCCCGAGCTGAGAGCCCGCTCCTCGGCTCCGTCTCTGCAGCCGGCTTTCCCGCTCCGATACCTGGGAGCTCTGCCACACTCAGGCACCCCTGGTCTTCCTGTGACCCCGAGGGTCCTGAGATCACACTGTCCTGCGAGGGTTCCATCCCCTGCTTAACCACTGGAGTGACGTCCCTCAGTGGAGCTGACTTCTAAAAGTTCCGATTTTGTGCTCCGTGGCTCTATCACTTGCCAGAAGTGGCCAACAGAGGCACCTTCCCCTGCCATCTATCCTCCCGAATATCGCCTCGGATTCACTTCTCCACATGTCCTATGTTCCAGAAAGTGGTCGCTTTTCTGTTCAGAGAGTTGTTGCTATTCCTTTCTTCGATCTCCTGTTGAGTTTGTAGGTGTTCAGAATGGTTTGATCCCTATCCAGCTGAATTCCTGAGACCAGACAAAATCCAGGTCTCCACTCCTCCGCCATCTTGCTCAGCCCCCCCCCCCACCATTGTATAATCCTTTTAATGTGCTGTTGAATTTGGTTTGTTAGTATTCTCTTTAGGATTTTTGCATAGATATGCACCAGAGACAGGGGTTTGTAGTTTTCTTATAATATCTTTGTCTGGCTTTGGTATTACAGTAATGGCCTTATAAAATGAGTTTGGAAGTAGTCTTTCCTCTTCTATTTCTCAGAAAAGTTTGAGAAGGGCTGTGCTAATTCTTTTTAAAATATTTGGTAGTGGGACGCCTGGGTGGCTCAGTCAATTAAGCGTCTGCCTTTGGCTCAGGTCATGATCCCAGGATCCTGGGATCGAGTCCTGCACTGGACTCCTCGCTCAGTCAGGAGCCTGCTTCTCCCTCTGCCTGCCGCTTCACCTGCTTGTATTCTCTCTCTCTGGCAAATAAATAAATAAATAAATAAATAAAATCTTTAAAAAAAATAACTGTTTGGTAGAATTCTCCAGTGAACCATCTGATCCTGAATTTTCTTTGTTGGGAAGTTTCTGATTTCTGACTTAGTCTCTTTACCAGTTATAGGTCTGTTCAGAGTTTCTATTTCTTTGTGATTCAGTCTTGGTAAACGTGTATAATTCCAGAATTTATCCATTCCTCTAGGTTATCCAGTTTATTGGCATATGATTGTTTATCATAGTCTTCTATAGTCCTTTTTATTTCTATGACATATGTTGTAATGTCTTCTCTTTCATTTCTTACTTTATTTTTTGAGCCTTCTCTCCTTTTTTGTTAGTCTAGCAAAGGGTTTGTCAATTTTGTTTATCTTTTCAAAAAGCCAAGTCGTAGTTTTATTGACTTTTTTCTATAGTTTTTCTATTCTAACATGTGATCTATCTTAGAGAATGTTTCATGTGCACATGAGAAAATCTGTGTTCTGATGTTAGGTGAAATGATCACTATATGTCTATTAGGTCCAATTGGTCTATAGTGTTTTTCAAGTTCCTTCTTTCCTTATTAATCTTTTCAGTTGTTCTATCCATCTTTGAAAGTGAGGTATTGAGTCTCCTACTACTATTGTGTTTCAATTTATTTCTCCCTTCAGTTCTGTCAGTGTTTGCTCCATATATTTGGGTGCTCTGCTCTTAGTTGCATATATATTTATAATTATTATGTCTTCCTGGTGAGTTGATCCTTTATCATTATATAATGTCCTTCTTTGTCTTTTGTGGCAATTTCTGACTTAACATCTCTTTTGTCTAAGTATGGGCACCCCTGCTATTTTGGTTACTATTTGCATGGAAGATGTTTTTACATAATTTCACGTTGTGCATCTTCACATCTTAAGTGAATTTCTTGTAGGCAGAAGATAGTTGCATCTTTTTTTTTTTTAAATCCATTCTGCCATTCTCCATCTTTAGATTGGGGAGTTTAATCCATTTATATTTAAAGTGATTCCTGATAGGGAAGGGGTTACTATTGCATTTTGTTTATTGTTTTCTGTTTGTCTTATAACAATTTTGTCTCTCTTTTCTTTTGTTGCTGCTTTCCTTTGTGTTTTATTGACTTTTTTTGTGTGTTGACATGCTCTGATTCCTTTCTCATTTTCTTTTATGTATCTTTGATAGGTTTTTTCTTTGTAGCTACCATAGGGATTACATAAAACTACCTAAAGTTATAATAGTTTATTTTAAGCTGATAACAAATTAACTTCAATTGTATAAAAAAACCTCAATTTTTTAATATCATGATTCTCCTTTGTTATCAATGTTATAAATTATATCTTCATATATTCTGTATCCATTAATATCATTATATTTTTATGCTTTGTTTTGTTATATTTTAGGCTTTTAACTTCTAACCATAATTATTTTATGCTTTGTTTTGTTATATTTTATGCTTTTAACTTCTATACCTGAATTAAAAGTGCTTTACGATCCACCATTATAGTATTCTATACTTGTGTATATATTTACCTTTACCATTGACCTTTATATTTTCATAGGCTTTCATGTGACTGTAGTGTTTCATTTCAATTTGTAGGACTCCCTTTAGCATTTCTTATAAAGCAAATCTAGTGGTATTGAACACATACAGCTTTTGTTTATTTGGGAAAGTCTTTATTTTCCCTTTTGAAGGACAGTTTTGCAGATATAATATTCTTGGTTAGGTTTTTTCATTCAACACTTTGAATATATCACCCCATTCTCTTTTGGCCTACAATGTTTCTGCTGAAAAAAATTCACTGATAATCTAATGGGAGCCCCCTTAAATGTGATGAGTTGCTTTTTTCTCTTGCTGCTTTCAAGATTATCTCTTTTTCTATGACTTTTGCAGTTTGATTTTAATGTGTCTTGGTGTGGGCCTCTCTGAATACATTCTGGCTAGAATCCTTTTAGCTTCTTGTAGGGCACATTCTGCATGGAGCACTGGGTGTTATATGCAAACAATGAATCATGGAACACTACATCAAAAACTAATGATGTAATGTATGGTGATTAACATAACATAATAATAAAAAAAAGCTAAAAAAAAGTTCATTTCCTTCCTCAGATTTGGAAAGTTTCAATCATTATTTCTTCAAATAAACTCACTCACTTTCTCAGTTTCATTCTTCTCCTAGAACTTTCATAATCTGTATATTTTCCCACTTGACAGTTTCCCATAAGTCTCTTAGTTTTATTTACTTTTCTTTATTCTTTTTATTTTTTTGCTTCTCTGCCTTAATAATTTCAAATGGTCTGTCTTCAAGCTCACTGATTCTTCTGCTCAATCAAGTCTGCTATTGAATCTCCCTAGTGAATTTTTCAATTCAGTTATTGTATTCTTCAGCCTCAGAGTTTTTTTTTTTTTTTAATTAGTTTCTTTCTCTTTGTTGATATTCTTTTTGTTCATGCATTATTTTCCTGGTTTTGTTTAGTTGTCTATCTGTATTATCTTATAGGTCATTGTGCTTCTTAAGACAGTTCTTTTGAATTCTTTGTCAGATAATTCATAGGTTTCTTTTTCTTTAAAGTTGGTGTCTGGAGATTTGTTTTGTTCTTTTGACTGGGCCGTATTTCCCTGTTTCTTCATGTGCCTTATGTTTTTTTGTTTGTTTTTGTTTGCTGAGTTTTATATGTTTGAAAAAACAGTCATCTCTCCCAGTCTATACAGACTGGCTTAATACAGAGGAAGACTTTCACCACAATCAGTCTTGCTAAAGATTCTGGAGCCCCTTGAAACTTTTTGCAGGAATGTGGTTTTTCTGGGTTTATGTGTGTAATTTCACATTTGGAAAGGTTTGCTGTTTTTGTTTGTTTTGTTTTCTCAGGAGCTCCTCATCCCTTGCTCTCTCTTGTCTGTCTGTGGTACTGAAGGGTGTTTAGTACTACAGCAGAAAGCCACCTAGCTCTCCTTTGTTCTTAGTAAGTGGCCCCCAGGAATCCAAAGTATGCTGACTTCCCATTAATTCCCTAAATCAGGAAAGACAGACCAACTCCTTTTGGTTGCTCCCTGAAAAGATGGAGTGCTGGACTCAAGTTCCACTTTTCTCTCTCCCTCCTAAAGGAGAGTATATTCTCCTGATTGTGTCAAATTATGCCAGTCTCTGTCTGTGGCATTGCAGGCGGTCTGTTTTTTTGCAGCAAACTGCCTCCCCTCTACTTTGCTTTCAGTGGTCCTGTGGCATTTAAACTGTGCTGATCCTAACCTGCTGATCCTGAGTCTAGCAAGAATGAGATTAGTTTCTTAGGCAGCTCTCTGAAAAGCTTGAACAATGGATACAGATGCCACTCTTCTCTTTCCCTCACTCTCCAAAGAAGAAGCTGTATGCCAAGATCAGCTGTGCCAGCTTGGGGGTGGGGCTATCACAGATAAAGTAAAACAGTTCTTCTTTCCTACTTCGATGTTCTCAGTTTTGTGCTTACTGGAGGTACTGCAACTTAACTGTTTTCTGGAGTTGTCGTAAAGGTATTTTATTCTGTATATTGTGAATTCTGTGTTTCTGAGGGAGAATGAGAGCTGAGACTTCCTATTCTACCATCTTATTCTATTGAACCTTCTTTGGAATTTTTTTCAAAAGAAATATCTCTGAGAAAGGCTTATTATGAAATCTTTAATTCAGATTAAAGCTGTTTCTTCCTTATGCCAAAGCCATTGTTTGAAAAGTAAACATTTCAGACCATCAACCAACTGGTTTTCTCAGTTACCAAAATTCTTCTGTTAGGCTATGTCAGATTTACCTATATATTTTTTTATTGGAACAGGTAACTGGGCCTTTCCCTCTCTGCTAGTTACTCCATGGTTTTGCTTCCCTTTGCCACAAATTTTTTTTTCTCCACATAACTCTTTGTCCTTTGTATGATTTTATAAACCAGCCTCCCACACAAATATATCCTTATGCTTCTTCATTCCATATATCTCACCTAACCCCAGTGCTCTTCAAGATAAACTCAAGAAAAAAAAGATAGCAAAATTAAATTCTATTTAGTCAGGCCTCTAATTTATTGCCTCCCTCACTACCACCCACATCCATTGCCTACTTCTGTTGCTCACTGAATATTTGCTTCTAGCCTAATATGGGTGTCACAGTGTTCAGAAGGAGCAAAGACACTGAAAACACTTGCCTTCTGAAAAATTGGTTAATTTTATTCAGTCTTCTGTATGTCTCCAAATTTCCCTTTATGTCCTACTTGGAAAACTTATGAAAGGCTTATAATTACAGAATGCTTTTTATGTGCCAGGTTCTCTTTTCAATATTGCATATGTATTGTGTTATTTAACTATGTAAGTTAGCTGCTTTCAGTATTCTTGTTTTACTGTTTAGAAAACTGAAATTAGAAGAAGTTGTGTCTTGCCTGAGGACACACAAGTAGTATGGGGCACAGTCAGATTTAGAAAAAAGAGGTTCATCCATGAACCAATAAACCAAGAATGTATTAACCATGAAACATGGATTATTATTATTCTGATTCTGTGCATCTAAAGGTAAAAAAATATATACCTAGAATAGGCCATTTCTCCATGGAGATCCGGTTTATTTGTTTGGAGAATAGAATTAGAAACACATATCTGAGCAATAGATGTACTCATTGCTACTGGAGTGTCAAAGCTTTTACACCATTTTAGCTGACAGGAAATGCACATGTATAAACTAATCCATGTATATACACATATTTACAAACATTTTTATATGTAACCATCTGTATCTATATAAAGCTAAACATGAGTTCATACTGACATCTTTTACTCTAATCCATTATCACAATTAATCATTCTAACCTCCTCCCTTTGCTTATCTGTAACCTCTCATATCAACAGTGGGACATGTAGCTCCAACCAACTGCCATCCATTTATTTAATTTTTCAATTCCAGTACACATGTATAGCAGTATCAGAATTGCTAACCTATGCCCTCATGTAGAGAAAAAAACCTTATCAACTATAGTTTAGTATTTATGGACAGTTTCTTTTGCCATTAGTCTTACAGTCTCCACTCATTTTCAAAGTTACTTTAGTCAACAACTTTTCCCCTAGCTCCCTCTAATGAGATTATTTCTGCACTTATAATACAGTCAGATTGATGTGTCACATTCTGAATTTCATCCTAAACTCCTCTGGTCTCCTAGATAATGTTTTAAATTTTGCATATATTAAGTTTTACTCTTTGTGCTATAAAGGTTTGTGGGTTTTGACAAATGCATAGTGTCATGAATCCGCCATTACATTTTCATACAGAAGACTTTCATTATCTTAAAAAAAAAAATCCCCATGCTTCACCTATCCCATACTTGCCTTCTCCCCCTGAGTCCCTGACAACTATTGGTATTTTTACCATCACTACAGTTTTTCTTGTTTCAGAATGTCATATCATTGGGATCATATAGTATGTAGCTTTTTTAGACTGGCTTCTTTCACTTAGCAATATGCATTTAAGGTTCATCGATGCCATATCATGGCTTGATATTTCATTTCTTTTACTGCTGAGTGATATTCCATTAGAGGGATGTGCAACTTTTTATTCACCTATTGAAGAGCATCTTGGCTACTTCATTTTTTTCAATTAAGGATAATGTTGGTATAAAGTTTTGCATGCAGATTTTGCATGGATGTAGTTTTCACCTAAGTTACACAAATGCACAGGACTGAAGCAGGAAATATACAAGATGGGCCTGGAGTATCTCCTAATACCAGAAAATAAGGACTTGCTCAAAAGATAAACCAAACCCCACAATGATGGGGGTATGTCAGAGGGACACAGGAGCCAACTGAATGGGCTCCCAGTGACCAAAGCTAGAATAATTTGAGTATGAAAATAGATAAAATAGTAATAGATTATAATTCAAAGTAAAAAATAAATATTCCTGAGTGAATATTGACAGAATTTATTGAATACATAAACAAACATGGAAGAGATAAATCTTCCATCCAGAAAAATTTCAAATAATTTATGTAGATATTCTTCCACACCTTATGTGGGACCTGCACATAGTGAATGCCTTACAAAGAGTACACTATGGAAGGAGAGAAAGAGTAATTTCACAGTGGAGAAACCTGACAAACACTATCTCAGCCAAGTGATCAAGTCAACATCAATAGTGGTAAGTCATGTTGATAATATGTACCTTTGGTATGATGTGACAAAAATAGCACTTTACTTTTTTGTTTGTTATTCTTTCCATTCTTATAATCACAGACTAATCATCAGATAATTCTCATATATGACCTAATTAAGGGACATCCTTAAAAAATACCTTACTGATAATCTTCAAATCCTTCAAGGTCATCAAAACAATGGAAGTATAAGAAACAGTCTGTTTCTGTTACAGCCAGAAGGAGCATAAGGAAACAGGATGACTAAATATAATACTTTAATCTGAATGGGATCCTGAAATAGAAAAAGGACACTGGGTAAAAACAAAGGAAATCTGAAGAAAGTGTAGACTGTAGTTAATAAAATTTGTCAATATTGGTTCATTAAGGGCGCCTGGGTGGCTCAGTTGGTTAAGCGACTGCCTTCGGCTCAGGTCATGATCCTGGAGTCCCGGGATCGAGTCCTGCATCGGGCTCCCTGCTCGGCGGGGAGTCTGCTTCTCCCTCTGACCCTATCCCCTCTCATGCTGTTTCTCTCTCTCTCTCTCTCTCTCTCTCAAATAAATAAATAAATAAAATCTTAAAAAAAAATATTGGTTCATTAATTGTAACAAATGTCCCATACTAGCATGTTAACAATAAGGGAACTGGATGTAGGTTATAAAGGAATTATTTGTACTGCTGCCACAATTTTTCCATAAATCTAAAACCGTTATAAAATTTTAAAAGGTTATTTAAAAAAAAATGCCTCAACTTGGAGATACCATATGCTGATCACTGAAAGGCATGGGTTAAGTCTCTTGGAAAGAGAGAAGAAGGTGACTTTGTTGCTGACCTGGCCTTGATATTATTGGAAGGCACCAACCATCTATAAACTTTGGGCTCCTAATATGCTTTTTTCCTTCTCTCTCCTCAGAATATATATTTTAGCCTGACCTACCCCACAAAGGAGCTACCTGTGACTAGGAAATACATGAGCTTCTTTATCTACTGCTTGGATTATAGATTTAATTGTGTGAAAGGACTACTTTCTAATTTCTTTACCAATACTCCAAAACTTAATTCCAATTTGGGGAGAAGTCTGGTCTTCATGTGGTTTGAGTAGTGGAATATAGCTTCCTATTTTTTCTGCCATTGCCAAGTGAATTGGACTTAATTTTTTAATTGTTTTAGCCACCTTCAATCACTATTCTGTTAGTAAAATTTATCAAATATTAGCAATTGCATTTTGTTCATCCTAACATAACATCAAGAATAAAAGAGAATCTACATTTACTGAGTACCATGTAAGGCTTTAAATGGATTATATCATTTAATCCTCATAACAACCCTATAAGATGGGTACTATCAATATCTCTATAGATGAGGTAAATAAGTTTTAAAGTAGTTGCCCTATGTCATATATATTGAAAGAAATATGGTTCAGATCTCCTTCTGATGCCCAAACTGATTTTCTGTTGACTATAGCATGATGCAGGATGAAAGCCATCTATGTTTGTTTTACGTACATATACTTCTGAAGGTCTGTTAAATTGAGGAGCTACCTACTGGCAATAGGTATACTAGGCTTTTTTTTTTTTTTTTTTTTTTTGTCCAGCTCAGGATTAGTTTACACAAGTATAGAAAAATATTGATGTTGAAGATCACACTTGCTCTTCATTGGCATGCTCTTGGCAGTGAGATGAACAATAATGTTATAAAAACATTTCATGGTGATACATGGGCCATCTCATTACCCCTCTGGTACATGGAGTAGCATAATGGCTGTTAGGCTAACCATCTTTTTGTCACCTTTTATCTGGCCTGTTGGCTTGAGGGTACATGGGGAGGATAGGTGCATTTATCTTTAAGGGTATTGAAAAAGGTTGAACTCTAGATCCCTATATGCAGCTCCTTGCTTGACATCTTCATTAATATGTTGAATAAACACCTTAAACTTGACACATCCAAAAATGTTTCCATCTCCTCACTGCTTCTCCTACCACCTCCCACATTGCAATCTCCTCTTCAGTCTTCCTCATCAAACTTAATGAACTAACATTTCCTCAAGTTCTCAAACCTCAGATTTAAGAATCTTGATTTATCTTTTCATCCCATTCACTATAATTTATCAGCAACTTTTATTAACTCTACTTTGAAAATGCTTTCCAAATCCAACTACAGTTTACCAATTTTACAGTTACCTACACTACTCCAGGCCACCATCACCTCTCATCTGAATGATTGTCTTCCAACTGATTTCCCTGTTTCCACAGTTGCCCTCTTTGTCTATCCTCCACATGAAATCTAGAAGAATTTTAACTTTTCAATGTGAATGAAATCATAACACTTCCTTGCTTAAAGTCCTCCGGTGGTTTCCCATCACAGTATAAATTCCAAATTCCTTCTCATAGTTTACAGGACCCAGTATAATATGTCTTTGTCTCTTATCACTCTCTTCCATATTCAATTACTAGCCAAACAGTGACCTAATGTTGCTAGTTGTTAAAAGCAGTAAGGCTGTCCTTCCTCAGAATATTTGCCTTTGCTTTCCCCTAGATCTTCCCTTATCTGACTCCTTCTAATGGTTTGTTTTAGTTCAAGTATTACTCCACAGAGAGGTTGTCTTTTTGTGATATCCCTCATCTCCATCTTGAAGTTGCTATCAGAGTATTCGGTTTCATTTTTTCCCCCCAAACTTGTTACTATCTAAAATTATAGTATATATTTATAACACCCCTAATGAGATTAGGAGTTGGCAACAGCTGGTACCGAAGATCTTTGAACTTCCACAGAGGGAAAATAGCATAATGGAAAGATCAGGGGATTTAGAATGAGATAGGCAATTTTAAATACATTTTGTCACCATCTGTCTTTCCTTTTTTAAAAGATTTTTTTTTAAAGTAATCTCTACAACCAACAGTGGGGTTTGAACTCACACCCCTGAGATCAAGAGTTACATGTTCTGCTGACTCAGCCAGCCAGGCACCCTGTCACCATCTGTCTTTCTGACTTTGGACTTATTACTTATTTTGTTGGCTTTCAGTTTCCTCATCTATAAAATGAAAATGAAAATTATACTTACTTCAAAATGTCAGTATAAGGATTAAATATGAGAAAGCTAGTGTCTCAGTATAGGTACTGATCCATAGTAGATGCTCAGCTTTCTTTTCCCCAAGGTTTTGCTACCTTTCATCTTTACACATCTGCTCTTTGTTCTCATGTGTTGGCCTAATCTCATTTCCTCATGCTAGATTTAAGGCCACTGGAAAGTTTTCTAGTGGTGGTGGTATCCCTTGAAATGCCTTTCATTTTCCTTTTTAAATATTCAACTTTTATACTGTGCTTGAAATAGAACTAAACCACAGACATAGCAGAGACTCTTTTGATCTAGTTTTCAGTGCTGTCTTCTTTTTCATGATTTCTATAACAATAACTTTGATAGCCACAAGAGATGGATTATAGACCTTCAAGGTTCCTTAAATTCTTTTTTTTTTAAATTTTATTTATTTGACAGAGAGACACAGCGAGAGAGGGAACACAAGCGGGGGCGTGGGAGAGGGAGAAGCAGGCTCCCCGCTGAGCAGGGAGCCTGATGTGGGACTCGATCCCAGGACCCTGGGACCATGACCTGAGCTGAAGGCAGATGCTTAATGACTGAGCCACCCAGGCGCCCCAAGGTTCCTTAAATTCTTGACTACTGCTAAATGTGGTATGGATCCCAGGCTGTTGGTTAAGTTCACTCACTAGCTTTGTGATTTGTTCCCACATACCTGCTTCCCAGTGAATCATACTTTATATACATTATTATTTAATATTCACAACCCTATGAGAATTTTTCATCATCTTCATTACAAACTAATACATACCATGGACCTGCCTGCCTGTAAAGAGACAAAAATGCAAATGTTAAATCCATGTATACGAAGGGTCTACTGTGCTTTATTTATTTATTTATTTTTAAAAGATTTTATTTATTTATTTGAAAGAGAGAGTGAGAGAGAGAGAGAGAGAGAGAGAGAGAGAGCACAAGAGGGAGGAGCAGGAGAGGGAGAAGCAGACTCCCTGCTGAGCAGGGAGCACGATGCGGGACTCGATCCCTGGACTCCAGGATCATGACCTGAGCCGAAGGCAGTCGTTTAACCAACTGAGCCACCCAGGCGCCTGGGTCTATTGTGCTTTAATTGGCACCTGTCAGTCCCTGCCTTTTCAGTCCTCTCAGCAAAATTTTTTTCTAAGATAGGTGTATTTTTGTTAGTGCAGATGAACTAGATATCAGCTCCTTATCTCCTGTACCCATTCTACTGAATGGGGTTTTGTTTCAAATCATATAAAGCATCTAAGAGTTACAACTTACTGAATACTTCCTTTGAATATCTTAAACTTTGAATGTCTTCATGTCCTGGAGATTTCTACTTCCATGTCTCCTTCAAATGTTTGGATATTTGGAAGCAAAATAAATTGTGGTGAAGAGAGTGGGCTCAATCAGCCAGTTATGTTCAAATACTATTTCTACCTCTTACTAGGGCTGTGACCTTGGAAAATTTACTTAAATCACTGGATCCTCAGTTTCATCACTGTACAATGAGGATAATGGTAGTCTTTACTGTTGTTGAAGAATAGATGTGTAATTCATATAGAGATCATAAAACAGTACCCAGCATATAGGAAGTACTCAGTAAGTTGTAATTCTATTTACCATTGAACATATTCCTTTTGAGAGTGGGGCTAGGAAGAAAACTATGGTTTTCTACATCACATAGTTGTTTCTTCAAAGGGTTTCATGTTATAATTCTCAAACTTTAGTGCATGAGATTCTGCTGGGGGAGCTTTGTAAAAATACAGACCCCATGGCCACACTCCATATTGATTCCATAGATCTAGGATGTGGCCTATCTATCAAACACTTGAGTTGATTCTAATGTTTATAGTCTATAAATCACATTTTGAAAAAGCAATAAAAATGAACATACCTGATTTTAATCATCCTTGAAAATTAGTAAGAATTTAAGTGTTTTGTCACCAATAAAAGATGAGAGGTATCTTAAATCTTTTTGATGTTCCAGAAAGGTCATAGAGCCTCATTTTATTTTCTGCTCTGTGAATTTGAAAGAGCCAGTTGCTACTACTATTAGGTAGCATCAGTGAAAAAAAGCTACTGATGTAGAATTGAAAAGCCAGAAGGGACATGTGAAAATAGTAGTTGTTATAAATTTTCCAGTACCATACTGAGGGGTATATATGAAAGAATTTCAGCAGTATGAGTGTTGACATAGTTTGTCTGTGTGTACTTATATCTGATGTCTCCTTGGAAAATAAAAAGCAACAGTGACTCCTAATACATCATATATATTTTGAGTCTAATAATTGCTTTTGAGGTCCCTATTTACAGGCAAAAGCATTCAAACATTTGGAAGTAAAAGGAGCCTGGTTGAAAAGTGAAACAATTAGTAAAATTGATAGAAAAGCAATTGTGTTCTAAATTGCCCTTATGATTTCTGTGGCTTTAAAATTGATCCATTTCACATTCTTCCTCCTCAAACAGACTTGGTAGGTAAAAACATCAATTTCAGCTTTACTGCACTTTTTCCCACCACAGGCTCCCAGGCATACTATCTGATTGGCTCCCTGGTGGTCTCCTTTATTGACACAGATTCTCTATTTGGAAGCTGCCTTCCATGGTTTCCTGATTTTTACTTCTGCTTTTGTTGGGGCAGCTTATGTTAGGGCAGGCAATAAGTAATCACAGTCTTTCTCTTTCTCTGGAACAATCTTGTCTTCTGGCAGCTCCCATTACTGAGAATATATTAAATGGATGAATGTGTGCACGTGTGTGTGTGCACGTGCCCGTGTGTGTGTGTGTGTGTGTGTGTGTAGCTTCCCAGTTTCAAACAAATTGTGGAGTATTTTGACAACCTTGTGGGCATTCCTTAGGATAGAAAGCAAACGGAGGAAGGAAGGAGACTAGCATCCCATCAATGTATATTATAGTATCTGTAGTGGTTAAGATCACGGATTTTGTCAACTCTGGTGGACCCAGATTCAAATCTTGACTCCAAACTCTTTGTGATCTTGGGCAATTATGCATATTATTTAAAGCCCAGTTTTTCTCAATCTGTTAATAGTGATAATAAGAGAACCTATCTCATATATTTGGAGTGTACAATGAGATGGGATTATACATTATACGTAATCATATTGTAAGTATGCAAATACATAAACATATTTAAAACACAAGAAATGTGAACTATCATTACCTTATGTAAATCTGTGTACTAAGGTATTATTCTTCCTGTTTTTACATGAGAAACCTAGGGCTCAGACATAGACAACAGTGACAGCAAGATGGCCAGACCATGAGGTTCCAGGCCCTCGTTTCCCCAGAAATATCAAGTAAACAACTACAGAATGACTAAGATAGCTTTGTGGGAGCTCTGAATACCAGCCAATGATCTGCAACAACCAAGCAAATAATCAAGAAAAAGCTACATGTAAAACAGGAAAATTTGTGGCATTTTTGCTTGTTCTTGTTCTGCTCCTTCCCTACATGGCATGGTCAGGAGGAAGTAGTTCAATTTCTGGGTCTTTCTCTCAGAATAGAATGAAAAGAGCAAAACTTGTTTGCAACATTCTGGCCTATCTGCAGACTGCCTAAAGCACTGGTTTCTGAATCACCTAATGGAGGGCTAAGGCAGGAATGATGGTGACATAGTTTGGATCTCAAGTTGGAAGGTGCAAAAGGCAGTGGTATGTGCTGTGCCACATGAAGATTACAGGGAGACTGGAGACCTGTGGATACATGGGGGCAAGAGATTAAGAACAGAGGAATATAATATAACGTCTTAGATCCCAAGAAAAAACAGGGGTGAGACTCTTAGTGAAATTAAATCATTTAGAAGCAACCTTGTACATGGGAGAAATGGAAAACACACACACACACACACACACACACACTCAGGACCAGAGAAGACATATGGCCATAAAAGGCCTAAGAAGACTTTAAGCCTTCATACTAGGCCAATTAGTGAAGTTCTTCCCCAACACAACCAATCTGCAAAGACCAGGGGAAAAAGACTCTTTTTTTGAATGCCTAATTTTCAACCAAAGATTACAATGCATACAAAGCAATATGGAAAATTGAACATCAGGAAATTATATATGAATAAAATGATAATGTCAACAAAGGGATATAAATTACGAAAAGGAACCTCACAGAAACTTTGGAGCTGAAAAATACAACAATTGAATAGAAAAATTTCATTAGAGAGGTTCAACAGAGGATTCAAACAGGCAGAGGAAAGAATCAACAAATTTTAAAGATAGTTCATTTGAAATTACCAAGTTTGGAGAGCAAAAAGAAAAAAAGAATGAAGCAAAGTGAACAGGGGCTCAAGAGGTTTATGAGACATTATCAAATGGACCATTATCCACATATGGAAATCTCAGAAGAAAAAGAGAGAAAGTGGACAATGAGCTTATTTGAAGAAATATGGACAAACATGTTCCAAATTTGAGGAAAGAGATAGATATGCAAATTCAAGATCCTCAACAGATCCTATGCAATAAATACAAAAGACCCACAGTTAGACATATTGGTATTTTTAAGATTTATTTTTAAGTAAATACTACACCAAACGTGGGGCTCCAACTTACAACCCCAAGATCAAGAGTCTCATGTTTTACCAACTGAGCCAGCCAGGTGCCCTGGTAGGACACACTGTAATAAAACTGTCTAAAGTGGAAAAACAATGAATCATGAAAGCAGTAAGAGAAGAGTTGTCATATACAGGGGATTCTCAATAAGATTATGAGCTGATTTCTCAGCAGAAACTTTGGAGGACAGGAGGCAGCCAAATGGTATATTTAAAATGCTGAAAGAAAGAAAACTCTCAACAGAGAGATCTATATCCTACAAAACTGACCTTTCAAAATAAGGGAGAAATTAAGACATTCCAAAACAAGCAAAAAGGGAAGGAATTCATTACCACTAGACCTGCCCTACAAAAAATGCTAAAGGGAGTCCTTCAAGTTGAAATGAAAGGATGAAATATAGTAACTTGAAGCCATATGAAAGGTTCTCTAGTAGAGGTACATACATGGATAATTAGAAAAACTATATTGTAATTTTGGTTTATAACCCTACTTTTTATTCCTCTATACACATTAAAGTATAAAAACATAAAAATAAGTATATAAGTCTATGTTAATGAGTCCACAAGATACAAAGGTGTAATTGGTGACATCAATAACAAAAGGAGGGATTGTGAAGGAGTAGAGATGCTGTATGCAATGGACGTTAAGTTGGCATCAGTTTAATAACTTTCAGATGTTATATATAATCCCTATGGTCACCACAAAGAGACCACAATAGGTTAAAAAAGAAATCACAAGAGAAATTAGAAAAAACTTTTGGATGAATTAAAATGAAAACAAAATATGTCAACATATATGGGATGTAGATAAAGCAATGTTTAGAGGGGAAATTCACAGCTGTAAATGCCTATATTAGCAAAGGAGAAAGCACTCAAATCAACAAACTAACTTTAAATTCTAAGGGACTAGAAAAATAACAAACTAAAACCAAAGCAAGCAGAATGAAAGAAATAATAGAGTGGACATAAACTAGAGAATAGAAAACAATAGAATCAATAAAACCAAAAACCAGTTATTTGAAAAGATCAACAAAATTGACAAATCTTTAGCTAGACCAACCAAGAAAAATGAGAGAAGACTCAAATTATTAAATTGAGAATTCAGAAGAGATCATGATTATTGATCTTACAGAAATAAAAAATATTATACAGGACTACTATGAATAATTGTATGCAAATAAATTAGATAACACAGATGCAATGCTCAAAACCTAGAGAGACACAGTCATAAGTGACACAAGAAGAAATAAAAATCTGAAAATACCTATGAAAGTAAAGAGATTGAGTTAGTATTTTAAAATGTCTCACAAAGAGAGGCATAGGACAAGATGGTTTTGCTAGTGCATTCTATTAAATGTTTAAAGAAGAATTAACACCAATCATTCACTAAATGGATGCGTGAATGAAAGAATGAATGAATGAACACTTTCAAACTTATTCTATTGCCCTGACTCCCAAACCAGACAAAGACATAAGAAAAGAAATCAAAATATCAATATTCCTTATGAATATACATGAAAAAGCTCTAAACAAAATACTAGCAATCTGAATTTAAAACATATAAAAATAATTATATAACATGATCATGTGGCATTTATCCAAGAAATGCAAGGTTGGTTTACCCTATGAAATTAATCAATGTAATACAACATATTAATAGAATAAAGGACTATAACCAACTAATCATTTCAGTAGACACAGAAAAAGCAGCTGGCAAAATCCAACAAGCTCTCCACCAAGCTCTCCTGATACACTCGATAAACTGAGATTAGAAGATAACTTCCATTAAACTGATATAGACTATTTATGGAAAACCCACAATTAACGTCATACTTAAGGTTGAGAGAGTTGGTGTTTTCCCCATAAGATCAGGAAAGCAAGAGCAAGACAAGGATGTCCACTCTCACCATTTCTACTGAACATTGTACTGTAGGTTTTGGCTATGGCAGTTAGGTCATAAACAGAAATAAAAGGTACTCAGATTGGAAAATAAGAAACAAAACTATCTATACTTACAAATGACATGATCTTGTAAATTGACAGTCATAAGGAATGCACCAAAAATCTACTAGAACTAATAAATGAGTTCAACAAGGTTATAGGGAATAAGATCACTATATAAAAATAAATTGGAATTCTATACACTAGCCATACAAAAATCCAAAACTGAAACCAAGAAAAATTTCATTTAAAATAGTATCAAAATAACAAAATATCTCAAAATAAACTTAACAAAATAAGTGCAAAACTTGTACTTTGAAAAATACAAACATTGTTGAAAGAATTTGAAGAAGACCTAAATATATAGAAAGATAGCCCATGGGAAAAAAAAAAGATAGCCCATGTTCATGGACCAGAAGAATTAATATTTTTAAGATGGCAGTACTTCCCAAATCTACAGATTTCATGCAATTTATTTTCAAATTCCAACTTTCATTTTTTTCATAAATTGGTAGTTTGTTCATAAAATTTTTATGGAAATGTCAGGGATTCAGAATAAACAAAACAATCGTAAGAAACAACAAGGTTGGAGGGCACACACTTCCTGATTTTGAAATGTACCTCAAAGTTACAGTAATAAAAACAGTGGGACTGGCACAAGGATAGATCAGTGGAATAGAGAGTCCAGAAATAAACCCAGGCTTTCATGGGCAATTGATTTTTGACAAGAGTTTCAAGACAATTCAATGCAGGAAAAGATCATCTTTTTTCTAAAAATGGTGCTGGATATCCATATGCAAAAGAATTAAAGTTGGACTCCTTTCTAAAGCCACACACTAAAATTAACTACAAATGGATCATAGACCTAAATGTATGAGCTAAAATTATAAAATCCTTAGAACAAAATATGCTAGTAAATCTTTGTGACCTTTGATTATTAAATATATATATACACACATACATACATATATACACATACATACATATACATATATATATATGTATATATATATATATATGTATTTGAAACTTTCTTCACTGTGCCCTTTGTGAAAAGACAATGTCCTAAATGGGAGAAAATATTTGCCAATCATGTATCAGAGAAGGAACTTTTATCCAGAATATATTAAAAACTCTTACAACCCAACAATAAAAAGACACATGACCTAATTAATAAAAGGGTAAAGGATTTCAAGAGACATTGTTCCAAACAGATATACAGATTGCCAAGAAACACATGAAAAGATGCTCAGCATCACTAGTCATTAGGGAAATGCAAACCAAAACCACAATGAAATATCCTTTTATACCCACTTTTGTGGGTATAATTTATACCCAATTTATACCCAATTTATACCCAATTTACAAATATCCTTTTATACCCACTTTTATACCCTTTTATACCCAGGGTAGCTATAATAAAAGACACAGATAATACAAAATGTTGGCAAGGATCCAGACACACTGAAACTCTGTACACTGCTGCTGGGAATATATATAAAATGGTGCAGTGCTCTGGAAAAAAGCCTGGCAGTTCTTCAAAAGGTTCAATATATAGTTACATTGGGACTCAGAAATTTCACTCCTAGATACATACCAAAAGAATAGAAAACATATATCCTCAAAAATACTCATATACAAATGTTCATAGCAGCATTATTCATAGAAGCCAAAATGTGGAAACAACCAAAATTTTTATAAACTAATGAATGGGTAAATAAACTGTGATATATCCATAGGATGAAATATTATTCAGTCATAAAAATAATGAAGTACTGATACATGTTGCAGCACAGATGAACCTTGAAAGCATTATGCTAAACAAAAGGATCCAGGCACAAATAGACACATATTTTATGATTTCAGTTATAAGAAATGCCCAGAACAACCAACTCTAGACAGAAATTAGATTAATGGTTGCCTAGGTCTGTGGGAGGTGGGGGAAGATGAGTGACCGTTAATATGGGGTTCTTTTTGGAGTGATGAAAATGTGCTAAAATTGATTGTGTTGATGGTTGCAGAACTCTGAATATACTAAAAACATTAAATTACACACTTTATTTTTATTTATTTTTAAAGATTTTATTTGAGAGAGAGAGAGTGAGAGAGAGCAGGGGGGGAGCAGCAGGTAGAGAGAGAGGGAGAAGCAGACTCCCCACTGAGCAGGGAGCCTGATTGTGGGACTCGAGCCCAGGACCCTGGGATCATGACCTGAGCCCAAGGCAGATGCTTCACCGACTGAGCCACCCAAGTGCCCCATTTTGAGTTAATTTTTATTTTATTTTATTTTATTATTTTATTTTATTTAAGATCTTATTTATTTATTTGAGAGAGAGAGAGTTAGAGAGAGCATGAATGGGGAGGAGAGGGAGAAGCAGACTCCGCTGAGCAGGGAGTCTGATGTGGGACTCGATCCCAGGACTCCAGGATCATGATCCGAACCAAAAGCAGATGCTTCACTGACTGAGCCACCCAGGTGCCCAAATTATATACTTCAAATGGGTGATAGTGTAATATGTATAGATTGTATAGTATGTGAATAAATAACTCAATTAACTGTTTTAAAAATAGTGGTATATGAACTTAGCTGGATGCACCATGACTGTAATGAAACTAAAACCCTGGACAAGAATCAGTACTTTGTTTTTCCTGTATCACAGGTAGAAATACAACCTCTAAGTAGGCAGGCACCAAAGGAGAAGAAATTTAAAAATTAAAAAAATCTATCTGCATGATCAAAAAGCAACTCCAAATACATAACATGATGACAGTTGGATCCGTGTCCTTCATGTAAATAAAGTATTACACAATTTTCATTTGATAGACAGTTCCAGGAACAATTACTGGGTGTAAACCACCAGAAAATTGTTTTGCTAGCTTTTTCTCTTGCTTTGTTTGTAACAATTCATTTTTGTGCCAAAGGGATCTTCCAAAACTGAGTATCTCTATTAATGAAAAGACAATTATGTGTTAAATAAGGAAGACAAGAGAAGAAAAAGAAGACAAAGAAAATTTATCTTTGTCACCCGGGAGCTTACACTTTATTAGAATTTGAGCACATGCTTAAATATAAGGGTCATCATACCTTTCTCTTTTACATCACTTATCACAAAACATGAAGGGTGGGCAAACGGGCTGAAAATGGAGATGAATTTTGACTTGGGAGATGCTCTTTAATCAGGTTGATTTTGAATAAGATCTTTGAAGTCTAGAAATATATGAGCCAAAAAAGATGGTAAAGCATTATGGATTAGAAGAGATATCATAAGCAAAAGCAAAGTTAAGAGAGTGGGTGGTATGTTTGGACAGCAGCTCCTTGGGTTGAGTGGCTGGGATGGATAGAGCAGGACAATATTAGATACAACTGAGAGTGTGTGTTGGGGTCATTTTATAGAATACCAAGAACCGTGGGTTTTATAAGTATTGGAGAGCATGGTAAGCATTTCTGAGGAAAGATGTGATATGAGCAGGTTTATATTTTGGAAATGTAATTATGATAACATTAGGGAAGAAGTGGTGACGGGGAGCCAGATAGGAGTCTAATGCAATATTCTAGATGTGAGATAACATGGGCTTGAACTTTATGAGTGAAGAAAGAACAAAGCCAAGGATATTTACATAGAAAATGTGTGTGGAGAAGGAAGATCCCTGGGGTGAGGGTGCAGGTACACTGAACAGTTGTGATCAGACTGATGGGAGTAAAGCAAGAAGGGCAGAGAATCACAGGAAGACAAGGGAAGAGAGAGTTTCAAGAATGAAAATGGTCGGCAATGTCAACATAAGGACCAAGGCAGTACTATTAAATTTGTGGACTTGAGGGTCAACAATGATTTTTGACAGCTGTTTCAATGAAGGGCTGGGTCAGTCAAAGTAGAATTCTAATGATTATTTGTGAAAATTTTATAACTCATTTATATACCCTACTAGTTGTGTTTGTAGAGCCTTCAGACTGATGTAGATTATTGTCACACTATTATGAGAGGGATAATTGCAATGTAAATTACCTACCTTCAAAAAGCATTTTAATTAGCTATGATGAGACATTTACTGTGTTTTAATTAAATAGTAGCTGATTTACAGAGAAGCACTGCTGAAGTATATTCAGTTTAGAAGAGTTAAACATTATTGATTTTTAATTATGTCAAAGTTACTTAAGCAGTCAATGGCAATGTGGACAAAAAGCTCTGAGGAGGGTGTGGAGTGTGGAAGAGCATAGCATCCACATTATCAGCAACATCAACACTAGTTGGATGACTCCATGCATCGTATTCAAACAACTGAAAACATCAATGTGCATAGCAGATAGGCTAAAATCTACAATGTCAAGTCAAAACTTTAAATGGGCCCCAACTCTCTTCCAGCCCAGTCCTATATTTGTTTCTACATAACTCTTGTGACTTGGCAGGACAATAAGGAAGCTGGCAGTATTGCCCCTAAGCACACTGACACTGCCTCAGTTTCTGTCTTGCTGTCACAGCTGACCATTTAGCCATAGCTCCCAAAACACTCAAAAAAAAAAAACCAAAAAACTGTCAAGTACTTAGAAGATTGAATGTATTCTCAGGCTGATCCTAGGAGTCCACATGTTCAGGGAAATGGAGCACTCAAGAATGGCAATAAGACAAGAGGAATCTCAGGCTGTTGTTTAAGGACATGCTACCTGCTTAGTAATCAGTATTATAACCATTTTCCATAAAGAGTATTTGTGAGTAACTTTTCCTGGTCTGCAGGATAGAAATAAAAAGAACTATATACAGTTCTTCACCTAGCCCTGCTATAGACCCTAGAATATATTTGTGAGCTCTTTGAGGGATAAAAGCTAAGATATGGCTGTGACCCAAGAACAGAGTAGACATAATTGACCTTTACAAAGATTTTTAACTCACAATTTTGCCATTATTAGAACCATTTGATCTCAGACAGTAATTGACAAATTCATTTCAGAATGGTGGTGGGGCATGAAATGATTTTGTCTACAGTTTATCCTTCGTCTATCAAGAAAGTCAATGCCAACTTCCAGTTAAACATGGCAGAGTGAACATGCATTAATTTCTGCTCTCTCCTAAACTTCATTAAGAGGATAAAAAGACATAAATCCACAAGGAAAAAGGGAGTAGAAAAGCAGATGAGATGTTAACACACTTTTGGGGGCTGGAAAGCAGATAAATGAATGGTAGGTCATGGCAGAAGAGAGAAAACTAAAAATTGCAAAGGAGAGCAAGGTAATTATAGCACCCTGCATCCCTAGGCTTTTAATAGCAGTTGTATAGTCCTAATTAGTTATGTAATTCAAGCACTGAATACTGATTTAACCAAAATTAATTATATAAATCTATGATGAGGATATTACAAGGAAGAGTGAGTGTGTGTGTGTGTGTGTGTGTGTGTGTGTGTGTGTAAGAGTGATGAGTCCTTGTCTTCCATGGCAGGAAGATTATAGAAAGTATATAAAACTGAAAATCAAAAAAGTGTTATAAGCATGTTATTCACAATCATGGGGGCAAATACCAAAAGAAACAGCTAGAATAGATAAACATTCTTATGGGGAAAGGAATCTGGGATGTGAAGGGGAGGAGCAGGGGACCACTGTTTCTGGTAATAAGCCTTATAGAGCTATTGGAGTTTTAAATGATGTAAATACACTAATTTAATTAAGAACACAACTCTTAAAAAGGTAAAAATACAGAAAAAAGAGAATGCCACATTTCTTTTGCTTCTCAGACAGGTAGGTAGGTAGGTAGGTAGCTAGGTAGGTAGATAATTAATAGATACAGATTTATATTTTGCCCCTTTTGCATTTTCCTTTCTCCTGTACTGCATGGAATTTTTCTTTGTGTGAAGGTGACTTTGAAATCAGTGGTAGATTTTTACTTAAAAGTTCTGCATGGGAGTGTTGCCTGACCTCCAGAATCTGACTCATGAATAGAAAGCAGTAAGATGTCAAGCATGTGTGCTGTTTCTTCAGAAAGCAAGCACTCTTTTGAAGTTGTTGTAGCTAGTAATGGACCATTAGCCAGAAATTTCATTTATAGAACATCTTAATGTTCAACTGGTCATGTTAACAAATGCCTCTTGATCATGTTGATGGTACTATTATGTTTTTTGTTATTGACATTAAGGACCTAGCATAAACTTATTTTCTGACATAAAAACTATCTTTGTCATTGTTTAGGAAAATTAAAGTTGTTTATAACTAAAAGCAAACCTATTCCTTAAGAAATTTATTTTTTGGTGTATACCTCCATCTCTAAAAACTTACTCTTAAATAAATATAGTTTTCAATTTTTTGCATAGTTACTTTTGGATATAAAATAAAACTTTTCTTCTTGGATCCTTTGAATTCTTTATTTTTTTTTTTCCTGACCCTTTAGTCCCTGTGTCCAATTATATTTAATTAGACTCAGGAAAATCTTTGTTTTTCTTTTTGTGAACAGTATTAAATATACTAAAACAACTATAAGTTAAATTAGAATTAGGATAGGTGTTATGAAATATTGGTATAGCTGTGCAATTTTCATAAATACAAAGACTATATAGATTTTAGAATTCTTTTTTGACTTTTTGTTTGATTTTCAATTGCAGTCTGATCAAAATCAGACTTTTAAAATTTTGTTGCATTTGAAATTCACTTATTGAAAAATATTTGATCACTTACAATGTGTGGCAAACACAGCAATAAATGGTGGAGATGTACGTAATGGAAAACAAGAGCTACGTGATTCCTTCTTCATTAAGCTTACATTCAAGTCAAGGAGACTGATAAGAAAAAAAAAAGCAATAAAACAACAATACAAATGTAAAATTGCCAATTGTATTAAATGCATTGAAGGAGAGGGACAAGAAGCTAAGATTAAAAAATTAGGGACAGACCTTTTTAAGAGCAGGTCATCAGAGAAGATCTCTTTGAAGAGGTGACATTTAAACTTAAAAATTAAGGAGCTGATGTGGATGGAACTAGAGGGTATTATGCTAAGTGAAATAAGTCAATCAGAGAAAGACAAATATCATATGATCTCACTGGTATGTGGAATTTAAGAAACAAAACAGAGGATCATCAGGGAAGAGAGGAAAAAATAAAACAAGATAAAACCAGAGAGGGAGACAAACCATAAGAGACTCTTAATCATAGGAAACAAACTGAGGGTTGCTGGAGGGGAGAGGGGTGGAGGGATGGGGTAACTGGGTGATGGACATTATGGAGGGCATGTGATGTAATGAGCACTGGGTATTATATAAGACTGATGAATCACAGACCTATACCTCTGAAACCAATAATACATTATATGTTAATTAATGGAATTAAGACAGTTTTTAAAATGTGCAAGTGGTACAAAGATAGATCATGTATTAGCCAATAAAATGATTTACAATAAATTTTAAGAGATTGAAAAAAAAAATCAAGGAGCTGCCTATGTGAAGACTGGCATGGTAGTAGGGGAAGGAGCCCCCTTGACAGGAAACAGAGACTTTTATAAAGGACAAGAGGCAGGAAAGTTGGTGCTTTACAGGAAGTGAAAAGAGTGTAGGAGAGCTGTGCATATTGTATAAGAGGAAGTTGATAGATATTATCTAAAAGCAAATCATCAATGAACAGCAGTATAAGCATGTTTAGTTATAAAGATGTAGGTAGAGAAAGTATCACAGAAATGATGGGATAAAGTGAGCAAGGGGAAAGGGGCAGCAGATGAGGTTGGAAAGTTGGTAGGGGCAACATGCTGCAGAGAATTCTTTTTTTTTTTTTTTAATTCTTATGTTAATCCCCATACATTACATCATTAGTTTTAGATGAAGTGTTCCATGATTCATTGTTTGTGCACAACACCCAGTGCTCCATGCAGAATGTGCCCTCCTCAATACCCACCACCAGGCTAACCCATCCTCCCACCCCCTCCCCTCTAGAACCCTCAGTTTGTTTTTCAGAGTCTTTCATCTCTCATGGTTCGTCTACCCCTCCGATTTCCCCCACTTCATTCTTCCCCTCCCGCTACCTTCTTCTTCTTCTTCTTTTTTTTTTTTTTTTTTTTGCTGCAGAGAATTCTAAGCCTTTGTAAAGAGTTTGACTTTTATTCTAAGTCCACTGGGGAGCAGCTGAAGGATTTAAATCAAGGGAGTGACATGAATTGATTTATATTTTGAGATAATTTTTGTTTCCATGAGTAGAATAGATATGGGGGAAAGTAAGACTAGAAAACAGGGAGACAGGGATGCTGTGGCAGAGAAATGATAGTGGTCTGGATGAGAGCAATGTCAGTGGATGAAGAGAGAAATTGATGGTTCAAGATATATTTTGATGGTAGAACCACAGGTCATTAATAAATGGATTGGATGTAGAGGTAGGAGACATGGCAGAATTGGTGATAACTCTTAGATTTCTAGTTTGGAGGGATGTGATGCCATTTACTTAGATGATGAAGACCAGTATGAGATGGGGAACAATCAAGACATCCATATAGAGGATGTTAAATTTTTGATGTCTGTGAAACATTCAAGTGAAAATGTCAAGCAGGCATTTGATTTTAAAAGATTCAGGCTGTTGCTGATGGTTTATTTCTGGGGAACAATGAACACACTTGACTTTTTAAATTGAGCTCCATGCAAAGGTGAATAATGTACAAATACCATTTGTTTGCCTTTTTAAATACTGATTATTCAGCCATCTGCCCCCACATCTATGTTAGACATAAGAATTGTCTGCTTCTCTATTATCTATTATCTATCTATCTATCTATCTATCATCTATCTATCTATCTATCTATCTATCATCTATCTATCTATCTATCTATCTATCTATCTATCTATCTAGCTTATGTCTTTCTAGCTAGTTATCTAATAATTATACCCACCTGTACTAAAATTAATTTGAAGTAGCTTATGTTAAAAGACATATATACAATAGCATTGCTAAACTAAATCATCAGGGTTCTATGGAGAAGAGGGGAGAAGGTGACAGGTAAACAATTAAGTATGATCCCTATAATGACTGTATTTTCTGAACTGAAAATCATGACTTGACACAGAATCCAACAAAGGCATTTTTTTTCTTCCCAAATTTGTGAATGTATTTACATTAAAAGTTTTAAAAGGTAGAAAACAAAGTGCGTATCTATGTATATACATATATCTGTATGTATATATTACATATATGAAAATATGCATCTTCTTTATATATAATATATGCATATATTACATATATATGTATGAAAATATGTATTACACACACACACACATATATATAAAGAACAAACTTACATGAAGTCATGACTGTCTTTGTAAAGCAGCAGATCATTTGTATATTATGAGGTCCTGACTGAAGAAATGTAACATGGAGTTGGGAAGATGTCCAAAGAGAACAAGTAGGTGAGCCTGACAGATGGTAGTTACACTTGTAGTGAGCACAGCATAATGTATAGAGAAGTTGAAACACTATGTTATGCACCTGAAACTAATGTAACATTGGGTGTCAACTATAGTAAAACAATTAAAGCAAAAAAAAAGAAAGTGCAGTAGATTTCAGAGAAGGGAGAGCCTGAGGCAGTGGGTGAAATTCTTAACTGGGTCTTGGATATACTTAAGATTTGAAGGTGAGTAAAGCATTTTCTTTAAAGTATACTTGAGTAGCCATAGGGTACAGAGATCAGTATATCTATTTCATAAGCAGAAAAAATTTAAGGGGCATGATAAATATCTTAGGACAATTTTGATTCACAGTTTTAATGCTATCTGAAGCATATATGGTCCCCAGAATGGGCTGTCTAGCCATAAAGTATGATATTTATTGGCCAAACAGAAGCAAAGGGATGGTGTTTTCTCAGATGGGTCTACCTTAAATATTTATCTCCCTTGTCATCAGGGTGATGGGTGATATACCAGCAAGACTTCCACTTGTCTGAGGGAACACTAGGTGTCCTTTAGTTCATTCATTTCTTTATTCATTCATACGTGTAGTCGACATTAATTTGTCACTTATCATGTACCCAGTACTCAGCTAAGAAATGGGAAATACAGAGATAAATTTATAGTTCTTGCCTTCCTTCAAGGACTTCACAGTCTAGTGAAGATGTAATAAAATAAAATGGTGAACATTTTTTGAACTCATAATCTGTACTAAGTACTTTCCATATATCATATCATTTCACTGACACAACAACCCCATTAGATAGTTGCTAAGTATATATTTTTTAATAGCAGGAAACAAGGGCACAGAGAGTGCCTTGTTCAAGGTCAGGTAGTCAGGGATGGAACTGGGCTTTGCATCCAGGCAGTGGGTGCCCAAAACCATGTTCTTTATTACTGTGCTCTTCTTCCTCTTGGATCACTCTCCTAAGCTTGTGATATCTAGCTGCTCAGGAAAATATCTTATAGGACCCAAAGGGCCTGAAGAAAGAGAAAAGTGTTAATTATATTTTGAGAGAAACTCCACAAATTGTTTTGTTTTCCCCCTTTTTTGCCCTTTCACGGCCCCAAAGCTCATCCCCAGCTGAAAAAACAACAACAACAAAAAACAAAAAACAAAAAAAAAAGCAAATACATAAACAAACATACAAACAAAAAACATTATCAGTCTCAGGGAATAGAATCTTATTGATGAAATTGGAGCTTAATAATCACTTGGGACCCAGTTTGTATCTTTTGGGGCGTGGTCAAAGACAAAACCCATGCCCCTTTTACACTGAAGTAATTTCAAACCCTGAAATCATTGAATTCCTATGACATAAGCAAATTCTGACCACTAAACATTAGAACAATCTTCTATAATTAGGTAGAGTGTGCTTTTGTGTAAAGGTGATTACAAAAATAGCAGGAAAGCCCGTATTTCATCCCTTTTATCAACCTGCCTGTGATCACATTTTTAGGAATCATCCCTTTGGAAAAAGACATTGCCATTTCCAGACATTAAACAGTTACCATTTCAGCATCTGAATGTATGTGAAACTATTAGATGACTCTTCCCTGAGAACAGGGCTCAGAGGCAGTAGCCGGTGTGATGGAGGCAGGTAAGAGGGTGGTAGGGTAACTTTAGGGCTTGCACATTTTGTGTGTTTTTAGATGCTTTCTAGGGTTAATTTATATAGCAACACATTGAAGAGTCATCAAAAGCCTACATTTCTCTCATAAAGTTATGTATAGGGTTTTTTTATTCAGTTATACATTCAATAACCCTTTGCAGCTTTATTTGTAATAATAGCAGAAGATGGAAACAACACATGGCCTTCAAAAAGGGACTGGTTACAGGGCACCTCGGTGGCTCAGTTAGTTAAGCATCTGCCTTTGGCTCAGGTCATGATCTCAGGGTCCTGGGATGGAGCCCCGCTTGGGCTCTTTGCTCAGTGGGGAGTCTGCTTCTCCCTCTCCCTCTGTGCATGCGTTCTCTTTCTCTTGCTCTCACTCTCTTTCAAGTAAATAAATAAAATCTTTTAAAAAGGGACTGGTTATATAAGTTCTGGTATATACACAAAGGAGCTGGAGAAGAGGATGACAAAGCACTCTGTGTAGTAATACTGAAAGATCTTTGACATATAATGCAAAAAAGGCAAGGGTTAGCGCAGTGCTTATTGTATTCCCTCTTTTTTGTAATGAAGTGAAATGAGACTATGTATTCATATTTTCTTATATTTGCACAAAGAAACACTTAACAGATAAATAAGCAATGGATAGGGGCAGTGGGGGGAAAGAAATGAACTGGGCCAGGGATGAAAGGACAGGCTTCTCAAATTTCAACTTCATGAAAGAATCACTTATTCGAAATGTAAAAACATCAAAATATTAATTGCTTCATGAAAATCCAGCTAAGAATCAAATTCTTTTAAACAAAGCAGTGTAATCTGGGAGTAAGTGTCCTCAACTTAGAATCAGAATATCTGTATGGAGATAGAGTTACCCAGAGGGGCTGTCATGGAGTGATTTTTTTTTTTTTTTTTTGGAGTGATATTGGGCATGGACTCTGAAGACTAACTACCTAGCTCTCCCATTATTAACCATTAATTAAATTAGATGTTTGTAAGTTAAAAAAAAAACACCTGGCACAGAGTAAATGCTCTTATAAAATGAAAATCTAAGATGGCCTTACATTTAAAAAATGATGGGGATATTTTAGATCCTATGGTAGAAGCAGAACAGTCATTTTGGAAAGGGTGAACTTCATGCAATATAATTTAAATTTCAAAAAATGATTCCTGTACATGGGACTAATGCTGGGATCAGAAGCTATTTATAGCTGGCTTGTATTCATTTGCTACCTGAGTTTCTGCTTGAAATCCAGTTAAGTGTCTTTTCCTACAACTGTACAGGTTGCCAAATTGTTATCTGTAATGGCAGGGAGAACTATTTGCATGAGATCTTTTTTGTCAACTAGGTACAGTGCTACCGTGTTCCTGCCAGGATAAATCTGGTCTGGTCTTCCATGGTGACTCGAGTCTCTGTAGCATCTGTGCTGATGACAGCTAATTAGAGGAATATTCAGTTTTTGATGTTGAGTAAAAATATGAAGAGCATATGAGAACTCTACTATTTTTGCAAATTTTCTGTAAATCTAAAATTATTTTGAAATACAACCCACAGTGTGTGCAGTTTCACAAAATAGGGATATACAAATGCTACAAATGCTATACAACATAAGAAAAGATGCCCATGCTCATTTATGATCATGGGAATGCAATTTAAACAAAACTGAGATGCTATTTATTACTCATAAAGACAATACCAAGTGTTAGTAAGGATGTGGGGAAGTAGGAACTCATATAGTGATGTTGGAGAATAAGTATATTTGCTTTGGAAAAAAATGGTTTGGCATTATTTAGTTGAAGTTATGCAGATGCTATGATTTAGCAACTATACCCTTAGGCGTATACCCCAGAGGGAAAATGCTACTATAAAGTACTTTATAGTAGCATTTTTCATGATAGCCCCCAAAGAGAAACAACCCAAATCCATTCACAGTAGAGTAAATAGGTTGTTTTTATAGATGGCATTATAATGAAGATATTATTATCTACTGCTCCCTATAGGACCTGTCCATATGGGTGGATATAACTTCCCATCCTATTTCTACCAGGCTTGGCTATGTGATTTTCCAAAAAGTGTGAATGGAAGTGACATTTGCCACTTCCAAGCAGAAGCACTGAGAGTCGTGTGGACTTCCATCTTCCTCTTTTACTTTTTTATGAGACTAGTAATGGTTTATATAGGGTCTGCTTTTTTAGCGTGGGTCCTATAATGAAGAAGACATAAAGCAGACAGGCAACTAAACTGCAAAGGGCGTATAATGTGAGTGAGAAACAAAACTTTCTTTTTGAAAGGTCCTAAGGTTTAGGGTTCAATTGTATTAATGGTACAGCCAATAATTTGAATAAATTTGACTAACATAACATTGAGGGAAATAAGCAAGATCGGAAGAAAACGTAGTGAATATTCCAACTATAAAAGTATGAAACCAGGCAAAATAAGCTATACTGTTTCAGAATGCATACACAGGTAGTAAAAGTACAAAGAAAGACTTTAATTCAGATGATTATCATAGAAGTAAGTATAATGGTTATCTCCAGGAGAGAGGTAGGGGAATATGATTGGAGAGAGAAACAAAAGAGGTTTCTGGGGCACTGCCAATGTTCTGTTTCTTCATCTGATTTACTCACATGTTGGCTTTGTAATTATCTTTGAACTTTACATATGTTTTATGCACTCTTATGTATGCATATATCTTAAAATTTAAAAAGTAAAAAAATTATATATACATACACACACACACACACTTGTACAAATTCTTATGGCCCTCATTCTACTTTTATTCAGCATGCATGTAAGAATTTTTTGGTATTTTTGAGGGGAATACAATAGATACAATATTTCTAAACTGCAAAATTGTACTGAGTTTTTGGTCTCACCCTGGTATTCTAGAGGGAGATGTTATCAAATTAGCCTATCAGTTTCTTGCTTTTCAGACAGTAAAGAAATTAAGGTCTCTCTCTCTTAATGATTTTTTTCAATAAACAAATATCTTCTTCAGTAATAGTAGAATGACTTTTGTCTAAAAGTGCATTTGCTAATTTGACATATTTTACAAATTAATTTTGCTTTATTTTCCAAAAAAACCAGTAGCAATGTAAATGAGATCAGTTAATCAGTGCTAAGAAAGATAATTACTATAGTTCTCCAATGATGGTTTCCCTTTGCAAGTGAAGTTGAATTTCAGGTGTACCAGAAGTAATCTAAATACTGTCATTTATATTATTAGATATGGACAAAGCCATGATTTAAACAAATGCAAATCACTGGTATCAAAAAACTCATTAAAATAAAATAATATCTACCAGCTGTGTGAACCTTTCTACTTACTCCCAGAGTCTCTTTCATTTTTTTTTTAAGATTTTATTTATTTATGATAGACATTAAGGAAGGCATGTGATGTAATGAGCACGGAGTATTATATAAGACTGATGAATCACTGACCCCTACCTCTGAAACCAATAATACATTATATGTTAATTAGTTGAATTTAAATTTAAAAAAAGAAAAAAAGATTTTATTTATTTATTTGTTTGAGAGATAGCATGAGCGGGGGGAGGGGCAGAGGGAGAAGCAGGCTCTTCACTGAGCAGGGAGACTGATGTGGGGCTCGATCCCAGGACCCCAGGGTTGATCCCAGGACCCCAGGATCATGACCTGAGCTGAAGGCAGATGCTTAACCAACTGAGCCACCCAGGTGCCCCCCAGAGTCTATTTCAGAAGGTACTTTCAAGTTACCAGCAGTTAAAACAACAAAATAAACCCATATTTGGGAGTAATTTTCCTGGGTTGAAGTTTAACTTGAATGTAAACCTTGAATAAGGAACTTCACCTTTCTGGATGCCAGGATCTCATCATCTGCAAAGAAACCTGCTCTTTTTTTGGAGGGTAAAAAAGAGTGTGGATGAAGGCCTATGATGAGAAGGGCCCACCACCTTGGGGGGATGTCTGCTTGGTGTTAAGTTCTTTTCACCCAAAAGATAGCTACCCAAAGCCTTCCCACTAACCTTTCCACAGTTTCCTGATTCTTGTGGACATGCAGTTCTGGATGTCCTTAACTGACAGCCCAGATACCTTGTGGGTGTTAGGTGGATACATGGCCCTTATGACATGTGATCAATTGAGTAATACATTTTCCCTTTTTTGGCAGCATTTGCAAATGCTAGTTAGGGTTCACATCCAACCAATTGACTGATGACTCCTTAGAAACATAGTCCCTTCCTAATTAATGCATAAATACTTTCTCCTCCCTTAAGCCTGCTTTTTCTCTGATTACCCTGTCACTTACCAACCTCTGGCTGGTGAAGCCCTTATTTCTCTGGGAGTCCTGGATAGCATATTAATACATTCTGATTTTTCTGATTGATGTTGCTTGCTTAGCCATCTGGTAAATTCCCGAGGATAGGATTATGGGGCAAGAGGGCATAGATGTCCCTCTAGGGTTTATCTAAACAGGGACTCTGTTCTTCCCCTCCTAACTTGAAGAGCTCTCCTTTATTCTATACAGGCAATGGCTTTACCATTTGCTAGCATTTTATTAACCTTCTTGTGTTTTTGCCTCATTTGTAAGGATGATGATACAGAGTTTTTGTGAAGGTTAAATGAGTTACTACATGTTGCAGAATTTAGAACAATTGCTGGCATATGGCTAACACTGTTCAGGTGTTTGCTATTTTACAATCATTACCATTAACATCTATTTTACATTTATAGCTTCCACGTTAAGTAATGTTTGAGGAAAGAATTTCTCTTTTAAAAGTCTTTGAAAACCTTTGGACTAGGTGATGGGCAAAGGCTTTTCTTGGACTGATTTCTGTGGACTTAGCTAACTTTAGGCCACAATTCTCTTTCATGGTGAGCTGGTAATTATGTTAAGATGATGTGATTTGGTGTGAGCAGCTTTCAAGCACAAGAGTGTTAATATGAAAGGATGAGTACTAAAGGTTTGTTGCCTTTTAATTAAATTATGTAAACCAAATCACTACTGAATTGCTCTGATAGCACAATTTAAGCTACTTTCAATTGGAGAACATATCTAACTCTTCCTTCTCCTTTGACTGATTGAAGCCCAATCTAATGAAAGTTAGCCAAAGGGTATCTGCAGCCTCCCAAATTAAGTTTATATGATTCTTACTTAAATTTGTTACTCAAAAACACTTTCCATCATATTGAAAGCAAAGTGATACCAGGGCTAAAAAGTTAATGAAAAACCTAATTAACTTGGCTGGGTAGCTTTCTGTTCTCAATTCAGGGTAAAGGGCTTACAGAATATCAGATAATGGAAGTGTTGATTTGGACAGCAGCAGACATTTAGCCAGTGGAGCATTACAAATGTCATAAAATGGGTGCCCCCCAAATTCCCTTTAAAACTCATATACACTAGGCCCCTACTTCCTAGCTCCCTAAATGCTACTGTTAAGCATGGTATCTGTCCGCAGGATACTTTCTATACTTTCAATGATTGAGATGTGATCATAAAGCATAAATAAAATTCTAATTTTTTTTTAATAAAATGGGGCTGTGGATACAAATACAGACCCATGTGTGCGCGTGCCTGCCTGCATGCGCGTACATTTGAATTTAAATGAAGGGTTAACTCAGAGGAAGTACTGGTTATTGAAAAAAATAAACATAAAAAGCAATTTAATAGATGATGCAATGTGACCATCACAGCAATGAACATTTTTAAGAGTCTCACTGGGAATGACTCCCCCTGTTCTTGATTGGAATATTTACAAGCTGCACAAGCTAAAAGGGCAAAACCACTTACGCTGATAGCTCACCCAGAAATCTCTCACAACATTTTTTGTGTTGTTCTTATGTGGCTATGAAATAGTCATTGTCTATGTGGAAACTAAAATATTTGAGCGATACCCTCTAACTGAAATGTGAATGTGTTTTCGCTCTCATGTAGTTATTTATGTGTGGGAAATCAATATGCATAATTGCACATATTCACGAAACACATAGTTATTAATATGTACCATGTTGTTACTTCTTACTTATTGAATCTTTTAACAAATATTTATTGAATGTTCCTATGCTCAGGCACCATGGTAGTGCTAAGATATAGTGGTGAATAAAACAGTTATGATTCCACTTCTCACTGAGATTACATTGTGGTGTAAGAAGCTGGCAAGAAACAAGTACATGAATCAGTGTAAAGGTGCTAATATGAAGAACCTACTTAGATTATAGGGTCCTAGTAGGTTGTTCTGAGGAAGTGACATTTAAACTGAAACCTGATGAAGTGACAATGTTTCAGACAGAGCTGCAGTATGTGCAAAAGTCCTGAGGTGATAAAGGGCTTGGCATGTCTAAGGAATGAAGATGAGTGTGGCTGGTAGGATGTAAGTGCTGGAAGAAAAGCCCAAGGTGAGGCTGAATTGTAGACAAAGGCTAGACCTTACAGGAGCTGGCAAAGCCACATTAAGAAGTCTAGGTTTTATTCAAAATGACTTAGAAGCCATTGAGGAGTTTTAAAAAGAGGTTACATAATCCAATCTATATAATGAGAGTCACTCTGGTTACTTGATAGAATTGAAGAGAGTCTAGAGAGGAAGTAGGGAGGCCAATTTGGAGACTTTTGCTGCAGTCCAGGTGGTGACAGTGTCAGTGAGAATGAAGGGAAAGCCAAAATGAGACATATTTTAGAAGCAGAATAGACTGGATTTGGTAGTGGAATGAGTGTGGGATGGGCAGGAGGAAAAGGACAGAAGAGTCTCTGGCTCGAGCAACTGGGAAAATGGTGGTGTGATTTACTATCATGTAGGAGATTTGAGTGAGGAGTATGTTTAGGAGGAATGTTAAAGAATTGGTTTAGGACATGTTAACTTTAAGATGCCTATGAGGGGTGCCTGAGTGGCACAGTCAGTTAACCATCCAACTCTTAATTTCAGCTCTGGTCATGATCTCAGGGTCGTGAGATCAAGCCCCACATCAGGCTCCGTGCTCAGCACAGAGTCTGCTTAAGACTCTCTCTCCCTCTCCCTCTGCCCCTCCTCTCTCTTTCTCTCTCTCTCTCTCTCAAAGAAGTAAATAAAATCTTTTTAAAAAGATGCCTAGGAGACATCAAAATCACTTGAAATTTTGATTTCTATCATGAGACTTGATAATTTCAGCAATCACTCAGGCTAGGCTATAGTTGCAGTTAGATAACAAAAATCCCTTCTCCAGAGGATTTATTTTCACAGCCATCACAGGCAATGCCCCTTTCATTAGAAATAGCAAAACTACATTTACATCACTTGCTTATTATAAAATATAAAGGGATAAAAATACCCCCAATTACATACTATGTATCATTAGGCATCTGACACATTAGATTTTTTTTTGAAGATTTTATTTATTTACTTGAGAGAGAGAGCATGAATGAGGGAGAGGGACAAACGGAGAGGGAGAAGCAGACTCCCTACTTAGCAGGGAGACCAACGTGGGGCTCGATCCCAGGACCCCAGGACCATGACCTGAGCAAAGGTAGATACTTAACTGACTGAGCCACCCAGGCACCCCCTGACTGCAATTGAAATTCGAATTAACCCTGTGGAGTTGGCAGGGCAATATGACCCCCATTCAATAGATGATGAAAGTGAAGTTTAGAGAAGTGAAATGATTTGGCCAAGTTTATTCATCTATTATATGGATGTGCATGTCTGAAAGGGAAAAAGGTATTAAAGTATTATTATCCACAGTCTTTCTGCCTTACCTTTCTAAAGTTTTTAATGTGGCAAGATATACATAATATAAAGTTTCTGATTTTAACCATTTTTAACTATACAATCCAGTGCAATTAAGTATGTTCATAATCTCATGCAACCATCACCACTACCCATTTTCAGAACTTTTTGATCAGATCATCCCAAAAAAAACCTCTGTACCCATCAGGCAATAACTCCTATTCTTCCCCCTAGCTTACCCCTCATTCCTGATAACCTCTAATCTACATTCTGTTTCAAAGAATCTGCCTATTTAGTTTTTTCACATAAGTGGAATCATGTAATATTTGTCCTTTTGTGTCTGACTTATTTCACCCTACTATAATGTTTTCAGTTTACCCATGTTTTAGCATGTATCATAATTTCCTTTTTTATAGCTGAATAATATTCCTGTGTGTATGTGTATGTGTGTGTTCATTCATGTTTTGTATTCATTTATCTGTTGATAGACACTTGGGTTGTTTTCACCTTTTTGTTATTGCGAATAATTCTGCATGAACATTGGTGAACACGAGTATCTATTTGATTCCCTTCATTTAGTTCTTTTGGGTATATACCCAGGAGTAGAACTATTGGATCATTTAGTAATTCTGTAGTAAGTTCTATATTTAATTTTTTGAGGTACCACCAAACTGTTGCCACAACAGCTGTACCATTTTACATTCCCACCTACAATGCACAAGGGTTCCAATTTCTCCACACCCTTGCCAACACATGTTAATTACCATTTTAAACATGACTTAGTTATTTAACTTTTTTCTAGGTTTACTGAGAGATAATTGACACATAACATTATATTAATTTAAGGTGTACAACATAATGATTTGATATATGTATGGATTGCAAAATGGTTACCACAATAAGTTAACATCCATTACTTTTTAAAAAAATAATAGCCATCCTCATGGGTATGTACTAATATCTCATTGCATTTCCATAATGACTAATGATACTAAGCATTTTGTCATATGCTTTTTGGTCCTTTTCATATCTTTTTTGGAGAAATATCTGTTCTATATCTATAATTGTCATTGGAGAACTGTCTGCTTATTTTTGAATGGGTTGTTTTTTGTTGTTGTTGAGTTTTAGTAGTTCTTTATATATTCTGGACTTTAATTCTTTATTGATATATGATTTACAGATATTTTCTTCCATCCCTTACCTATATTTTTTTAAAAGAGAGAGCAAAAGCACGTGCATGAGTTGGGGGGTGAGCAGGAGAGGCAGAAGGAGAGAGAGAGAATCTTAAGCAGGCTCCATGCTCAGCACAGAGCCCAATGCCAGGGCTCGATCTCAAGACCCTGAGATCATGACCTGAGCCAAAATCAAGAGTTGGACACTTAACCAGCTGAGCCACACAGGCGCCCCAATTCTTTACCTATTTTTAAAAGAGGAATCTTCTGTAATTTATAGCCATTAGGTCTTTATGATATGGATCCAGGCAATGGATGGAGAGGAGAATTGAGGAAACCAAAAGAGGATTAATTGGTTTATTAAGAAGCAAAGGGATATAAGGAAAAAGATAAGAGATCCAGAGGGTGACAGATGAGGACAGGAATAGAGCAAGGGAGGGTGAAGAGAGGGTCAGATGATGAGAGTAATTTATGTGAAGAGAAAGAGAGAGGAGTGAGTATAAAGTTTGGGGAGATTATGTATAAAGCAGCTTTTTTTGAAATATAATTTATTTATTGAAAAAGCTGAACTGTATAAATTACAATCAAAAAACAATTTTAGTCTTTCTCCTTGTTGGAATTATGAGGATACTCCAATTTTCCCCACCTGAGTTTGGAAGTCACTAAAACATTTATAGATACAAATAAGAAAGAGAAACAAAAAAATACATCTCTATAACTGGTAAAGCTCATATTGGATAATGCGGCTTATATCTGTGGGCAAGAAGGCTTTCTTAAACACACTGCAGATTTAGACAGAATCAGCCCCAGATTGTAGTGGAAAATCTCAGGCCACCCCACGTCAGGGTTCTGGCTTTGTATAAAACTCACTGCATAGAGACAATGACTAGAATATGTACTCCCTACATGCCACAGAATCCTGAGTGAAAAAGGAGAGTCAAATTCTGAGTGATACATCCAGTTCCTTATCCCAAAATTATCACTCACATAAGTCACCACAGTGATCTCCAGGAGCAAAGTATGTGAGGAGGGTGGAGAGACTGTATGGGGTGGTTTTTTTAAATCAGTGTCCCACTATATGGAAGAATATCAGGTAGGGAAATAAGCATTTCTTTCCTATTATGCAGCACTTCCTGCAACCCAAGTACACTGACTTTCCACAGTGATTTCACAGGCTTTCTGGTCATTCTTGAATAGCAGAAGTCCAGCTTAGTAGATATAATACTCTTGTTTACCTTAATGTTTTCTCTGTCACTTTGGATATTGGGGATCCAGGAAGTTACTTAGAGTTGAAGAAGGATATACATCATGTTTATGAAGCCAACAGTAGCACAGACTGCATTTCTGATGTCATTTATATAATGTCAGTAGGGGCTTCATGTCATCTATATGAGCCCATGTATTTCTACAAAGACTGATGAGGGAAGCAAGTACAAGATTATTAGGCATGGAGAGAGAGATAAGGGAGAGAGATAGAGAAATGCCCTACATACAAAAAATCTACAAATAACACATGGCAAAGCTAATGCTACGGATAGTAGCCCAAATAACCTGAGATAGAGGATTAAAATGGAAAACATCTAGAAAAGATTTAAATTAAGTATATTTGGGAGCTAAAAGAGATAAAGGAATAATATTCATAAAAGAAATTTAAATAGAGAGAGAGAGAACAAAATCAAGAGCCCCCAAATAAACCTGTGTATATATGGTCAGCTGATATTTGACAAGGGAGTTAAGAATACTCAGAGAAAAGACAGTTTTTTCAATAAGTAGTGCTAGGAAAATTGGATATTACATGAAAAGAATGAAACTAGATTCCTATCTTACCCCACTCACATAAATTAATTCAAAATGGATTAAAGACTTAAATGTGAGAGCTGAAAGCATAACACCCCTAGAAGAAAACAGAGGGAAAAAGCATCTTGACATGAGTGTTGCCAATGAGTTTTTAGATATGACCCCTAAAGCAGAAGCAACAAAATAAAACATAAACAAATGGAACTACATCAAACTAAAAAGCTTCTTCACAGCAAAAGTAATGATCAACAAAAGAAAAGGCAAACTAAGGAATGGGAGAAATATTTGTAAACTACACATCTGATAAGGGGTTAATATCCAAAATATATAAGGAACTTGTATAACACAATAGCAAAAAACCCAAATAATCCAATTTAAAAATGGGTAAAGGATCTGCATAGATATTTTTCCAAAGAAGATACTCAAATGGCCAACAGTATGAAAAGGTTCTCAACATCACTAGTTATTAGGGAAATGTAAATCAAAACTATAATGGGATATCACTCACGCCTGTTAGAATGGCTATCATCAAAAGGATAAGAGATAATAAATGCTGGTGAGGTTGCAGAGGAAAGGGAATCCTGTTACAGTGTTGGTGGAAATGTACATTGGTTCAGCTACTATGGGAAACAGTGTGGAGATTCCTCAAGAAATTAAAAGTAGAACTACCATATGATCCAGCAATGCCACCTCTGGGTGTATATATGAAGAAAACAAAACAACTATGCCAAAGATATATCTGTACCCCATGTTCATTGAAGCATTTTTTATAATAGCTAAGACATGGAAACAACATAAGTGTCCATCAGTGGATGAATGGATAAAGAAAACTCACACTGGAATACCATTTAGCCATAAAAGTGAAGGAAATTCTTGTAACACCAAGGATGGACCTTGACAGTATTATGCTAAGTGAAATAAGTCAGACAGAGAAAGATGAAGACTATATGTTCTCACTTGTATGTTGAATAGAAAAAATCAAACTCATAGAAACAGAGATCAGATTTGTGGTTGCCAGAGGTGTGGGTGGGAAGTGGGGGAATTGGATGAAAGGAGTCAAAAGGTATTAACTTCCATTTATAAGATAGATAAATTCTAGAGATGTAATATACAGCATGGTGACTATAGTTAATAATACTATACTGTATATTTAAAAGTTTCTAGGGGTGTCTGGGTGGCTCAGTCAGTTGGGTGTCTGACTCTTGATTTTGTCTCAGGTCATGATCTTGGCATTGTGGAATTGAGCCCCATATTGGGCTCTGTGCTGGGCATGGAGCCTGCTTAAGCTTCTCACTCTCCCTCTTCTTCTGCACTCCCCTCCCCCCCAAAATGTTTCTAAGGACTAGATCTTAAAAGTTCTCACCACAAGAGGGAAAATTGTTACTATGTAAGGTGATGGATGGTAACTAAACTCATTGTGGTAATCATTTCATGATATATACTTATATCAAATTATTATGTTGTGCACCTTAAACTTATACAATATAAATATGTCAATTATATCTCAGTAAACTTTTGGGGAAAGATTAAGATTAAAAGGATCCTAACAGAAATCTTAGAAATGAAAAACCTCATTATTAAGCTAGCGATTTGGTAGGTAAGATAAACTAAACATGTGAAAAAGGAATTTATGAAATTGATTATATGGCCATGAAATTCACTCAGAATGCAGCACATTAATAAAGATATCAAAATGATGAAAGTTGAATTAATAGAAATACATTCCCATGTGGGGCTCTCTGCTCAGTGAGGAGCCTGCTTCTCCCTCTCCTCCCTGCTCATGCTCTCTCGTTTTCTCTGCTCCTCTCTCTCTCTCTCAAATAAATAAAATCTTTTAAAAAAAATAAAGCAAGCTCAAGGTGATGGGGCTCAAGGAGGGCACTTGTCCTCCTTGATGAGCACCAGGTGATGTATGGAAGTGTTGAATCACTATATTATACACCTGAACCTAATATTACACTGCATGTTAATGAAGTGGAATTTCAATAGAAACTTAAAGGAAAAGAAAATCAAGTCAAGACTATTCCGTGTATGTATGTCAGAGGAGGAGAAAAGATGTGCTGAACAATGTTAGCTACTATTAGAAAAGTTTTTAGGTAAAGATATGTGTAAAAATGTAGTCTAACTATTTATAAAATAGAAATATGATCCTTGGATTTTGGGGTACCACAGGAAATAAAAAGGTTTATGGAGAACTTTATGAATTAAAAAAAATCAGTAAGGGTGGAAATGAATTATTAAGAAGGGAAAGTAAAAGGGAAACACAAGAGAGAGTGAGTGAAATATACTCAAATATTTCTTAATCAGAATGAAGTAAATAAGAGTACCAGACTGGATTTGAGAATAATCAGGTATATTGTGCATATAAGAGAGACCTAACATAAAAATGAATATAAAGTTGGAAAAAAGATATATTAGAAAAATTATTTTGACAAAACTGTCACTTTGTACTTGAGATGATTACCTACATAAAAAAACTGAAAGAGGGGTGCTGGGTGGCTAAGATGGTTAAATGTCTGCCTTGGGCTCCGGTCATGATCCCAGGGTCCTGGGTTTGAGTCCCATGTCAGGCTCCCTGCTTAGTGGGGAGTTTACTTCTTCCTTTCCCTCTGCCCCCCGCCCCCACTTGTGCTCTTTCTCTCTCTCAAATAAATAAAATATTTAAAAAATACTGAAAGAATCTACAGAATCAATTAATCTACAGAATTAGTAGAGTAAGTAAGACAGGTTGGCAAATTTTGGGGACACAAAAATCCATTAAGTACATTTATATTCACCAGAAACCAAGAGAATATATAAGAAGAGATACCATAATTAGTAGCATGAAACATTTAAAAATATTTTAATGTTACTACTGAATTTTAAATACATATATAAGAGCAAAGGCCAAAGAGAATCAAGATACTGCTAAAGGAAAAGGACAAGGTGTAGTGCCTTGCCTTACCAGATACCAATAATTATTAGAACTTGACCAAAGAAAGAGAAATAGCACAGAAAAAGATTTTCACATATGTTTAAGTAAACTGTATTATTATTCCCCCTAATTGCTCTTCTCTCTGTAAGAGGATTATATGTGGCTACTCATTGCCATACAATTTCAGTGTCTCTTCCCTGTGAGGTCAGGCCTGGCCGGGTGACTTGCTTTAGCCAATGGAATGGGAGAAGACCACTGCCACACCTGACAGAAGCTTTAACCATGGTAACTCTGTAACTATATAATGACAGAAATTTCACTGCATAGTTTGACAGTTCTTTTCCTTCTGCCAGAAAAATGTCATGTTCCAAATAGAGACTCTTCCTTCAGTTTGAGTCCTGAAATAAAAAATAGAAATGTAGATGAGACCCAGCGCTGATATACTGTCAATAATGTCAGCAAGAAACTGCACAAGCCACTGAGATTTGGGGGCTGTTTGTTATTGCAGCATTAATTTTATGAGAACCTAATGTACAACAGGATCAGCTTTCCAGTTCAAGGAGGAAAGAAGAGAATTTGCAATAGAAAAATATGAAACTGTGCCCCCACATCACATGGGGCATAAAAATAGATTGCAGGTGTACTAAAGACTTCTGGCTAGTATTATAAAAAGTTTTAGAAGACAATATAAGGGACAAAAAGTACATGCAATCAAAAAAGGTAGATAGATTAGATTAAGTTAGGTTTAAAGGTTTCTGTTCGGCAAACAAGCCACAGACTGAGAGGGTATGTGCAACACATATTAATCAGGAGGGACTAATATGCAGGACATCAGAAAAAGCAATCTACTTGATAAATAAGCAAAAGACTTGAATAGTCATTGTGCAGAAGAGGAAACCCAAGTGGCCAATAAACATATGAAATGATGTTCAGTCTCATTAAATTAAAATGACAACAAGATACCATTTCACATACCCCATGTTGGCAAAAATATAAAAGTTTGACGGCTCTTTCATACCCGGCTATTTATTCTGCAGGGGTTGGCAAACTATGGGCCATGGACATATGTGTCCCACAGACCATTTTGGGAAGGCCCTGAAAACAGAGAATGTTTTTTTCTTACATCTTTAAAAAGATTTTATTTATCTATTTAAGAGAGAGAGAGAGAGCACAAACCAGGGGAGAGGCAGAAAGAGAGGGAGAAGCAGACTCCCCACGGAGCAGGGAGCCTGATGCGGGGCTCGAGCCCAGGACCCTGGGATCATGACCTGAGCTGAAGGCAGATGCTTAACCTACTGAGCCACCCAGGCCCCTCCCTTTTTTACATTTTCAGAGTTGTAGAGAAAAGAAAGAATATGCAACTAAGACCCTATGTAGTCCACAAAGCCTAAAATATTTACTATCTGGCCCTTTATGCAGAGTTTGCCCATCCCTGAGAGAAAATCTAATGTATGCATATGAAGAGATGTTTATAAAAATGTTCCTAACTGCACTCTTTGTTAGTGGCCGCAATCCAGAAATAATATAAATGTTTATCCATTGTGGCATAAATAAACTGTTTACATATTCACACAATGGGCTATTGCACAGAAGTGCAAATGAGTGAACTAAGCTAAGCAATAACACAAATGAATCTTAGTCATACTGTTCAGTGATAGAAGGAACTTACAAAAGAAGGTGATTTCATTTATCTAACATTAAAAATATAAAATAAAATAATGTATTATTTTAGGATTCAAACATGGTTAAATAAGCTAAACCAAAAAATTCAGGTTGGAGCCTACATGTGAAAGCAGAGAGGAGGGATGGGTAAGGCTTCTTTTGGTAGAATTTAAGGGATAAAGCATTAACAGGGGTAAAAAGAAATATCACCTCATAACAGGATCAAGCTACCAAGATATAACTGGTATGAGTTTTTTTTTTTTTAAAGATTTTATTTATTTTTCAACAGAGAGAGAGACAGTGAGAGAGGGAACACAAGCAGGGGGAGTGGGAGAGGGAGAAGCAGGCCTCCCGCGGAGCAGGGAGCCCGATGTGGGACTCGATCCCGGGACCCTGGGATCATGACCTGAGCTGAAGGCAGACGCTTAACGACTGAGCCACCCAGGCGCCCTAACTGGTATGAGTTTTTATGCACTGAAAAAAAACGTATTTTCAAAAATAGAGTATGAACTGACAGATTAACAAACAGAAGTTGACAAAACTGTATGACATTGGAAGACTTTTACACATATCTGTCTGAAACTGATAGATTAAGCAGACAGAAAACTAGTAAGTTTTGAGAAAACTCAAAGATGCAAATAACAAGTTTGATCTAATACACACATATTCCTTCGGAGAAAAAGTATGGAATGTATGTGGTTTTTAAGCTCACCTACAAAATGTATAAAAATTTATTATGTGCTAGATCCTGAAGGAAACCTGAACACATTTGAAAGAACCGATATCATGCAGGAAACTTTCTCTGAACACATTGCAGTTAAAGGATAGGTTAAAAAATATGTTAGTTAGAAACCATATGTTTGAAAGTTAAAAATATGAATTACTAAATAAGGAATAACTAGCAAATCATAAGGGAAATCATGCATATTTAATAGTAAATGATAATGAAAGCAAAAATTCCAGAATATGCACAACAAAGTACCATTTATGTCAGCTAAAATGTAAAACACTAGCACATATTTTAGAGATAAATACATATGTAGCTAATATATGTAAACAAATCAGAATTATATGTATATGCTCAGTATTGAAGTGGGCATGCAGGAGAATGGAATCAGATACACACAAGGTGCTGGGACTCTGTGAGTTTTCAAGATCCAAAAGAAATGGAAACTAGTGAAGATTTATTTAAGCTGGGTGGTGATTATGCATTCTATTATCATCTCTACCTTTCTGTATGTTTGAAGTATTTCATGATAAAAAACTTGCAAAAATAAAATAGAGAGGGAAGATGCATTGTACATAAAAAACTACATATAGTTTTGTTTTCTGGTGGGCATAAGAGATAATAAATGTAATTGTTATAAGTTTATTTTCTCTCTGGGAACAAGGGATTACTTTGAAACAAAAGGCTTTAAATTGATGGACGCTATAAAAAGATGACAAATGTAAGAACTTTTATGTTTTCTTGTAGTGTTTGTCACTTTTTTTCTGATGGTTGGTTTACAATTCCTCTCTCTGGTGAGCTCTGTTGGGCAATTTAAGTGGATATAGCTGAATATGACAAGTAGAATGGAAATACTTTCTTGGCATAATTTGTGGATAGCTTTGGGTTAAATCTGGGTACAGTAAAATCCTAGCCAGTGTGGGCCCTACTGGAAAGAAAGCAGGGAACTGTGGCCATGGGGAGAGGGGCTCTTTGTGTGAATTCACTTTCTCATGCCTCACCTTCTCTTGTTATTGGAAGTCAAGGGGATGATACCAAGGGACAGGGCACACAGCATACCTCTACTTCATTTCTGAGCCCAGGGCCAAAAAAGAATTCTTTCAGTTCCTGTGGGTTCAGCCCAGCTCAGTGGGTAGTTAGATCAACAGGTGGTATCGGTTAAGAATTTAGCTAATGATAAAAGAGTGTGGATATTCCTGGAGTTTTCTTGGTACAGTGTGTGGGTGTGCAGCTTGTGAACATACTATGGCAATAGACAGCTGGTTGAGGAATCAGGAAAGTGGGGTCTGATCGAACATCTCTTCCATCCCAAAGTCTGATGAAGATAGACAACTGTTCCTTTCTTCCTGGAACTCTCTCTCCTCTTGATTGTAGATCTCCTGCTCTTTCCAAGTTCTCCTGCTATCTGCGAGCATCATTTCAGCCTCTTGTTCTGATTCCTTTTTCTCTAATCCTTTCCAAATATCTGTGTCATTTGAGGTTTTTCAGTCCTCTTCCTGGATTTTTTTTCTGTGGATGGTCTTACCCACCCACCCTTGACTCCTAAATGCTCTATCTCTAGTCATATCTCCAGACTTGTATCTCCAGCTGGATGTCACAGGAATTGTCCCAAACTGAATTCATCACCCCAATGAACCTGATCTCATGCTTTCTTCTATTTACATTCATTTTGCTGATTAAAAACACAGTGCTTTCTACTAAGTAAATCAAACTAGTAACCTGTGACTTACAGCTGCTTGATTCTTTTCCTTTATTCCCAATATAAAACTATTCTCCAAGTGCTGTTTCTATTTTTTAAACTCTTTTGTGTTTTTTATTGTCCATCCACACTTCTTCCCTAGTTCAGATTTGTTTCCTCTCCTGCCAGCTTCCACACTGGTCTCTAAGTCTCTATTGTTTTCCATTCCCAATACCTTTTCCATGTTTCTGCCAGAGTAATCTTTCTTTCTTTTTTTTAAAGATTTTATTTATTTATTTGACTAAGAGAGAGGGAGGCAAAGAGAGAGAGACAGAGGGAGAGGGAGAGGGAGAGAGAGAACAAGCAGGGTGAGCTTTGGGCAGAGGGAGAGGGAGAAGCCGGCTCCCCGTTGAGCAAGGAGCCCGATGTGGGGCTCTATCCCAGGACCCTGGGATCATGACCTGAGCCAAAGGCAGACGCTTAACCAGTGTAATCTTACTAAAACATAACTCTCAGGCACACCTGTGTGTTTCAGTCAGTTAAGCGTCCAACTCTTGATTTTGGCTCAGGTCGTGGGATTGAGCCCCGTATCGGGCTCCAGGGAGTCTGCTTGAGATTCTCTCTCTCCCTCTCTCTCTGACCCTCCCTTCACTTTTGCGTGCTCTCACTCTCTTGCTCTCTCTAAAATAAATATACAAATCTTTAAAAAAAACAAACAAACCATAACTCTCAGCATGTAATTCCCTTGACTAAACATTCATAGGGCCTCCTTCTCTAAAATATAAATAGGTTGTATATTCCTTTGTTTGGTATTAAAGACTGTTGTAATTTGGCCCCTGTTCACACTTGGTGTTCAATTTGCTCCTGCTTCCTTATCATGTAACCTATGTTCTAACCCTACTACACTAATTCCTATTCTCTGAATCTTCAGTAAACTTCAGTACCCCTTGGCATTTGCTCATGCCATTTCAACTGCCTGGAATTCCCTTCTAATTCCATCCACACACAACGCCTTGTGAAGATATACTCATCCTACAAAACCCTCTCCCAGTGTTGTTTTTTCTATGACATGTACCTGCCCTGATCATAATTAATTAGTTTATGGCTTTTGGAGCTGGACTTGTTTTCTTTTGGATATACCATCAATGCTTAGTCCAACTCCAGTAAAACCCAGTTTTATTAGAGTAAAATGTCAATGCATTTTATTTCTAATTAAATCTTTTAGCTAGAAAAAAGTTTTTTTTTCAGATATTTTGAAATGCACTTTTAGCACTCAAGAAGACTTATACAAGATGTTTTATAACGTTATTCTCATTTATGAAGAAGTGAATTTATGCTAAATGAATATATGTAAGCAGACTCTGAAGCCTATTCTGAGAGTAGCTAAATGGCTCTCATTTTGTTAATTAAGAACATGGAATTCCAAACCAGTCTTTAAAACTTATCACTAAAATGTAGAAGTACATTAAGTATACAAAAAAATTAAAGCTAAAATGCAGAACAAGAATCTGAAAACACTGATCTTAATTAGGCCCCATCTAAGTAAAATAAACCTTTTTTCAGAGTTAGTCAATAAGAGTTGTAGACCCAACTTCAAGTCATAATGGAGTAAAGAATGTTCCCATTATTTGAGAGGTCAGATAAGAAGTGAAGAGAGAGCAACCAAAGAGAATGCTTGATAAATGGGTACCTTAGATGGAACTTCTGAAAGAAGATTCAGAGACTTCTCAACCAACTTTCTAGATTCAATAACTTTGGGCAGTCTGGTCCATATTTGGGCTACCCTGAGACTTTATTAAGTACCTCTATGTACTTAATGGAATTTTGTCTTTTCTTTTTCAGTTTACATTTCTGTCTGAAATCTCTGGACTTTGTATTAAAAGATTCAGATATTTTAGTGTTATTTTTCAAATATCAGAGTTATTGTCAAAAATTCGATCATCTGTGCATTTCTCTACCAACACACAAGAAAGTTGTCTGCTCAGACTCTATGTAGAATGGCACAGCAGTAAAAATGAAGTAGTTTCCCTCAGTCTGTTTCCTGAGATTAAGAATTCCTCCTATCAGTGAGATCATATGATACATGTCTTTCTCTGATTGACTTATTTTGCTTAGCATAATACCCTCTAGTTCCATCCACGTCGTTGCAAATGGCAAGATTTCATTTTTGGGTTTTTTTTTTTTTTTTGGAATTCTTAATCTCAGGAAACAAACTGCTGGAGTGGTGGGGGATGGGAGGAACGGGGTGGCTGGGTGATGGACATTGGGGAGGGTATGTGCCATGGTGAGTGCTGTGAATTGTGTAAGACTGATGAATCACAGACCTGTACCTCTGAAACAAATAATACATTATATGTTAAAAAAAAAAAAAAGATAATAGGAAGGGAAAAATGAAGAGGGGGGAATCGGACGGGGAGATGAACCATGAGAAACTATGGACTCTGAGAAACAAACTGAGGGGGTTCTGGAGGGTGGGGGGTGGGGGGATGGCTTAATCTGGTAATAGGTATTAAAGAAGGTACATATTGAATGGAGCACTGGGTGTTATACGCAAACAATGAATCATGGAACACTACATCAAAAACTAATGATGTAATGTATGGTGATTTACATAACAATAAAATAAAAAACCCTAAAGATGTAATGTATGGTGATTAACATAATAAAATAAAATTTAAAAATAAAAATTAAAATATAAAAAAGAAGTTGTTTTTTTAAATATATAATTTCTTTTACATTTTTAAAAAAGATTTTATTTATCAGAGAGAGAGGGCAAGCATGCGCATGAGCAGACAGGAGAGGCAGAGTAACAAGCAGACTCCCTGCTGAGCAGGATGCCCAACTCGAGGCTCCATCCCAGGACACTGAGATCAGGACCTGAGCTGAAGTCAGATGCTTTACCTACTGAGCCACCCAGGTCCCCCATAGATAGTACTTTTTAATGAAACCTAAGCAGATGGAAAGAAAAAAAATAACCCTCTGTTAACATTTTCAATAGGATGGCTTTATCTTATCCTGTCTAGAATGTGCATTTCCATTAAAATATTAACTCTTTCTTGAGTTCATGAATTCATAATGAAGACATTTCTCAAATTAGCCATTTTGTACTTCATTTGGTAGGACTTGAATGTTATTTGGTAATATTCTGTTAGTAATTTCTCACTATGCTATATTTTCACAGAAAAATTAAACTATTTGCCGTATATGTACACAGACTTAATCAAAATGTGTTAGAAGAGGCTGAATAAATTTTGGTAGATGGAGCATTTGGAAATAGAGATTTCTGCAACATTTTTGAAAGTAGAGTACTTAATATCTTCTATTTTAGTAATTGTAGATAATTTTGGGAATAAGACACTTTTTTCCATTTGTACCAATATAAATATTCTGCTACAGCAGAACTGAACTATCCCCTCAAAATACATTGGTCATTTGCATCTCCTCTTTGCACCTTTTTCTCATTGTGCTGTTTATACACACTGCCCTCCTTATCTCTAGTTGCCTGAATTTTCCTATCCCTAAAGCTATCTTAATCTCAGTGGTTTGAGTTAACTTCTCCAGAAGTCTTCTGTCACAACCTGGTCTGTTTCTTAAATACCAGATGCCATTTTTATCTGCCTGTGGGGCATAGCATGGCTTGAAAAAAGGGACTGGTACAGCTCAGACAGACTTAACTACAGAGAACAAACTGATGGTCACCAGAAGGGAGGGGAGTGGGAGGATGGGTGAAATAGGTGATGATCCCTTCTATTAAGGCAGGCACTGGGTAATGCATGGAAGTGTTGAATCACTATATTGTATACCTGAAACTAATATTAAACTGTACATCAACTAACTGGAACTTAAATAAGAACTAAAAAAAACCACCCACCTATTTTCACTATATCCAGTTGAACTCATGGAGTCTATGACGGTTTATTCTCCTTATTGCTGTCTGAATTAAATTCACCTTCCCTGACCTTCACTCCCACTTGACTATAGGTTTGGATCATATCTTGGTATTGATACACTAGCATTAGAAACCTGGGACTATACTACAAGTTCCTCTCTCCTATCCACTGTAGTCATTTAGCAAGTCCATAAGTCTATCCAGTTCTTTTCATCTCCATCAAAAATAGTGTAGTGGAGGTCATTACCTTTCTTACCTGTACTACCAAGTCTCTTAACTAGTCTCCTTACTTCCAATGTTTCCCTCATCCAGTGTGTTCTTCACACTGTTGCCACAGTTACCTTCTTTTTTTTCCTTTTAATTTAATTTTATTATATTATATTAGTCACCATACATCATTAGTTTTTTTTTTTAATTTTTTATTCTTATGTTAATCCCCATACATTACATCATTAGTTTTAGATGAAGTGTTCCATGATTCATTGTTTGTGCACAACACCCAGTGCTCCATGCAGAATGTGCCCTCCTTAATACCCATCACTGGGCTAACCCATCCCCCCACCCCCCTCCCCTCTAAAACCCTGTTTGTTTCTCAGAGTCCATAGTCTCTCATGGTTCATCTCTCCCTCCGTTTTCCCCCCTTCATTTTTCCCTTCCTTCTCCTAATGTCCTCCATGCTATTCCTTATGTTCCACAAATAAGTGAAACCGTATGATAATTGACTTTCTCTGCTTGACTTACTTCACTTAACATAATCTCCTCCAGTCCCATCCATGTTGATGTAAAATTTGGGTATTCATCATTTCTGATGGCTGAGTGATATCCCATTGTATATATGGACCACATCTTCTTTATCCATTCATCTGTTGAAGGGCATCTCGGCTCTTTCCACACTTTGGCTATTGCGGACATTGCTGCTATGAACATTGGGGTGCATATGGCCCTTCTTTTCACTACATCTGTGTCTTTGTGGTAAATACCCAGGAGTGCAATTGCTGGGTCATAGGGTAGCTCTATTTTTAATTTTTTGAGGAACCTCCACACTGTTTTCCAAAGTGACTGTACCAACTTGCATTCCCACCAACAGTGTAAGAGGGTTCCCCTTTCTCCACAACTTCTCCAATGTTTGTTGTTTCTTGCTTTGTCAATTTTTGCCATTCTAACTGGTGTAAGATGGTATCTCAGTGTGGTTTTGATTTGAATTTCCCTGATGGCTAATGATGTTGAACCTTTTTTCATTTGTCTGTTAGCCATTTTGGTATGTCTTCTTGAGAGAAGTGTCTTTTCATGTCTTCTGCCCATTTTTTGACTTGGTTATTTGTTTTTTGGGTGTTGAGTTTGAGAAGTTCTTTATAGATCTTGGATACCAGCCCTTTGTCTGTAGTGTCATTTGCAAATATCTTCTCCCATTCTGTGGGTTGCCTCTTTGTTTTGTTGACTGTTTCCTTTGCTGTGCAGAAGCTTTTTATCTTGATGAAGTCCCAAAAGTTCATTTTTGCTTTTGTTTCACTAGCCTTAGGAGATGTATCTTGAAAGAAGTTGCTGTGGCTGATGTCAAAGTGGTTACTGCCTATGTTCTCCTCTAGGATTTTGATGGATTCCTGTCTTACATTGAGGTCTTTCATCCATTTTGAGTTTATCTTTGTGTATGGTGTTAGAGAATGGTTGAGTTTCATTCTTCTGTATATAGCTGTCCAATTTTCCCAGCACCATTTATTGAAGAGACTCTCTTTTTTCCATTGGATATTTTTTTCCTGCTTTGTCGAAGATTATTTGACCATAGAGTTGAGGATCCATATCTGGGTTCTCCATTCTGTTCCATTGGTCTATATGTCTGTTTTTGTGCCAGTACCATGCTGTAAAGTCCTAGCAACAACAATCAGACAACAAAAATAAATAAAAGCTATTCAAATTGGAAAACAAGTAGTCAAACTCTCTCTATTTGCAGATGACATGATACTTTATGTGGAAAACCCAAAAGACTCCACCCCCAAATTACTAGAACTCATCCAGCAATTCAGTAATGTGGCAGGATACAAAATCAATGCACAGAAATCAGTTGCTTTCTTATACACTAACAACGCAACTGTAGAAAGAGAAATTAGAGAAATGATTCCATTTACAATAGCACCAAAAACCATAAGATACCTTGGAATAAACCTAACAAAAGAGGTAAAGGATCTATACTCTAGGAACTACAGAACACTCATGAAAGAAATTGAAGAAGACACAAAAAGATGGAAAAACATTCCATGCTCATGGATCAGAAGAATAAACATTGTTAAAATGTCTATGCTACCCAGAGCAATCTATACCTTCAATGCCATCCTGATCAAAATTCCAATGACATTTTTCAAAGTGCTGGAACAAACAATCCTAAAATTTGTATGGAATCAGAAAAGACCCCGAATTGCCAAGGAAATGTTGAAAAAGAAAAACAAAGCTGGGGGTATCATGTTGCCTGATTTCAAGCTATATTACAAAGCAATGATCACCAAGACAACGTAGTACCTTGCTAAAATACATTCTTGATCATACCACAGCTCCATCCCCCTTTAAAACCCTTGCTCTCTGTGGCACTTAGCATAAAATCTAGAGCTCTTTTTCTTAAAAAAAGTGACATGTAAATTTATGAACCATTGGTTATTCTAGATCACCTTATCTAAAGCCAGCTCTCTTATTAGTTTTCTATTATAGTACTTAAAAAAACCCTCCATCATGGCACTAATCAAGTTAATCATTTATGTTGTTTATCTGACTAAATTTTTAAGAATGTAAACTCTAGGGGTGCCTGGGTGGCTCAGTTGGTTGAGCATCTGATTCTTGATTTCAGCTCAGGTCATGATCTTGGGGTTGTAGGATTGAGCCCCAAGTCAGGCTCCATGCTCAGCGGGGAGTCTGCTTGAGATTCTTTCCCTCTTCCTCCGCCCCTGCCCCTGCTTATTCTCTCTCTCTCAAATAAATAAATAAATCTTTTTTAAAAAAGAATGTAAACTTTATGAGGGTAGGGTCCTCATTTGCCTTGTTCTCTGTTGTATCCCCAGTGTCTAAGTTGGTAACTTTAAGCTTCTATTGAATGAATATGTGAGTGTACATAAATAAATGCCTACTTTGTCTTCCAGCCTCATCCTCAACCATTTCCCCAAAGCCCTTCCTTTGCATCAGTCATAAAGAGAAAACATATTTCTTTGAAGAATTATGATGTTTTCAAATTCTCTACTTTCATAAATACCATTCCTTCGTTCTTTTACTTGGATTGTACTTTCTCATCTGTTCCTCATCTAGCGACTCATATTCATTCGTGATAACTTCTCCTGAACCCCTAGTTTTATACAATGTATCTGTGCCCGCATAATACTTTATGCTATTTTCATTATATTGTGCTTTTCTTTTTTCACATTATGTTTTAATTGCCCATTTTCTTATCTTGTGCCCCATTACACTAACTCACTTGAGAGCAGGGCTGATGTTTTATGTTTCTGTCTTCCTGTTGCTTTGAGAAACATGGTAAGTGATCAATAAATACATGTTGTATGAATAGATATTTTTTCATCTTTTTCTTTATTGAGTGTTTTGTTCCATTCCACCATATAGATATTGTTCACCTGAATTATTGAATTCACTACTTCCTTTGAAGTATTTTCCAGATTGGGATCTTACCCCCATATTATTCATGTGTTCCTCTGCCAAAACTCCATCTAATATCTTTTCCAGGTGGATGTTGTCAAGGTGGTTAGTTGAAGGAAGGTTCTCTCTCCTGTTCCTAGTTCCTAAATAAGGGGTTACAAATGTAGTTTTCTACAGAAGCCATGCAGGCAGCATAATTAAGTATAGCAGGCAATAAAAAACAATAAGGAATGGAACTTTAGTAGAATGTTCTGATTTTTAAAAACTCTGTGCATGCCAAACAAAGCACGTCTGTGAGCTAAATGCAGCCTGAGGGCCAGCCTCTTTGGGACCTCTGTAATTTGATACTTTTGCAGCTCTGTAGTGGACAAGGGCCAAATTGATACATAGAATTGAACCTTTGTGTTCTAGACTTATTTGCTGAGCTTCCTTACATTACATGGCTTATAATGATGTCATCCATTTCTGACATCCTGTGACAGTGATAGATGTTGGAGATGTAGTTTGATGCAGCATTCAAAGACCATGGACTTTGGGGATGGACAGGCATGGGTTTGAGTCCCTTCTCTGTAGATTATTAGTTATGTGGTTTTAGAAAGGTTACTTAAACTCTCTGAAACTCAGTTTACTGCTCCATAAAATTAGGACAGTGATACTATTATCATTATTGTTGTAAAGATTTATTGTGATAATGGATATAAAATGCCTGGGGCTAACTGTGCTGGCTTATCTGATTGTGCAACAGCCCCGAACAGTCAGCTCAATACTATTCTTTCCTCCCTCTATACCTATAATATATTGCTTTATACTCTTTGTATCCTATATCCCCCAAAGATAGTAAATCTTACTGAAAACAGTGAATATATACTTTTTCTGTTCACAAGGATCATTTCCAAATTTTGTCTTATCAAAGTATTAGTTTTTAACTTAAAAGAAATCTTATGAGTAACCCCAATAAATCAAAGGATAAATGAGGAGTTACTCTGGTTGAAGCAGAGGTGGGCATGGTGGGTAAGCCCACACAGTCAACCTTGTTCCCCATAAGGCATCACCATAAGGTGACTGAATAGAATGCTAGAGCTCTATAGATCAGGATTTGAGAATCCCTGTACTAGGGAGTGGATTTTAACACTCAGGTACTCAATAGAAGTCTATGGTTTGGCCCATCTATTAACAAAGTGAGATCACTCCAGAAATAGAGTAGTACATCTCCAGTAGCAGCTCTGAACCACTACTTACATGTACCAGTATTTCTTAAGTACAATATTTCTTAAGTCATCAGCATGACTGGCTGATGAAGGCTGAAGACATTTCACAAAACAATTTTTTTTTGAACAGCCATTGAATCACTGATGAATCACTGATGATATTTTAGTATTGTTGGTTGCTAAATTTTAAAATTAAAATACCGATGCCAAGATTGCATCCCATACAGAAGTCAGATTAATTTTGAAACAAGAGTGTGGTCATAACTGAAGTACTGAAAAATTATACCTTCCCATTTGAAAGCTGTAACACCTCTCAGGTGACGTAGCTGCTACAGCATAATGATTGCTTCAGTGGGCTGATGTCTCTGAATACATTTAAAGACTATTTTGATGCACCATATCAGGACTGGGGAAGCTTCATTTACATGGTGACAGCTCTGTGTCTGCGAGGTATAAATTACTCTCTGGGGCAAGGAAAGTAGTTAAGGCAATTCACAAAGTTGAGCCAGCAAAAGAGGAGGGCCTTCTGAAAAAGGGAGCAGAAAGCCACCAGTGACTTTTGGCATCCTGTGAAGACTGCTGCCCACCCCCCTCTCCAAACACAGCCTTCATCCATTTGTCGAAGTCTGGAGTCCCTTTAAAAAGGGACAAAACTTTTCCATTTGCAGAGAGTATATATCTCATCTCCTATGGAGGAATTATAGAAACGGAAACTCAACTGCATCTTGAGGAGCAGTGTGGTTTAGTTGCCAAGTACATGGCTTCTGGAGACAGGCATCATGGGTTTGAGTCCCAGCTCTGCATCTTTTTTTTTTTTTTAAAGATTTTATTTATTTATTTGACAGAGAGAAGGAACACAAGCAGGGGGAGTGGGAGAGGGAGAAGCAGGCTTCCTGCTGAGCAGGGAGCCCGATGCGGGGCTCGATCCCAGGACCCCGGGATCATGACCTGAGCCGAAGGCAGACACTTAATGACTGAGCCACCCAGGCGCCCCCCAGCTCTGCATCTTAACTAGTTCTGTGACATTAGGCAAATCACTTTGCCTATCTACCTCAGTTTTCTCTTCTGTTAAATGGTGATGATAGTAACACTTAGCTCAAAGACTTGGTGAGGATTCTTGTGTAATTGCTTAGATAAGTATTACCTATTTGCTTATATTTTTGAATGCTTACTCTGTGCTAGGCACTGCGTGGAAAATATGTGAACATTTCCATGTTTAATTCTCACTACAGTTCTGCAGGGTGGGTACTACCAATGTCACCCTTTAACAAATGAAGAGATTGAGACACAGAAATGGTGATGAACCTGTCTGGTATGTGGTGAAGGCAGGATTCAAGATCAGATCTATCTAGCTCCATAGCCTAGATACTTAGCTACTCTATCATATTCTTCCTTCATATTTCCTGGAAATGGCTTAGCAGTTGACATTTGCTGAAGGAGAAGCTACTCTTTCCAAAGCCCAAAGTATTATGTTTATATTTATTTAGTTTTCGTTTCTGAAAAATCCACAATTCTGGATAAGCTTTATAAGAGAATCCCAGAAAAACAAAGGTATAATCTTCTTTCTGCAGGAACCCCCCTGCCTACTGGTGGTGGCAAGGCTAAAGCACACATGAAAGTGAAAGAATATTTTTAAAAAGTCTTACAATATGGGATAACCAGTAATTTCCAATTTTTATCCATAGAGGAGCAAAGCACCATTTTTTAAAACCAATTTCTTGGACACGGCTGCAACTTATGTATTTTCTTCTGATTTCTTCTTTCTTGAGCCTAGGGTCTGAGTAGAGAGAAAATAAATTGTTAACTACTTGTCCACAGTAAAGTTTGGTTAGAGGAATCACTGACATAATTCAATGGTGTATGTATGATTATCTGTTCAAAAAGGAAGTTAAAAACCCAATTAGCAATAGGATTTTACTGAAAGTAACTCAGTGCCATTTTTAGAACATCTGTTCTACATGTCATCTCTCCCTTTTTTTAATAGAAGAACAAAGACATTTTATTGCAATTTGCTTCAAATACAAGAACAGATAAAGAAATGAATTTAAAAAAAGAAAAATAACTCCATTCAGAAGAATATGGTTGACTACATTTTGGTACAACAATACTAGGGAATATGATACAGCCATTTAATAAAATGTGAAAGTCTTTCCAAGAAATACTGTTGAGAAAAAGTAAAATACAGATCACATGAAGAATTTGGTCTATTTTTCCCAACAGAAATAAAAATATAGAAAGCCTTTATATATGTATTAACCTTTATATTAAACGAAAGAAAAACTCTTGATTGATGCATACCATGGGGATTAAATAAGAAAAAATATATTATAGATCCATCTTTTTATTTATTTAGGATTTATTGACAGCAAGTGACAGACAGCTTATTTTAAGCTGGCTAGGTCCCAAAAAGAAACTTATGAATATGAAATGTGGAGGGTTTTAGGTACAGCTTGATGCAGATACAAATGTCAATAGGAATATATATGTGTGTTATCTCCTTTGCTGGCTATGGTTACTTCTGCCTTCATGTGGTTGCATATTTGTATATATCTATATCTATATATATCGTTCTCTATATATTATTCTGTTTGGGTCTCAACAGATTGAATAGTGCCCACTCACGTTGGTAAGGGTGATCTCCTTTGCTCAGTCTACTGATTCAAATGCTAACCTCTTCTGGAAACATCCCCACAGGCGTACCCAAAAATAATGTTTTATCAGCTATCTGGGCATCCCTTAGCCCCGTTAAGATGACACATAGAATTAATCACCACACTCTCTTTGATGTACTATCATCTATAATGACTGCATTTTAAGCCAGGTGTAACAACTCCAGTATTTATATCATAGACATTTTACATCTTGTAAGTGAAAGTGGAAGGAGTCCATTATTTTTAATTTAGATTTTCCTGTATATTTAAAATGACTACATTGAGCAAATATTATTTTAAATAACATGCATGTTTTTTAAAAGTATTAAATTAAAATATATTAAAAAATAATGAGCTAGGGAAGAGTGGATACTAAATTCCGTGTCTAATCGTATCTCTTTGAAAAGCAGTATAGCATAGACAAGGCTGAATTCAGACTGAGTTCAAAATCTGATCCTGTCACTTGTTAGCTGTGTAATGCTGAGCAAGTTATATAACCTCTCTATACCTCAGTTTCTTCATCTGTAAAGCAGGGATGATAATAACAGTACTTGTGCCACAGTATCCTTTTGAGGATTAAAAAACTAAGGCAATTATAATAGTGTCCAAACCACAGTAAGCTCTTAAATCGCATTAGCTATGATGATGGTAATGACAGTGACAACAACAATATTACTGATTAAAGATTTCATTTGAAGAAGCTTTTATGGCTGTGATGGTCAATTTTATGTGTCAAATTGGAGGGTGTTTGGGGATGAGATTAACATTATAACCAGTGACTTTAAGGTAAGTAGACTGCCCTCCATAATGGGGATAGAAGCCAATGGGTTGAAGGCCTGAATAGAACAAAAAGACCAGCCTCCTCAACAAGAGGGAATTCTCCAGCAGACTGCCTTCAGGCTTCATCTGTACCATCAGCTCTGCTCAGTCTCCAGCCTGCTGGCTTATACTGCAGATTTCGACTTACCAATGTCTATAATCATGTGAGCCAATTCCTTGTAATAAATCTCTTTAGATGTATACATCCTATTAGTTCTTTGTCTCTGGAAAACTCTGACTAATATAATGGCTAATAAAAATTTTAAAGTCATTGGACTAAATTTTCTGTAGGGATTCCTTCTATGTTTGCTATTCTATGAGTATAATTGACTTTATTATAAACCCTGAATGTACTCAAGGACCACAAATTATGATTACCCTATGTCGGTAAAATCAGGTTTCTTGGAGGAATAAGGTTGAGGAAATAATGGCTAGAAATTGATAGAGAGGAGGAAGAAAAGCCCTCCAGGTAGGGAAAAGTGTGGAATAAGGCATGGCAATGGAAACAAAAAATGAGGGATGTATGTGTGTGTGTCGGGGGGGGTGGGGAGTGGATATTTGTGTGGCATATGTGTACAATTGGTCTGACTAGAAGCAAGCCTAGCCATTAGAGATGAGCTTGCTAGGTATTGAGTCAGCAATAGCCATTGTTAAGAGCATGCTGAGGTGCAAGCCTTCAGCATGCATGAGACAAATGTCTGTTTTTGACTCAACATTGTTCAACAATGGATTGTTTTTGTTATTAATTCTGTTCTTAAAAAATACCACTAAGCTTTGATTTTGTCCAGGAACTACCAATATTGAGAAAATAACAATGCTTCTTTTTTTTCAAGTTTTTATTAAAATTCCAGTTAGTTAACATACAGTATAATATTAGTTTCAGGTGTACAATAGAGTGGCTCAACACTTCCATACATCACCCTGTGCTCATCAGGAAAAGTGCACTCCTTAATCCCCATCACCTAGTTCACCCCTCCCCCCACCCACCTCCCCTCTGGTAACCATCAGTTTGTAAGTGTCTATTTCTTGGTTTGACTCTCTTTCTTTTCCCATGCTCATTTGTTTTGTTTCTTAAATTCCACATATGAGTGAAATCATGTATTTGTCTTTCACTGATTTATTTCACTTAGCATAATACTCTAGCTCCATCCATGTCATTGCAAATGGCAAGATTCTGTTCCTTTTTAGGGCTACATAATATTCCATTGTATATACATATACCACATCTTCTTTATCCATTCATCAGTCAATGGAAAGTTGAGCTGTTTCCATAATTTGGCTACTGTAGAAAATGCTGCTATAAACATCAGGGGTATATGTATCTCTTTGAATTAGTATTTTTGTATTCTTTGGGGAAATAGTAGTTCAATTGCTGGATTATAGGGTAGTTCTATTTTGTAATTTGCTTTCTATTTAACAACATATCTTGGAGATATTTGAATGTCAGAATTTATAGTGCTACTTTATTCTTCTAAATGCTACACAGTGCTTCATAAATTTCATATATAGACATATATTCATTTACTTAAGCAATTCCCTATGGGATTATATATTCATATTTATATATATATTCAGTATTTAAATATGTATGCTCAGAATTTAAATATGTACTTGTTATTTAAAAGAATGCATGAATCAATATCTTTATTATATTTTGTATACTTGCTACATGTGCAAGTACATATATAGGCATTATTTTAATTAGTAAACAACTGAAAATAATCTGAATGCCCTTCCATAGGGGACTATATATATAATATAGGGGATTTCTTATATATATATATATATATATATATATATATATATATATATATATATTCTCAAAAGAGGAATTGCTGGGTCAGAAGGTATGTCATTAAAAATTTTTAGTTATTGCCAAGTTGTCATTCCAAACCAAAGGCTATACGAAATGTGTACTGTCACCAATTGTGTATGAAGGACCTCATAATATCCTAGCCAAAGTGGATATTGTACATATTTTAAAATATTGTCGGTCATAGTACGAAATGTTATCTTTATTGTAATGTGTATTTTCTAATTATTTATGAAGTTTGACATTTTATGTTTCTTGACCTATTATGATATTTCTGTGAATTTCCTGTTCATTTCCCTTGCTAAATTTTCTATTTTTTCTTTATTGATTTGTAGTAATTTTGTATATTTTGGTTGCTGATCCTTTGCCTATTATTTATGCAGCAGGTATATTCTCCAATCATATTACCTTTTCTCTATTTTATAATAGTCACTTCCCTTGTATAAAATATTTTAATTTTTAGGCAGAAAAATCTGCCAACCTTCACTTATGGATCTGGAACTTGACAGCTTTTCTTCTTCTAAAATATTTTTTTCTAAAAATTGACAGTCTTGTAATTATGTTTAACCCTTTAAACCATCTTTTTTTTTTTTTTGCATATGGGATGAAATAACAGAAGATCTACATTTTTTCTATGTTGCTGGTTAATTGTACCAATACCATGTGTTTCTATGCCAATACTACACTATTTTAAATACCATGTAGCTATATAGTGCTAATATGGCAACTTCTTCTTCCTTATTGTTCTTTTACCAAATGTAATTGACTACTTGGATGGATTTTTCTCTTCTATAGGAATTTACAGTTATCTTATTATCCTAATATTTTAGATTGACTTTAAATTCACAGATTAATTGTTCTACAGATTTGTTTGATATGTAACCAATGCAAAGGAGTGGTAATAGATACAGGTAGCTAGATGCAGTTCCAATGATTATCTGCAGTGGCCAGACTGATAGACGTTTCCCTTTGGATTGACCAGATATTTGAATAAATTGACAGGGGAAATCTTATACATAGTAGAAGAAGAACCATGTTATGTAATATTAGGAATGCTGTCCTATCTTGTCTAGTATGGTAACCACCAGTCATATGTGGATATTACACACTTGAAATGAGTCTAGTGTGCCTGAGAACTGAATTTTAAAATCATATTCCATTTAAATTAGCTAAAATGTAAATTAAACTGAAGCATTGTAAACTGTCTTTTCCATTACACACAACTTAACGTTTTGGTAGGACTACATTTCACTTTTACCATTACTTTGCATAAGATATCATTCTCATATTGTAGTGTACATGTCGTGTGTGTTATTTCTAGTATTATACATAATCACACCATCAATCTAGACAGTGTCAAGAGATTGATTCAGTTCCAATGATTTATTCTAAGCACTGATATAAGATTGTAACGTATTTATTTGCATATTTTATGCAGGCAGTGTGATTTATAGTGATACCTATGTAAGTCATAATTGGTTATTAAACTTAAATACTTAATATTTTAAATGTAATATAATTAAGTCATTTTTCTAGCTTAAAAAAGTTGGATAAATTTGAAATTTAAAATAAAGACATACTACTGATACAAAATTGAGTGGAGAGCAGAAGCAAATAGTACAGCCAGAATAGTAAAGAAAAAAATAGATTGGAAGAAACATGTTGAAAATTTCACAAAAAATGGTGATTGCAATCTGCCATGACAGAAACAAAACAAAACAAAACAAGCTATTTATTGTGTAAAAAAAAATAAAGTGTACAATATTGAGTGACATTTTCAGCAAAACAAAGTGAATTTGATAAGAAGTTTCCTTTGAACAGTCAAGAAAAATTAATATAATTAATTGCTTGAATTCAGAATTAAATATTCAATAAAACTATACAAATTATTCTTAATAGAACTTGCATTTGTAACTCTAGCCAGCCATAAAACAACTTGGGTGGTTTTTTTTTTGTAAAAACAAAAACTGTATTTAGATGGAGAAATGGTTAAAAAAAATGATTTGACTTATATAAATTTTGTTGGAAATACACCAGAGAAAGAATAAAAAACAATTATTTTCTGTCTTTTCTCTGCATTATTCTTCCTTGCAAACTCTGACTCCTTTTGCCTGTTTGGACCCTCATATTTCTCTCCTTAGCTTCCCTGTTCTATGGCCCACAAATTCTCTCCAGGCAGTACGTAGGGGCAATAGCAGAGCTAATTTAGTTTTTTTCCATTACTTAGGGCGTGACTATCTTTATTTGATGGTTATTCTCTGAAAACCATTGGTTCATATGTTTTCTCTGTTTTTTTTTTTTTTTTTTTTTTACTTGCAAAAGGGTAAATTTTTATCCCTGGTACTTCATCTCAGCTGTATTTGAAACCTTCAGCTTGTGCTCTTAATTAGAGAGCTATACTGTATTTAAAAGTAACTAACTATAAAAAAATAAAAGTAGAAAACTATATGTATGGACATGGATGGTGTCACAAAGGTGTATGTGTGTGTTTTATGTATATCTAAGTGTATGTGCTCATGTCTTGTATGTTCATACAAACACACACGTGAGTACTGCTAATCAGAGAGAGAGGTGAAGGAGTAAAACTAGTCATGTAAGGAAGTGAAGTACTCCCAGTCAAAATGCCATGGATAGTGTAAATGGAATCCAGCTTTCTTTCCTTTTGGTCCCAAGCTTAGGGACTGATGGTGGTGGGGACTTAATCACATTCCTAAAAAAGATTTTGCTTATCTGCACAGTGAAAAAGGGACATAATTTACACAGTGGGAAAAAGAGACATATTGAATTGGCACAGTGAAGCATAGAATTCTTTATATTTATTATATAGCATATGATGCTGATCCTAGTTTACCATATTTAGATGGAGGAAACATTTTTTTCACTTATCTGCATACATTTTATGTTTATTTTTTTTATTTTGAAAAGGCAACTCTTTATTGGACAACCATATATGATTACAATCAAAGTTTTTTTTTCATGATACATCTACATAATTTTTATTTTTATTTTTTTAAAGATTTATTTATTTTAGAGAGTGAGGGAGTGCAAGAGTGCAAGTGTGAGTGGGTGGGGGAGGGGCAGAGGGGAAGAGAGGGACAAGTAGACTCCATGATGAGTGTAGAGCCCATCATGGGGCTCAATCTCACGATCCTGAGATCATGACCAGAGCCCAAATCAAGAGTCAGACACTAACCAACTGAGCCACCCAGGAGCCCCCATCTACATAATTTTTAGATATGACTTGGAAGATGTGTGCCCAAGAGATTAGTTGCTTTTGAGGAGCCTCTGGAGAGATTATGATGATCATTTTATTTTTTGCAAGACAGTTTGCCTTTAGTTGGAGGAAATTTTTTTAAGAAAAAGAACACTACAAAATGATGCTACTCCAAAAGATATATACTAAGTTATTCTACCAATATTGGTGATTATTCATTGTGGTTTGATTCTTATTTCCCTGATGACTAATGATGTTGAGTACTTTTTCATATATCTGTTGGCCGTTTATGTCATCTTGGATCACTATTACAAAAAAAAAAAATCGATGAGCGTTGGCAAGGATGTGGAGAAATTGGAACCCTTGTTTACTGTTGGTGGGACTATAAATTGGTGCAGCCACAATAGAAAACAATGGGAGTGCCTCAAAAATTTTTAAAAAGAACTACCACATGATCCAATAATTCCACCTCTAGATATTTATCCCAAAGAATTGAAATCAGGATCTTGAAGAGATATCTGCACTCCCATGTTAACTGTAGCATTATTCACAATAGCCAAGACATGGAAAAAATTTGTGTCCATTAATGATGAATGGATAAAGAAAGTGTGGCACATACATGCAATGGAATATTTTTCAGCCTTAAAAAAAGAATGAAATCCTGCCATATGCAATGACATGGATGAACCTAGAGGACCTTATACTAAGTGAAATAAGCTGGTCACAGAAAGACAAATACTGCATAATTCCACTTATAGGAGATATCTAAAACAGTCAAACTCATAGAAGAGAGTAGAACAGTGGTTTGTCAGAGTCTGGGGGGAAGGGGAAATGGGACATGATTGTTCAAACTGGCATAAAGATTTAGTTATGCTTGATGAATAAGTTATAGAAATCTGCTATACAACATAGTGCCTAGAGATAACAATGCTCTATACACTTAAAATTTTAAGAGGGCAGATCTCAAATTAAGTGTTCTCACCACAGTAAAAAAAATTATATATATTGGTGATTAAATATTCTAAGCATGTGTCCAAAATCAAACTGTAGGCTGATTTTTCTTTTTTATATTTCAACATTTCAATATGAAAAATTGCAAACATGCAAAAATGTTGAAAGACTTGTAGAGTGAACACTCATATTTCCACCACCTAGATCCTATAGTTTACATTTTACTATTAGGTTTTATCACATATCAATCCCTCTACCCATCCTTCTACCTATCCATAATCCATCTTATATTTTGAAGTGTTTAACAGTAAGTGGCAGACATTTAGTATACTCCCTAAACACCTCAGTTCGCATATAGTTAGATTTAAATGGTGTATTTTTTCCCATATTTTTCCTTTTTAAGGTGAAGTGTACCACTCTATTGTATGCATTGGCAAGTGCGTAGAGCTGTGTATATCAAACTATTGTCAAGGTATAGAGCATTACCAAAACCCCCCAAAGTTTCCTCTTGTGCCTTTCCATCATAACCATGCCCTCACCTGCCAGAGGCAATACTGTCCTGATTTTTTTCCCCCTGCTGTGTATCTGGTGTGTCTTTTCTAAAACTCCACATAAATGGGATCATACACTTATGCTTTTTTGTGTACCTCTTCTTCACTCAGCATGCTTTTGAAAATCATCTATAGTTGTACATTTGTTGTAGTTAGTTGCTTTTTATTGCTGACTAGTATATGAATAAATCATATCATGTTTATCCATTTTTTGTTAATAGAAACATGACTAATAGTTGTAAAATGTGTAGGGAACACTCTGAAAAGTGTTTTTCACCTTTATATTTCCTGTTTCCATCACATTTGAAAATTTGCCATGCAGTGGTTGATTCATATTTGTTGCTTTCTCATAATGGTAGGGAAGGAAGCATGGCAGGTTTTGAGCTGCCCAGTTCAAATGCGTGGGGTAGCCATACTCTACAATGGATTATCTAGCCAAAAATAAACCATTTCAAGTTGTCCTTTTAGCAGAAAAAAAATATTTATTTTGTGAGAAAATGTCTATATAATTTGAAGATTAATACTCCATTATTGAACCTGTCATTACAACTGAAGTTTTTCTAGCCTAGGTAAGTATGCCAATATCATAGACAGAAAATGAAGGAAATGGAGCATATTTGGATATAGAGATAATTGTTAGAATTTGGGCATGTTATATTTGAAATGCCTGGAACACCTTAAAATAAGACTTCAATATAAGTAAGATAATGATGGATATTATTGCATTTAGATCTTTGGTGACATTAAAAGCATTGCTTTTTGTAGAGTTGGGGGTTCGGGAAAATTTAAACTACTCTCAGAAGACATTTTATGGTGAAGAGAAAAAAAGGGGGTGTAGTAGTAGTTCGGGGGATAGCTCATTAGGAGAGAAAATTTTAAAAACCAAAATATAGGGATCTTAATCATGTTTGTACACTGAAGAGAAGGAGATCAGAGGGCCACAGACAATTTAATCAAGAGTCCAATGTAAAGAAATTAGCCTCAAAAAGGAGAATGCACATTTCTTTTTTGGAAATAGGAAATAAGGAGGTAAAAATATAACAATAGTTTATTCATTCTGTCTCATGACAGTATGCAACTATCTGCTTTTTACCTGGTATTTGCATGAGGTCCTGATATTTGTTGTTTATCTACTTCTGACAATTATCCTTCATCTTTGTTACCTTATGTTGCCAAACTACCTCTCTATAACCTTCCATCAAAACTAAACTAGAAAAAAAAAGATACACACACATACACAGGTGCACACAATTCACAAGATGGAAGAGAAGGAGTAGAGATGAAAATGTGTTTGTGGGGCTTCCTTTATCTTATCGAGTCTAGAACACTTATCTTTAATTAAACAGTATATGTGTCAGATTACTGTGCTAGGTGCTAAGGATATACTAATGAAGAGAAGAATATGGTTCTTGCCTTGAGTCAAGGGAGCTTACAATTCAGTGAGAAGAACTGACAATTTCTGTTACTAGGTAGTAACTGTTGTTACATGAGTGCACAAGGAGAATTTGGGAGAGCATAGACAAAATATAGTGACCTGCCTCTTGCAGGTCAGTAAAGGATTTACTTGGAAAATGAAGTGCATTTCTTATCTTTTGTAGTTAGGTAGACTCTGATATGTAATAAAGTAGCAAGATTGTGCTAAAATGAAAACTTGCCATCGCTTACCTAACTCCTACAAAGCTCATTATAAAAGTTTTCAACCTTTAATTGCTTATTGCTTTAAATGTAGTTAATTTTTGCTCCTCTGACACAGAACTGAACATATAATTTTCCCTAAGGTGCAAGAGATTAATGGTAACTACTGGGTTATTATCACAGACATTATGCTCTAAAATACTATCTCAAATAATGAAATTCATGATGTTTATGTCCTGCTACTCTTTATCTTTTTTCAGTTCTCTAACTGATATTTGCATCCTGGGTCACTTCTGTGGTCAAACACATTCACTTCTGTGGTCAAACACATCAAATCAGTGTCATAGCAATGGGATCACTGAAAGAAGCATTTTAGATTAAAGTAGAAAATGTGTTGAGGTTTGGCATTATTTTCTTAATAAATAATAACTGTTGTATAACAAGAAAATGTTTATGTCCTAGCTATTGCTAATATCATCAAATTTTGGTCATTTAAATGGTATGAGTGTGCTTTGGAGTAATTACTGATGCCTCACTACATCATAAAACATGTTTTATCTCATTGAAGGTTATGACGTGCTCTTGCACTGAGCAAGCGCTTTATTATGTTTATTCAGTCAACAATATCATTCCAGTTCTAGAAGATCAATGCAGTGTAAAGTCTTTTAAAAGTATTTGAATCACAATTTGAGGACAAAAAAAAGAAAAAGGACAAGAGGAGACAATGGCAATAAAGACAGACAGCAATGAGGATGATATATTTTTTTAAAATTAAAATTTCTATTCTTTTGATTTTTTTTCATTTTGGGGGAGAGATCATGTAACCTGAGACAGAAAACATAGGCTAAGAAGTTAGAAGAAGCCCTACTATCAAGAAATCTCATACTTCTGTCTTGAAATAACACAAATCACTTCTGGAAGTAGCTTGTTAGATATTTCATTTTAATTATGACATTTAGGGAATTTATGAAGGTTAAAACAAGTAGCTGTTGTTTTTGACCTCATCTTTGTACTCTTCATCAACCATTATTATGAACATATAAGAAAAATGTTTTTGTTGTTGTTGAAGCCTCAAAGCCCCAAATTGTTTTCTGGTTATAGTGAACCTTTTGAGAAAAACAGCCTCAGATTTTTCCTAATGGTGTTTAACCCCATGTGACCCTGACACCTTGAGCATATCTGACTGGAAGAGGGATTGAAGCTAACTACCATGATATGAGTGGCCCAGGCAAGAAAACTATCTAACATGGGACCAATTGACCTAAACAGAGCCTTGCCTCTGGAGTGTTCAAATACAGACCATATAGTAAAATCTAGTAGAAGAAAAAGAAAAAGGAAAAGTAGAAGCTGAGTTCCAGAAATGTTCAAGTGCTAGAGATTTTGTGGGAGACTAAGATTGCTGTGGTATCCTGAACGATGCTTCAAGACTCCATGATACCAACCATTAGACTCTTGAGACTATTACCTATGCAACCTTCTGTCTCTATGTATGTAGCCTTGCAGAAAACCCTCATCACCTAAGATAACGTATCAGTGCCTTTGTTCTTCCTTTCAATTCTTGCATGCCAAATGGTCCAAATTTTCAAAGATGACCCATTATTATGGATTAATTTCTTATTTTTCTGATTAGCAGTGTTCTAATGGCAGTGTTTGGTAGCCTTATTGGACCATGGAGACAGAGAGCAAAAGGGTGCGGTCCTGATCCCTATGCCCTGCTCTCTGGATTTACTATGGTGCTTTCTCTGGTTTACAGAGGTGCTTCTCTTGGAGTCTATGAGAACTGAAAGTTGTTTGAGCAGGGAGAACCATTACATCTAACAGCTACTGCTGCCTATGTTTTCCTAATTTTACTTCATGACTATGAATTCGCTGGCATATGATCCCTTTAATTTAAGAAAAAAAACTGATTTCCCTTCACAAATTTTCAGAAGGAAAGATCATTGATTTTCAACAAAGCATAAGACCAACATAGGAAATTCTTATCAGAAAATTCATATTCGCTTTTTCAGATTATAGGTGTCTTAAAATGAAGAATTCACAATAAGATAGAATTTGATTTTCAATAACTCTTATTAAAAGGATATATTTATATAAAAAGATATATTATATATATTTATATTAAAAAGATATATATCCCTTTAATATATCCATTTATATATATATATATATATATATATATGAGTGACATCGGCAAGATGGATAAGTAGGAAGTTCTGGACTCTCCTTTCCACTAACAAAAATACTGATTCAATAATCCATGGACAAATTTCCTTTGTGAGAGATAATAAACCAATTGAAAGGCTCCTGTACCCTGGGAAAACAGGAAACCAGACTTATAAAGCTGGTAGGAAGATTTGGGACACCCTCTCACTGAAGACCTGCCCCCAGTGCAGCATTTTTATATTATCCAGAAAAGATCTGTTAGCACCCACCTTCATGCAAGGGAAGGAAGCGATTGGTTAATGTGTACAGTGCCCCAGTTTTTCTGACAGGGCTCCCCAGAGAGCTGGCTTCGGTCTTGCCAGTCTTGGAGCTCTGACATGACTGGCAATCTAGCCACCCAGGAGAGAATGGAGGTGGCAGCTTAGGCTGGTAGACTTCATTGATCCTCTACCCTGCTTAGCCCTGAGAGAGTGGGTGAAAGATCCCAGCTCTTAGCTTCCCCCTGGGGAGGGAAAGAGTTAATCCATGCATCCAGCACCCTAACTTCACCAGAACTATCCAGAGAACTAACATCTGCGTCACCGTCTTAGAACTCTGATGGGTCTACCATAGTGTAGCTGCCTGGGGGAGAGCAGAAGCAGTGGCTCTTGAAATTAAAAAAAAAAAAAAAAGCAGTTGAAGTTAATTTGTTATCAGTTTTAAAAAGATTGTTTTCTCTAAGTCCCATGGTAACCACACACACAAAAAAAAACCTGTAGAAATTACACAAAAGAAAAAAATAAACTAATAAAAGCATACCAATACCAAAAAATTTAACAAAACACGAAGGAAGACAGCAAGAAAAGAGACAAAAGAACTATAAGGCCAACAGAAAGCAGCTAGCAAAATGAAAATGGTAAATCCTTTCTTATCAATAATTACTTTAAAAGTAAATGGATTCAACTATCCAACCAAAAGAAATAGAATGGCAGAATGGCTAAAAACAGCCAATCATCCAAGATCCAAGTATATGCTGTCTAGAAGAAATTCACTTGAAAATCTGAAAATGTCTGAAGTCATTTCCCCTGGGACCAACACTGTTTAATTCTTGAGGATAGAGCACCATCTTCCATGGTCTTGCCTGGAACAGAAAACTAGAGAAGAGGTAGGCACAGGATTTGCTCAGTAGATAGTCTTGAAAAAAAATGGCTTTTTGTAAGTGAAAAATGCAATTCCTGATTTGAGACCACCTTTTGATTTGTATTGCCAGTCTAAATGTGGAGCCAGAAAAACAAAAGCTTTCAGTAAGTTTAGCAGTCATGGTACTCAATATCTTTTCTCAAACAGTGATATGATTCCCCATGCTTTCCACTCCACAAACATCTCAACATAACACTGCAAGATAACATTCTGTTTGACCAGTTGGTGGGGATCTTATCTGTCAGAATAGGGTGGAGATCACCTATATATATTGTGTAACTAAAGGCCCTGTTCAATTTGTTCTGCTATAGAGTAAAAAAAAAAATATATCCATAAGAAAAAACATTAAAATCAAGTAGAAAATATGACAAATTCTGCCACCCATTTTGTATCTATTTAATGCCTACAATGTTGGTTGATGGAGAAATCTGGTCTTCTAATGAAGTAAGGGTTGTTTTTGAATACTGTTAAATCTTGGAAGAGACATAAATGTGCCTTTCTATAAATGATGCTGGATGATTTTACCACAATGTGACAGCCACCAAGAGAAATAAAAGTCCTATAGCCCTGACTACAGTATCTAAACTTGACTTTCGTCATCCATGTTGCTACCACATCAGCTTCCTGAGGTCACAGCAATCATAACATTGAGCTCCTGAGCTGAGTGAAGATATCCTGGAAGGACTTACAAAAGTTGATATCCCTAAGGTGCATTAGACTGTGGGGTTTGCAACTCAGCTGTGGCATTAAGGAAATCTCATTGCTTTTGTTCCCTCATCTGTAAAATGAGGAGAGAATTGGCTGACCTGAAAAACATTTTAGGAGATTAATTTATTAATTAAAGTGACTGAAAAAGGAAGAATTACACAGAAGTTAAATTTGGCAATGAATATGGTCCATTAACAGTGGTTTATAACCAGCTCTACTGATATGAAATATATGCAGAAAGAACTGCTATAAGGTTTGATTAGTTATTCCCTTAATCACTGGAACATAGGGCAGTGCTTGGTGATATTTTAGGCTGCATTGTTGAGATTATGTTGAGAGAGAGGGACACACACACACACACACACACAGAGAGAGAGAGAGAGAGAGAGAGAGAGATAAACATATTTTTTCTTTATATGTCCCAAGCAGATTGGTTCTGCAACCTTCATGTGTGAAGACTCACCAATATAATGCATATAACGTGCCAGGCATAGAGCCTGACCCAGAGTAGTTACTCAATAACTGCATGTTCCTCCTCTTGTACCTTCTCTTCTGACAGCACCATCCTGAAAGGATCATACTCACCCTAACCGGCATGGCTCCCCTTATCACACCACTTCCATAAGAACTTTGCATCTTTTAATGTATTAATAAGCTAATTTTATAGTCATTTCTCACATTCATCTTTTATAGATGAAGAAACTGCAGCACGGTAGTGACTTGCTGAAGTTCACATAAACCAATTAGTTGTGTTCATCACTGTCATCAGCTATGTGCCCGGTAGTGTGCTAGAATCTGGGGATACAACATTAAGCACATTTGATATAGCTTTTGCCTTTATGAAACTTGCAATCTAGTGGCAGAGAGAAGAGGAATCAGATTATCACACACTCAAGGAAATGTAAATCTCTGGTAGGTGCTATGATAAAAAGGTATGTGTGCTATGAGAATATGTAACAGAGGTACCTGGCATGGTCAGAGGGGACAGAGAGGGCTTATCTGAGGAAATTCCATTTTAGATCAAAAGGATACTAAGATGTTAATTTAAAATAGTGGGGAAGATGCTACAGGAGAGTGAGTTAGTCAGGAAAATATCCACAAAATTCTTATCATAAGGATAGATGCATAGAAAATTCATAAACAGGGGTGCCTGGGTGGTGCAGTTGGTTAAGTGTCCAACTCTTGGTTTTGGCTCAGGTTGTGATCTCAGGGTCGTGAGATCGAGCTTTTTGTAGGGCTCTATGCTCAGCATGGAGTCTGCTTAAGACTCTCCCTCTCCCTCTGCCCCTCGCCCCCATGTGTTCTCTCTCTCTCTAAAATAAATAAGTAAATCTTAAAAAAAAAAAAAAGAAAGAAAATGCACACACACACACACACAAAGTTAATGTGAGTGGAGCAGAGAAATTGCAGAGGAGCTTGATGCAAAGATGATATTGCAGATGCAGCCTTGAAGGAGCCTAAGCAGAGCCTGGAGGCTATGTTAAGAAAATTTGTTTTTATGCTAGAGCGATGAAAAGTCATTGGAAGGTTTTAAGTATGGCAGGAGCTGAAATGGCATAGAGGCATGAAAGACACAGTTTCTGTTTTTAAAAGGTCAATCTTGGCAGAAATGTGGAAAGTAGATAGGAAGGGGGCAGAGTGGAGATCAGGAGGCCAATTCTGAGGCCATTGCAAGAGTTTGGACAAAAGGTAGCATTGGCTCCAACAAGGATGATGGTAGTGTAGATACTGAAAAGCAAATGAACTTGAGCCATACACAGTGGATAAAATGACCAGAACTTGACAACTAATAGATTGTGCAAATGAATAAAGGTGACTGAAGTTTGGCAAAAAATGTAAAAAAAGCAATTTCTTCATAGAATGTTTTTCATTGATGCTATAAACTGATCACATAAATGAAATTTATGGATTTCCATGTTTTCCCTTGCCTCCAATCTTTTCTTCCTCCCCTTTCTGCTATATATAAACTACTACAATAAGCCTCTAGCTTCCAGCCATTGGACCCAAGATGCTTGGCCAAAGTATATATATTTGCTTATATACTTGCTTAGAAAATATACCTCAGAGTGAGAAGTTAGGTTTAACAAGCTTCTCGGCATAAAATCTGTGGGTGCCAGATGGAGCATTGCACCCTATCCCAACACAGGTTTCCAGAATCTTAGACCAAAGTGGTCTAAAAAGAAGATGAAACTCTATTCAGAGGCTGCTAAGATAAGAGATGCCAACATCTGTGAAAACAGACTACTTCAAATATTGCCCAGATATAAGCTTTTTTAAAATTTATTTATTTGAGAGACAGAGAGAGAGAGAGAGAGAGAACATGAGCAGGGGGAGGGGCAGAGGGAAAGGGAGGGAGAATCTCAAGCCGATTCCGTGCTGAGCACGGGACCCAACATGGGGCTTGATGTGGGGCTCGATCCCACGACCCCGAGATCATGACCTGAGCCAGAACAAAGAGTTGGATGCTTAACCGACTATGCCACCCAGGCATCCCCAGATATAAACTTTTAAAATTTATCTATTTCTAATTGGGTAAGGCAAGAGCTGTCTGCCACTGCTTTGGAAGGATTGTTCTTGATTGAGGTGGCGTGGGCATGGAAGAAAATAGAATTTAGGTGAAATAAAATAAAAATTCCACTTGCCTATTTTAGATTGTCTTTTTGATACCGTTTTGAGACAAATGGAAGCTTTTAGTGAATTGCAAAAAGTACAAACTCTCAGTCCTTACTTTGTAATGATTAAGAATTTACTAGGTTCAGTTATTGAGTAAAAGTAACAGCAAAACTATTGAATATAGGAAACCTGAGCATTTTATACATTTTTTTAATTTGCAGAAGGAGATAATAGTCCCTATTTATTTGCCCTGTTGTGGGAACTAAAGGAAATATCTTGTATGGAATGATGTTGAAATACTAAGGAAATACTATGCATAAACCAGGTATTATAATGACAATCTTTGAAGAATCAATTGATAATTTACTGTTTCTTTATTCAGTTTTTCCTCTACCAAAATTGGGATAAATTTCCTTCTGTTTTCCAAGTACATTGATCTCAGTGTAATGCTAAAGTTTTGGTGAACTATTGTGTCTTTTGCAAGTGTTCCTAATTCTTCCAGCATTTTTGGACCCCTATTAATGGTAATGTAAGTGGATATTTTTTTTTATTTGTAAGCCAAGAATTAATGGTCAAAAAAGTAGTTTATGAGATTCTCCAGTTTTCCTAATACCTTTTATAATGACTTGTTAGATGTCCTTACTGGTGACTTGGGTAGAGGATGGGTTGTGTGTACAAGTATATCAAATGGCACATCCTCTGCTTGCCATTTTTTATAATTTGTCTTTGTTTTTCTATATTTTTTTGGCAAGTTATGGTATTCTTACCCCACTTCCAACATTTTATCAAAATGCTACTGTAAAAGATACAATATGTATTGGATTTATGGTCATATTGGTACTTAACATCAATTAATATAAAGACAAGTTTTAGTCATGTAACTGTAAACAGAAACCTATGACTATATGCTTTTTTCTGATCAGTAAAATTGACCTTGATTAACTTACCATCTTCTTCCAATCAGTCTGAATGGCTTTGGTGTAAAAGTTTTTGTTTTGTATGTTTGTTGTCTTGGGATTTTTTAGGTAATAGCAGAAATTTACTAAATCAGAAAACTAAAAATGACAGACTCTTACAGTTGATTATAGATATTGCTACATTTTGTGCTGGAAATAAGTTACTTCTTTTTTTAAAGCTTTTATTTAAATTCCAGTTAGTTAACATAAAGTGTAATATTAGTTTCAGATGTGCAAAATAGTAATGCAACACTTTCATACTTCACCCTGTGCTCATTATGACAAGTGAACTCCTTAATCCCCATTACCTATTTCACCCATCCCCCCACCTGCCTCCCTTCTGGTGACCATCAGTTTGTTCTCTGTAGTTAAGAGTCTCTTTCTTGGTTTTCCTCTATCTCTCTCTCTTTTTTTCCCTTTGCTCATTTATTTTGTTTCTTAAATTCCACGTATGAGTGAAATCATACTTGGGCCATTAGTTCTTTAGTTTGCACTTATTTTGTTCTCATCTAAAAATTTTAAGGAAAGAGATGTGGGCCCATATTACTGTGTCACTGTGATTAAATTAATTAGATTTTAGAAAGAAATAGGGATTAAGAAGCTCAAACCAAACCACTAAATTAAAGGAATAATTAGAATGTTGGAATTAGATTACTAAATTGAGGTCAAGTATGTGGATATCACAGCAAAGGTCAATCATCCATTTTTCTATCTATCCATTCCTTGATAATTTATCATGTGTAAGGTACTATGTTAAGCTGAAGATACATTAATATTGTATTAATGTATTATTATTAATATTACATATTAATAAAGCCCAATCCCTGACCTCAAGTTGTTCACAGTTTGATCAGGAAGTCTGGTTATCAGGAAAAAGGCAGAAAGGTTAGATATCAGATGACATGTGGTCATCTCATCTCAGGAGGTCAGAACATATTTTTATTAGGTATAGACTATATGTTAAACAGATAACACATGTGCTAGGTATGTAGCTATATATGTATTAAATGTATATATGTATAAATATGAATTAAATGTTGCTATAAATGTATTAAATACATTGACTGACTAGTTATTTGGACACTTGGCCAGAGAGAAGAGAGGGATCAGGTACATCAAACTCTCCTGGACACTGCTGGACCCTGTTGAGTTTAGCATGGCTGCAATTAAGGTGCATCTACCTAAAAATCATTTGGAAAAGTTGAATGTAGAAAGGGTATCATTAAAAGTGTGACATTTTCTTTTAGTTGATCTATCTCATAAATGCAGGAGTTGACTGAAACATAGGCTTAATCCATTCTAGAAATCCATTTTACTAAATCAGGTCTCCCTTTATATTAGCTGGTCATTCAGACTTTGCTAAGTTCTGTGCTTCAATGTGAGCAATGAAACATTCATCTGTCGTATGACTTGCACTCATTTTCAAATACAGACTAGGTGAATATTTTTTTTTGAGGGGAACCTGTGTGCATGCCCCCATGAAACTCAAATGCAATTTCTATGTAGCCTTGGTAAATTAGCATATACTGAAATGGTGTTTAATTGTAATTCATGCTTTTCATAATCTATCAGATATGCTACTTTACTGCAATCATCATCTTCATTTTGCAAATGTAACTTGGTTTTTTGGTCTTGCAATTGGGCAACTGTTAAAGGCTTCCTATTTTAAGTAGGTACTGTCATAGTTTTTTTCTCTCCACTTCCAGGAAAATCATACACATAGATCTTATTGAAGACACCAGGAGGCTGTGTTAAATGACCTTTCCCAGGCTTTGAATTCAGAATTCAGATGATTGTCAATCACTTGAAAGCTGTCACCCACAGCACAATAAATGAAAGAACGGAAGTTCTTCACTATATGATCTGAAAATGTTGAGCTCAAGTGTTCATTAAAAAATACAAAAAGATGATTCTGTTGTACAGATGTTAAAATTAAAGTTCCAGTGCTCGTTTCTATATAAGACAATTATTTCCATTGTTCTTTCATAAACTTTTTATTACTCAAAGAATTTTTCCCTGGGATGCAGCTACCTTGGTTTTCTAAATGCAGGATGAGCCTTTAGAAATTCATGATTGAGCCTAATGAGAAATCTGACTAGCGGATCACCCAAGAAAAACAGCTGCAGAAATCCATATAGTATAGGGCTGGTGGAGACATTAAAAACATATTTTTAAAGCTTAAAAACATTTATGAAAAGTAACTCAGGACATTCAAAGTCTGTCAAGTAACTTATTGATGAAAACACTTGTCTCCACTTGGAATCAGAAGGTATGGATGGTAATAAAGTCAAGACACCCACAAGATAACCCAAATTGGGAGTGTAGTTATATAGAAGTCATCAAGTCTAAAAGATTTGTCTGATGCTTTATTGATGGAGCCATTTGATAGAATCTGATAAGAAGAATTAAGGGGAGTTGTTAACATAGCTGCTTCTGCTGCTGAAACTCATTAATATAATAGGAACAATACTAACTTCTAAAGGGCTTTTCTCACTATCATGGTTGACTCAGATCATGCCTCAGGCAATTAACCTTGGTATCTTTCCCTTGGCCAGCTATAGATATGTTTGTGGCATGATTCTTGAAAGATTAACTTGGATATGAGTCCAGTAATTGTCCTGCCTTAGCTCCATTTATGAGGTCTAGACACCAGCTAATGGGTGACATAAGGAGTCAGGGAGTCGGTGGGGTCAAGTAGTCACAGAGTGGCCTAAGGATACTACTAGGCTCCTTTGGTGGTTTATTGAGTCCTTTCTGGGAAAACCAGAGATGACTCTGGTGGTCAGGCCAAGGAGAGTAGAATCATGAAGCCAGATTCAGGAACTGAGGTGCAGAGAAAAGCGAGATTACTGTGGGCTGACATATATGTTCATGGAAGGAACTCTAATGCTAAGGCAAGGTTAAGAGTCAAATAACATTAAAGCCATTTTATTCATTGCTTGTGTGCTTAGATTGTTTGCTAGTACAGTACTAGGTGCCATACAATAATAATGATTGTGTGTGACTTGTGTTGCTGTCTTCAGATTCCTTTCAGTTACACACAGACAAGTATTTTCCTACTAGCTCAAGTCTTAGATTTTCCATGAAGCCTTCTCTAAATAATCCAGCTTTTCAATTGAATTATTGTAATTCCACCATCTATACCACTTACTTTGCATTTTTTAAATATTTACTCTTGTGTAGCTCTCTGTCTCATATGAATGTATTTTGTCTAATGAGACTGTTAACTTTGAAGTTAAGGATTTCATCTTATACTTATTTTATATCTTTCATAGTGCACAAAACAATGATGTATACATATATATTAGACAGTCTTGGTTTATGTCCATTGTTCTAGCATATAGCACATTCAGCATTTGTCCCAAATTTTCTTTTCTTTTTTTTTTTAAAGATTTTATTTATTTATTTGACAGAGAGAGACACAGTGAGAGAGGGAACACAAGCAGGGGGAGTGGGAGAGGGAGAAGCAGGCTTCCCGCGGAGCAGGGAGCCTGATGCGGGGCTCGATCCCAGGACCCTGGGATCATGACCTGAGCTGAAGGCAGACACTTAATGACTGAGCCACCCAGGCGCCCCCCAAATTTTCTTTTTTAATGAAGTATAATTATTAATACTTGCATGAAAATTAGGCATGATGGGTTTGGTAGATCTTCACTTTGTATTTTCAGTTTTCACCATGATCTCATAGAGTCGTGTGAGGTGCATGTGCAGAGTTCTTACTTTGAATTGGAAAAACAGCAGCTTGAACCTAGGTCTTGGTTTATCCTATTTATTTCTACATGCACCATAGCTAATGCCTTCCTTTTAAGACATATAAGAGCTCTTACTGGTAAAGCAAAATGTGTTCAGAAAGGAGCAGCTGTGAACAGCTGCATCATTCTTGTTTTCACTGGTGATAAGATTAGATTTCATTGTCTTTGTCCCTGCCAGCCATTTTATGTACTTAAGAGTTGTTCTATGGCCAGGAACCCAAGCTCAAAAGACGCCTGGAGCTCACAGGCTTAGGGGTGCCTGGTTAGCACAGTTGGTTAAGCGTCTGACTCTTGGTTTCTGCTCAGATAGTGATCTCAGGGTCATGAGATTAAGCCCTGAATCGGGTTGTGCTTGAGACTCTCTCCCTTTCCCTCTGCCCTTCCCCCCCATGCTCTCACACTTTGTCTCTCTCTCCCAAATAAATAAATAAATATTAAAAAAAGAAATAATAGTTTAGATGTATATGAAATATTTATGGGAAATAAAAGCTGAACAGTTCTTCAGATTATATAGAACATACAGAGAGGAGTCTGAATATTCTTCCTATGGTGATTTCTTAATTCCTGTATACTGAAAGTCTACAAATATGTATTGACTTTCTTATTTGCAGTACCTTTATATGTAATAGCTATAAATTGTTGCCCCTTTTAGCAACAGTTTTATGTATTCCAGAGGTATGCTCTATTAACATTGGGGAGGGAAAGAATAATTGTGCCAGGGATGGGAGGGGTTTCAATTTTAAAAAGGCTTCATGGAGAGGATGCTATTGATCCAATTCTTGAAGGATGAGTATGAATCTCACAAAAAGACAAGGGTAAATATATGTAGAAATGAAAGAGATGGTGTGTTACGAGAATTTAGTTATTTCACATTTGGGGGGCATGGGTTTCCTGTAGAAAAATTTCAGGAGATAAGGCCTGCAAGGTTAAGCAGTGGCTAAACTACAGAGTCCTTTGTATATCATGTTGGGACTCTGGCTCCACTGAAATCATTCATACAGGGAATAATATGATCATATTTTAGATAGATCACTGGTCATCATACAGAGAATGTATGAAAATAGATATTTACCCAATAACAAATGATACTGAAGACCCAGATTATGATAGTAACAATAAGTATGAAAAGGAAGGAACAAATTGGAGAGATATTTAGAAGGTAAAATCGACAAAAAAAAGGGTGACCTATGTGTTGTAGGATAAAGTAAAGCAAAGTTAAAAATGACACTGAAATTTATAGTTTGGGAAATAAGATTAATTTTAAGGTTTTCAAGTGAAATATGGTATACGAACAAGGGACTAGTTTAGGAGAAATGTAAAGGAATTTGATAAAATCTTTCTTGGACTTTTGAGGTTTAGGTGTCAATGGGGCATCCACCAGAGATGTGTTGTCATTGGCAATGTCAGTATGATGTTCTGGAGGGGGACGGAGGCAGGGATAAGGAGAGAGTAGAGTGAGAAGAGGTATGGAGTATACATGGATTCCTGAAAACTACTGACATTTAGTAGGGGATGGTGGAAGAGAAGATTTTTTAAAAAAAAATTTAGGTTCTATAATCCTGTTCTAGGAGGGAGATAAATATATAAGCCCTCCTTCTCTCCTCTGAGTCTGTTGGACTACAGGTGTTTCTGTAACAGTCTTTCTAGTGGCCAGATGGTCCCTACATTAAAACTAAATTTAGGTATTTTTATTCTACACAATCTCCAATTAGGACTTTTTAATTGAAATTTCAAACTGAAAGGGAACTGATATTAATTTAAGCATACCATAGATAAATTATAAACAGATTTACTAAGTAGGTAAGTTTACTATTTCAGCTCATTACAAATATTCATGTGGGAGTTTTCTTAGATCACTGGGAATCAGTTCTTTAGGGAGGGGCTGACGAGGTAAGGATCATAGATTTATTCTTGTCTCATCTTCTGCCTCTTTTTCCTTTTCTTTACACGGGCTTTCCATGTTGCTTTGTATGTGTGTTGGGCCTTTTGGACTCCTCCTGAAATTTAATCAATGTCACATTCTGTTATTGGCCTTATTATGTAATAATATGTTACTAACCCTTTCTGTAAATCTTTATAAAAGTGTTCTTCCTTTTTCCCATACCCTTGCACTGCCTTGTGTTCCTGTGGTTTTCCCTTCCAGCAGACAGAAGTAAAACACTGATGTTTTTCTCTTACACTAGCCATCGGCTGCTTTTGTCTGCCTTAAGCCTGTAAACTACCTCCTCTCTCCTGCTGTCCTTGCTGTGCTTTTACTGCATTTCCCCTGTCCCTCTGTGCTTTGGTCACCCCTTATTTCACGCTGCCGTATCTCTGCTAAATGCCACACATAGTCATAGCATTTCTGCTTTCTGCAGTGTATTCTTGAATGATTTTGCTTTGTTTGTGTAGAAAAAAGACTGGCTTCCTTGTGGCTAACCATTGGGATGATCACTTCTCAAGTGGAAAATCCATCTACATACATACAAACACCACACACACACACACACACACACAGAATTTATGGAACGATATGATATCCTCACATTTTAAAATATCCCCAATCTGGGAAAAAATATCACGTCAGTGCTTTTTCTTAAGTTTTGACTTTATACTGCCTCCTACATGTGAGTTAAGTGTGCATTTTATGTGAGGCTAAGTATACAGATAAAAACTAAGAAATGATTAGAGTTAGGAATTTAAAGTGTTCACGATTTTTAAAAAATATAATTAGGATGATCTTACCTCATGAATCAGAATGATTAGTGACATCATCTGCATTTAAATATATGAAGGAAAGCTTTTACAACAGGTACCAGAATTCTCAAAATTAGAACTATAAAAGAATTATAAAAATGCAAAATTCTCATTACCTTGTCAACATAGTACTTCTATTTTGCAAGAATTAATCATTCCTATCATCCAATTTCAGTGCTCTGTTATCTGTGTGTTATTGAGTTTGATAGACTCAGATAGAGGGGCATATAAATTTTGGTACATAATGGTATGTGCTATAAAGTTGGTATAAACTATCTCTTTACAGAATGCCAAGCAACTGGTCACTTCATTGGGAAATCAATCAATATGACTTTTACCATAGGTAAAAAATAGCATTAACAACTATACCCCACATATTTATGTTAGCATTTTATTCCCTTTAAAGCCTTTACATAAAGAATCTCTACTTTGCTTCTTAAAACTCTTATAAAGAGGCAGAGTGGGTGATACTATCATTTTATTTATCATTTCAAAGATAAGAAAAAAATTATGTCCACAATTATTTATCTGGATTTAGACAAAGTTCAAATCCAGTGTTTTCTGACTGGTAACCTATTGGTTATTTTTTCATAGCCAGAACCATGAGCTGGCTCACAGAGGATTTTGTTATATAACATTATTTTATCAATGGATTAGATAAGGATCTCAGTAGTTGCTAAAGAAAATGGGAAATCAAACAAAGCTAGGAAGCATAACCAATATGTTAAATTGCAGAATTAGGAACCTAAGAGGTTGTTGTTTCCCCAGGGAAAATGAAAAGTTTACGTTTGGGTCATAAAACAAAACAAAATACAACTTTATGAATATAGAACTAAAAAGAAATACAAGCAACCTCCTAACCCCTCCAAATCCATATTTACTAGTTTCAGTGGAATGTAAATTCCATCTGAGTCCACAGAGGAATGCAGGAGGTTAGAAAACCTAACGTGATATAAAACTTTATCCACAAAATAAAAACTTTAGAACGAACACTGTCATGTACTCATTCTACTCTGTCTTGGTCAGATTACATGTGAAAATCTCCATTTCTAGACTCTATTCTTGAAGAGAAGGAAAATCAATATGTGTTCAGAAATAAATGATGAGTATTGAAAATAGCCTAAAAATCATACTATATTAAAAATAGTTGCAGGAACTGGGAAGTTCTTCACAAATTTAGAGGGATGTAATGTGTAAGAGGGATCACAGTTGTTCTGTTTTGCCCACTGGATATAATCAGGCTTAATCACAGGGGGTGGAGGTGGGCGGAATGGGAAACTACATGAAGACAGATTTTAGCTGAACTTAAGGGAGCACTTTCTAATAATTAAAAGATTTTCAATAATGGAATGAGTCACATCTTGGAGTGTTCATGCAGAGGTACAATGACCATTTGTCAGGGTTGTACAGAGTATGCCAAACTATGTTATCAATTGGCTGGACTAGGAAAACTGGTTCCTTCAAGATATAGGATTCTTTCAGAGAATGCTTCTAAATGATATGATATGCGATTCTCAGAATGTGTAAAATTACGTGTTAAAGCAGTCCCCAGTGAAGGACTCAACCATAAATACCTATGCCAGCTCCTTGAGGTCATGAAAATACTTTTTGATACAGCCCATAGCTCAGGAAAGATTGTAAGTGATCCCCAGAGAATTGATGGATTATAAGTTCAGGGGCTACTTTCCTAAGAAATGTGAGAGTGGAACACCATTCCACCCCCAAATCTGTATGAGGTATCTTTCCCTGGGTTGTGATAAGCTACCTCCTCTCTCCTGCTGTCCTTGCTGTGCTTTTACTGCATTTCTCCTGTCCCTCCCAGGTAGCTGGGAGAATGGGACTAATGGAATAAGTCTTGTTTTTTGTGTTTTAGCTTTGAGAATCCATTTTCTTCCAGGGCCATGGTTAGTCATCAACTCAGAAAAACAACAGGAAAGTTGAAGAGAGCTATGTAATACTATTTAATTTTTACGTTCTTCATTAAATATATACTTTTGAAAAGTGGCTGGTTAAATGAAGAATTTCTTTATTTTCATGATTTTTTAAAAATCCACCAGATTAAGCCACTATATGATTATTATATAGTATTTCAAATGCTTTTAAAATATATTTAATTGTATTAATTTAATTACTTATATTAGATTTGTATCAAGGTCAATGAATTCTCTACAGATTGTTTTGTGATTAAAGATACTGTGAGGATCAGCATCTTTAATCTCTTATGCCTCGTTTATGTTCATTCAAAAGAATGTCTTCATGGAAGAAAATTAAGTTGTTGGCTCTGTATTTTAGACTGAAGGAGTAACCTAATTATATTGTTAGTAGCAAATATGTAATTTTACATTAGACTACATATATCAGATAGTATTTAAGACCCTTGAATACAGACTTTGAAAATTACTTATGTACTTGTTTTTATTACCTTTCAGTATTTATTTCCTTCATCAATATTTACTTGTATAATAAATGATATATAGGATTTCAGGAAACATCTATAGGTTGGAGAGATACTGACAATTTTCATGCATTCAAATTAGATTATCAAAATTTTTGAAGTCCAATAAACACATATTTTATAGCAATGTGTTAAAAGCAACTAACTCACTGTTTATAGAAACTCGCTCTACCTCCTAACTCGCTCTACATCCTATACGTATCCTCAAACATATAAAAGGAACATAAATTGTTTTGTATAATACATATAAAACACTAAAATCCTCAAATCTAGTTTCTTCAAAAAGTTTGGTTTTGGTTTATACTGCGTGTAGGCCATTGTGTGTCAGCTGTGGCTCAATGCCAGGTGCCTTTATTCTGAAATCTGAGCTAAAGGAAGCTCTCCCATGAGATATGTTCTTCTTGTAGCAGATTGAAAATGGGTTGGGTCTTGGTAATTTTTGTTCTAAAATGATCACATATGATTTTTATAATCTGACAATGAAAAGAAAGGTTATCTTAAGAAGAAAAAGCTATGCTTTCCCAAGAAAACATGACTATAATGCAATGATGTTAAAATATTGTAATCTTAATATGTGGCAATGTAGCATTTAAATGCAAATAGAGTTTTGAATGGAATCGTATATAAAAGGTGATAAAAGTACAAGAATTTATCAGGATCCTTTTAGATGCTCTAGGCAATACTGCATTCTGATCAATCCTCAGGATCCTGCCAGACTCATTTGCAAGAATACCAGTATTATAAGGAGAAGTTCTCATAGTTTGGTGATACTCCCTTAAGATTGTCCACTTCTCTCATTAACAAACTATTATCTTGCTTTCATCTGTTACTTTTAACAGACTTCTTATTAAAGTATAATGTACAAAGGAAAAAATACATAAATTCTAAATGTACAGCATGATGAATTGTCACAAAGTGAGCACACCTGCCTAACTGCTATCCAGATAAAAAATAGAGCATTATGAGCATCTCAGAAGTCCCCTTTCTGCCACCTACCAAGCATTTCCAGTTCTCTTTCCCAGAGGAAACTACCTTCCATACTTCTAATGCCATAGGTTATTTTGTCTGTTTTTGAACTGTATAGAAATGAAATCATACAGTATATATTCAGTTTCTGGATTCCATCTTTCCACATTATGGTTGTGAGATTCACTCATGTGTTGAACATAGTAGTGATTTGTTCATTTTCATTGCTGTGTAGCACTCCATTGTATGGATGAGCCACAACTTATGCATTCTGCTATTGATGGATAGGTGGATTTTTTTCCAGTTTTGGCTTTTCTGAATAATGCTATGATGATCATAGGCAGATTTACTAAGCAGTTGATGAAGCTTAAGCTTCAGGGTCCCTCATTTGCATAGGCCTCTCTGAGAGCTATGAATTATTAGGATTTATAGAGTATTCTAGGTAGGGAGGGGAAGCCAGATTCTATGAAATATCTTTATGAAAACATTTCTGTTAAGATATCTAAAAACATTCTAAAAGATAGAGACCTGGAGAAGGGGCGGAGCAAGATGGCGGAGGAGTAGGAGACCTGGATTTCGTCTCCTCTCAGGAATTCAGCTGGATAGGGATCAAACCATTCTGAACACCTACAAACTCAACAGGAGATCGAAGAAAAGAATAGCAACAACTCTCTGAACAGAAAAGTGACCACTTTCTGGAAGAGTCATATTCTATCCCTTCATAGTAGTTACCCATATTTTTGGCATATATATATAAGTTATTCTCTCTTTAAAATTTTGAGATAGTTTCTTCTAACAGATCAAAATACACCCTAAATCTCTAGTATATGGTTTTTTTCTACTCCCCTGCCTGATCACATTTTCTCCCTTTTTTTTTCTTTTTTCTTTTTTCTTTTTTAAAAATCCTCTTCTTTCTTTTTTCAAACAACTTCTTATCAATTCCTTTTATAAAATTTTTTATAATTTCCATCTTTACAGTCATATTCCATCCCTTCATCATATCAACCCTTATTTTTGTACATATATAAGTTTTTCTTTCTTTAAAATTTTGGGAGGCACTTTCTTCTAACAGACCAAAATACACCCAAAATCTAGTGTGTGGCACTGATCTATATACCAGCCTGATCATATTTGATCACATTCTGGTTTTTTTGTTGTTGTTGTTTTGTTTTGTTCTGTTTTTGTTTGTTTTTATCTTTGTCCTTTTCTTTTTCTTTTTTTCTTTTTCTTTTTTCTCTCTTTCCCTTTCTTTTCCCACTGTTTCAGGTCTTTGCTGATTTGCTTAGAGTATATTTTCTAGAGATGTTGTTACTCTGCTAGCATTTTGTTCTCTCATTAATCTATTCTCCTCTGCACAAAATGACAAGTCGGAAAAAATCACCTCAACTAAAAGAACAAGAGGTAGTACCAACTGCCAGGGACCTACTCAATACGGACATTAGTACAATGTCAGATCTAGAGTTCAGAATCATCACTTTAAAGATACTAGCTGGGCTTGAGAAAAGCATGGAAGTTATTAGAGAAACCCTTTCTGGAGAAGTGAAAGAACTAAAATCTAACCAACTTGAAATCAAAAAGGCTATTAATGAGGTGAAATCAAATATGGGGGCACTAACTGCTAGGATAAATGAGGCAGAAGAGAGAATCGTGATATAGAAGACCAAATGATGGAAAATAAAGCAGCTGAGAAAAAGAGAGATAAACAACTAGTGGATCACAAGGGCAGAATTCGGGAGATAAGCGATACCATAAGATGAAACAACATTAGAATAATTGGGATCCCAGAAGAAGAAGAAAGAGGTAGAGGAGCAGAAGGTATAATGGAGCAAATTATAGCAGAGAACTTCCCTAATTTGGGGAAGGAAACAGGCATCAAAATCCAGGAAGCACAGAGAACCCCTCTCAAAATCAATAAAAATAGGTCAACACCCCGACATCTAATAGTAAAACTTACGAGTCTCAGAGACAAAGAGAAAATCCTGAAAGCAGCTCGGGAGAAGAGATATGTAACCTACAATGGTAGAAACATTGGATTGGCAACAGACCTATCCACAGAGACCCGGCAGGCCAGAAAGGACTGGCAGGATCTATTCAGAGCACTAAATGAGAAAAATATGCAGCCAAGAATACTATATCCAGCTAGGCTGTCATTGAAAATTGAAGGACAGATAAAAAGCTTCCAGGACAAACAAAAACTAAAGGAATTTGCAAACACAAAACTAGCCCTACAGGAAATCTTGAAAGGGGTCCTCTAAGCAAAGAGAGACCCTAAAAGCAACATAGACCAGAAAGGAACACAGACAATATACAGTAACAGCCACCTTACAGGCAATACAATGGCACTAAATTCCTATCTTTCAATAGTTACCCTGAATATAAATGGGCTAAATGCCCCAATCAATCTGATAGACACAGGCTATCAGATTGGATTAAAAAACAAGACCCATCGATATGCTGTCTGCAAGAGACTCATTTTAGACCCAAAGACACCCCCAGATTGAAAGTGAGGGGGTGGAAAACCATTTACCATGCTAATGGACACCAAAAGAAAGCTGGGGTGGCAATCCTTATATCAGACAAATTAGATTTTAAACCAAAGACTGTAATAAGAGATGAGGAAGGACACTATATTCTACTTAAAGGGTCTATCCAACAAGAAGATCTAACAATTGTAAATATCTATGTCCCTAACATGGGAGCAGCCAACTATATAAGCCAATTAATAACAACAGCAAAGAAACACATAGACAACAATACAATAATCGTGGGGGACTTTAACACCCCCCTCACTGAAATGGACAGATCGTCTAAGCAAAAGATCAACAAGGAAATAAAGACTTTAAATGACACACTGGACCAAATGGACTTCACAGACATATTCAGAACATTCCATCCCAAAGCAACAGAATACACATTCTTCTCTAGTGCCCATGGAACACTCTCCAGAATAGATCACATCCTAGGTCATAAATCAGGTCTCAACTGGTACCAAAAGATTGGGATCATTCCCTGCCTATTTTCAGACCACAATGCTTTGAAACTAGAATTCAATCACAAGAGGAAAGTCGGAAAGAACTCAAATATATGGAGGCTAAAGAGCATCCTACTGAAGAATGAATGGGTCAACCAGGAAATTAAAGAAGAATTTAAAAAATTCATGGAAACCAATGAAAATGAAAACACAATTATTCAAAATCTTTGGGATGCAGCAAAGGCAGTCCTAAGAGGAAAGTATAGAGCAATACAAGCTTTTCTCAAGAAACAAGAAAGGTCTCAAGTACACGACCTAACCCTACACCTAAAGGAGCTGGAGAAAGAACAGCAAATAAAGCCTAAACTCAGCAGGAGAAGAGAAATAATAAAGAGCAGAGCAGAAATCAATGAAATAGAAACAAAAAGAACAGTAGAACAGAACAAAAAAACTAGGAGCTGGTTCTTTGAAAGAATTAACAAGATTGATAAACCCCTGGCCAGACTTATCAAAAAGAAAAGAGACATGACCCAAATCAACAAAATCATGAATGAAAGAGGAGAGATCACAACCAACACCAAAGAAATACAAACAATTATAAGAACATATGATGAGCAACTCTATGCCAGCAAATTAGATAACCTGGAAGAAATGGATGCATTCCTAGAGATTTGTCAACTACCAAAACTGAACCAGGAAGAAATAGAAAACCTGAACAGACCTATAACCGCTAAAGAAATTGAAGCAGTCATCAAAAATCTCCCAACAAACAAAAGCCCAGGGCCAGATGGCTTCCCAGGAGAACTGTACCAAACATTTCAAGAAGAATTAATACCTATCCTTCTGAAACTGTTCCAAAAAATAGAAATGGAAGGAAAACTTCCAAACTCGTTTTATGAGGCCACTATTACCTTGATCCTAAAACCAGACAAAGACCCCATCAAAAAGGAGCATTACAGACCAATATCCCTGATGAATATGGATGCAAAAATTTTCACCAAAATACTAGCCAATAGGATCCAACAGTACATTAAAAGGATTATTCACCACGACCAAGTGGGATTTATCCCTGGGCTGCAAGGTTGTTTCAACACCCACAAATCAATCAATGTGATATAATACATTAACAAAAGAAAGAACAAGAACCATATGATCCTCTCAATAGATGCAGAAAAAGCATTTGACAAAGTACAGCATCCTTTCTTGATCAAAACTCTTCAGAGTATAGGCATAGAGGGTACATACCTCAATATCATAAAAGCCATCTATGAAAAACCTACAACAAATATCATTCTCAGTGGGGAAAAACTGAGAGCTTTCCCCCTAAGGTCAGGAACGCGGCAGGGATGTCCACTATCACCACTGCTATTCAACATAGTATTGGAAGTCCTAGCCACAGCAATCAAACAACAAAAAGAAGTAAAAGGCATCCAAATCGGCAAAGAAGAAGTCAAACTCTCACTCTTTGCAGATGATATGATACTTTATGTGGAAAACCCAAAAGACTCCACCCCAAAACTGCAAGAACTCATACAGGAATTCAGTAAAGTGGCAGGATAGAAAATCAATGCACAGAAGTCAGTGGCATTCCTATACTCCAACAACAAGACAGAAGAAAGAGAAATTAAGGAGTCGATCCCATTTACAATTGCACCCAAAACCATAAGATACCTAGGCATAAATCTAACCAAAGAGGCAAAGGATCTGTACTCAGAAAACTATAAAATACTCATGAAAGAAATTGAGGACGACACAAAGAAATGGAAAAAGGTTCCATGCTCATGGATTGGAAGAACAAATATTGTGAAGATGTCAATGCTACCTAGAGCAATCTACACATTCAATGCAATCCCCATGAAAATACCATCCACTTTTTTCAAAGAAATGGAACAAATAATCCTAAAATTCGTATGGAACCAGAAAAGACCCCACATAGCCAGAGGAATGTTGAAAAAGAAAAGCAAAGCTGGTGGCATCACAATTCCTGACTTCAAGCTCTATGACAAAGCTGTCATCATCAAGACAGTATGGTACTGGCACAAAAATAGACACATAGATCAATGGAACAGAATAGAGAGCCCAGAAATGGACCCTCAACTCTATGGTCAACTAATCTTTGACAAAGCAGGAAAGAATATCCAATGGAAAAAAGACAGTCTCTTCAGCAAATGGTGTTGGGAAAATTGGATAGCCACATGCAGAAGAATGAAACTGGACCATTTCCTTACACCACACACAAAAATAGACTCCAAATGGTTGAAAGACCTCAATGTGAGACAGGAGTCCATCAAAATCCTAAAGGAGAACACAGGCAGCAACCTCTTCGACCTCAGCCGCAGCAACTTCTTCCTAGAAACATCGCCAAAGGCAAGGGAAGCAAGGGCAAAAATGAACTATTGGGACTTCATCAAGATAAAAAGCTTTTGCACAGCAAAGGAAACAGTCAACAAAACCAAAAGACAACCGACAGAATGGGAGAAGATATTTGCAAATGACATATCAGATAAAGGGCTAGTATCCAAAATCTATAAAGAACTCATCAAACTCAACACACAAAGAACAAAGAATCCAATCAAGAAATGGGCAGAAGACATGAACAGACATTTTTCCAAAGAAGACATCCAAATGGCCAACAGACACATGAAAAAGTGCTCAATGTCACTCGGCATCAGGGAAATCCAAATCAAAACCTCAATGAGATACCACCTCACACCAGTCAGAATGGCTAAAATTAACAAGTCAGGAAATGACAGATGTTGGCGGGGATGCGGAGAAAGGGGAACCCTCCTACACTGTTGGTGGGAATGCAAGCTGGTGCAGCCACTCTGGAAAACAGTAAGGAGGTTTCTCAAATTGTTGAAAATAGAGCTACCCTATGATCCAGCAATTGCACTACTGGGTATTTACCCCAAAGATACAAAAGTAGGGATCCGAAAGGGTACGTGCACCCCGATGTTTATAGCAGCAATGTCCACAATAGCCAAACTCTGGAAAGAGCCAAGATGTCCATCGACAGATGAATGGATAAAGAAGAGGTGGTATATATATACAATGGAATATTATGCAGCCATCAAAAGGAATGAGATCTTGCCATTTGCAATGACGTGGATGGAACTGGAGGGTATTATGTTGAGCGAAATAAGTCAAACAGAGAAAGACGTATATCATATGACCTCACTGAAGGGGGGGAAATCTGAGGGGGAGACGAACCATGAGAGACTATTGACTCTGAGAAACAAACTGAGGGTTCTAGAGGGGAGGGGGGTGCAGGGATGGGTCAGCCTGGTGATGGGTATTAAAGAGGGCACATACTGCATGGAACACTGGGTGTTATATGCAAACAATGAATCATGGAACACTACATCAAAAACTAATGATGTAATGTATGGTGACTAACATAACATAATAAAATAAGACTTAAAAAAAAAAACTAAAAAAAAAAAGAAATATACATGAAGAAAGAAAAAAAATGAAATTAAAAAAGTAGAAACTAATAAAATTAAGTAAAACCCTAATAAGGAGAAACCTAGCCAAAAATTGACTATCTGAAAAGAATTATGAAATGAATAAAAGACTGGTAAGAATGAATTAATAAAAGAGAGAGGAGGCACATGTAGTCAGTATCAAAAACAACAAATGGGATGCTATTGAAGATGGTAATAACAATAAGTATTTACAGTATGTGCAGGACAACTTTATTGGGAAAATATATATGAAATGGACCAATTCATAGAAACTTAACAACATTGACATTAACCCAAGAAAAGTTTAAACATTTGAATAGTCCCATATTTATTAAAATAATCCTAGAAAAAAAAATGTTTAAATTCCCTAGAAAAACCTTCCCACAAAGAAAATTCCAGATCCAGACAGCTTCATTGTGAATTTTGGGAAACTCTTTTTGTAGTAAGATATACATGATATAAAATTTATCATTTTAACCACTTTAAGTGTACAGTTTAATGGATTAAATACATTCACATTTTTGTGCAACCATCACCACCATCCATTTCCAGAACATTTTCCATCTGCCCAAACTGAAACTCCATTCCTACTAAACAATAACTCCCCATTTCATCCTGTGTCCCCAACACCTGGCAACCACCATTCTACTTTGTATCTTTGTGAATTTCACTACTTTAGGTACCTCATGTAAGTGGAATTATGCAATATTTTTCCTTTTGTGATGGGCTTAGTTCCCTTAGCCTAATGTCTTTCAGTGTCATCCATGTTGTAGCAGTGTCAGAATATTCTTCATTTAAAGGCTGAATAATATTTCATTGCATATGGAAACAACATATTATTTATTTATCCATTGACAGACACTTTGGTTGGCTTCCACCTTTGGCTATGGTAAATGATGCTCCTATAAACATGGGTGTACAAATATGTGTTCAAATCTGTGTCTCAGTTATTATGGGTATCTATACAGAAATGAGATTGCTAGATCAGATGGTAATTTTATTTTTAATTTTTTGAGGAACAGTCATAACATTTTCCATAATAGCTATACCATTTTACATTCCAACCATCAATGCACAAAGGTTTCACTTCTCCACATCTTTACCAACATTTGTTATTTTCTGTTTTTTTTTTAATAGCCATCTTAGTGGATGTAAAATTATATTTCATTGTGGTTTCAATTTGCATTTCGCTAATGATTAGTGATATTGAGCATCTTTTGACGTGCTTGTTGGCCATTTGTATTTCTGCTTTAGAAAAATGTCAGTTCAAGTCATTCTGCCATTTATTTTTTTTTCTTGTTAAGTTGTAGGAGTACTTCATATATATTCTGAATATTAACTACTTATCAGATATGTGATTTGCAAATATTTTCCTCATTCCATGAGTTGGTTTTCTCTCTGTTGATAATGTTCTTTGATGCACAAAAGTTTTAAATTTTGATGAAATCCAATTTATCGAGTTTTTTCTTTTGTTGCCTGTGCTTCTGGTGTCATATCCAACAAATCATTGCCAAGCCCAATGTCATGAAACTTCCTCTTATTTTTTCTTCTAAGAGTCTTCTATTCTAGTTTTAGTTCTTACATTTAGGTCTTCCATCCATTTTGAGTTAATTTTTGTACATCACTTTTTCCAACTTCATTCTTCTGCATATTGCTATACAGTTTTCCCAATATTGAATGATCTTGGTATCCTTATCAAAAATCATTTGACCATAGAGATGAGAGTTTATTTCTGCGCTCTCTATTCTATATCATCAGTCTATATGTTTGTCTTTATACCAATCCAATAACACACTATTTTGATTTGTGTAGCTTTGTAGTAAATTTTGAAATAGGAGGTGTGAGATCTCCAATTTTGTTCTTATATTTCAAGATTGTTTTGCTACTTGGTGTCCCTTGAGATTCCAGATGATTTTAGGGAAGATTTTTCTAATATGTTTTGATAGAGGTTGCATTGAATCTATACATTTCATTGTGATTACCATGGAAATTATATATAACACTCTAAAGGTCTATTTTATATAAAAACTATCTTAATTGCATATGAAAATCCTACTCCTGGAGTGCCTGCCTAGCTCAGTTCGTAGAGCATAGCGACTCTTGATTTCAGGGTTATAAGTTTGAGCCCCACATTGGGTGTAGAGATTACTTAAAAATAAAATCTTTAACGGGCGCCTGGGTAGCTCAGTTGGTTAAGCGACTGCCTTCGGCTCAGGTCATGATCCCGGAGTCCCTGGATCGAGTCCTGCATTGGGCTCCCTGCTCGGCAGGGAGTCTGCTTCTCCCTCTGACCCTCCCCCCTCTCATGTGCTCTCTCTCTCATTCTCTCTCTCTCAAATAAATAAATAAAAAATCTTTAAATAAATAAATAAATAAATAAAATCTTTAAGAAAAAAATCTACTCCTTTACAGCTGTGCCCTACAATTCATGTTACTGATGTCACAAATTATATCTTTATATGTTGTGTAGCCATTAACATAGATTTATAATTATTTGCATACTTTTATCTTTGAAATTCTAGAAAAATATGAAGTTATAAACCAAAATTACAATAACACTAGTTTTTAATTTGTTTTGTGTATTTACCAGTAATAGAGAATTTTATATTTCATATGTCTTTGAGTTACTATTTTTCTTTTATTTCTGCTTGAAGAACTCCCTTTAGCATTTTTTGTAGGGCAAGTCTACTCATAATGAACTCCTTCATTCTCCTATCTGAGAATGTCTTAATTTTCCCTCACTTTTCAAGCACTTTTTCCAGATATAAAAGTATCAGTTGATAGTTTGTTTGTTTTAGCACTTTATTTTTTTAATTTTTTTTATTATGTTATGTTAGTAACCATACAGCACTTCATTAGTTTTTGATGTAGTTTTCCATGATTCATTATTTGCATATAACACCCAGTGCTCATTGCAATATGTGTCCTCCTTAATACCCATCACTGGGCTAACCCATTCCCTCAGCCCCCTCCCCTCTGAAACCCTCAGTTTGTTTCCCGGAATCCATAGTTTCTCATGGTTCATCTCCCCCTCTGATTCCCCCCCTTCAGTTTTCCCTTCTTTTTCCTAATGTCCTCCATGCTATTCCTTGTGTTCCACATATGAGTGAAACCATATGATAATTGACTTTCTCTGCTTGACTTATTTCACTTAGCGTAATCCCATCCAGTTCCATCCATGTCAATGCAAATGGTCGGTATTCATCCTTTCTGATGACTGAGTAATATTCCATTGTATATATGAACCACATCTTCTTTATCCATTCATCTGTTGAAGGGCATCTCAGCTCCTTCCACAGTTTAGCTATTGTGAACATTGCTGCTATGAACATTGGGGTGCATGTGCCCCTACATTTCACTGCATCTGTATCTTTGGGGTAAATGCCCAGTAGTTCAATTGCTGGGTCATAGGGTAGATCTATTTTAACTTTTTGAGGAACTTCCATACTGTTTTCCAAAGTTGGCTGTATCAACTTGCATTCCCACCAACAGTGTAAGAGGGTTCCCCTTTCTCCACCTCCTCTCCAACATATGTTGTTTCCTGCCTTATTAATTTTTGCTATTCTAACTGGTGTAAGGCGGTATCTCAATGTGGTTTTGATTTGAATTTCCCTGATGGCTAATGATGTTGAACATTTTTTCATGTGTCTGTTAGTCATTTGTATGTCTTCTTTGGAGAAGTGTCTGTTCATGTCTTCTGCCAATTCTAAAATTTGTATGGAACCAGAAAAGACCCCGAATTGCCAAGGAAATGTTGAAAAAGAAAAACAAAGCTGGGAGTATCACGTTACCTGATTTCAAGCTATATTATAAAGCTGTGATCACCAAGACAGCATGATATTGGCCCAAAAACAGACATGTAGATCAATGGAACTGAATAAAGAGCCCAGATATGGACCCTCAACTCTATGGTCAAATAATCTTCGACAAATCAAGAAAAAGTATCCAATGGAAAAAAGACAATCTCTTCAATAAATGGTGCTGGGAAAATTGGACAGCCGTATACAGAAGAATGAAACTCGACCATTCGCTTACACCATACACAAAGATAAACTCTAAATAGATGAAAAACCTCAATGTGAGACAGGAATCCATCAAAATGCTAGAGAACATAGGCAGTAACCTCTTTAACATCAGCCACAGCAACTTCTTTCATGACATGTCTCCAAAGGCAAGGGAAACAAAAGCAAAAATGAACTTTTGGGACTTCATTAAGATAAAAAGCTTCTGCACAGCAAAGGAAACCGTCAACAAAGCTAAGAGGCAACCCACGGAATGGGAGAAGATATTTGCAAATGACATTACAGACAAAGGGCTGGTATCCAAGATCTATAAAGAACTTCTCAAACTCAACACCCAAAAAACAAATAATCCAGTCAAAAAATGGGCAGAAGACATGAACAGACACTTCTCCAAAGAAGACATACCAATGGCTGACAGACACATGAAAAAATATTCAACATCATTAGCCATCAGGAAAATTCAAATCAACCACATTTTTTTTTAGCACTTTAAATACATTATCCCATTGGCTTCTCTCCTCTAATGTAGAAAAATCCATCATTAATCTAAGTGAGGATCCCTTGTATGTGGCAATTTTTCTCTTTCTGCTTTCATGATTTTCTGTCTTTGACTCCTGACAATTTTATTATAATGCGTCTCATTGTGAGTCTCTTTCATTTTATTCTTTTATTCTACTTGTAGTTCCTTCACATTCTGGATTTGTATATCCACGTCTTTTTCAAATTTGGAAAGTTTGGGGCCATTATTTCTTCAATTACCTCTCTGGCCCTTTCTTCTCAGTTTCTGGGAGTCTTATAATGTGTATACTTTTCTGCTTGATGATTTCCTTTAAGTCTTTTAAACTCTGATTACATTTCTTCATTCCTTTTTCTTTTTGCTCCTCAGACATTAATTTCCAATGACCTGTTTTCGAGTGTGTTGATTTTTCTCCTCTTCCTGTTTGAGTCTGCTATTAAACACCTCTTGTGAGTTTTTCAATTCAGTTTTTATATTTTTCAGCTCCATAATTTCTGTTTGGTTCTTTTTTTAATAATTTCTATCCCTGCTGATATTCTCATTTTGTTCATATATTGTTTCCCTGATTTCCTTTAATTCTTTTTCCTTGTTTTCCTTTAACTCTTTGAGCATATTTAAGACAGTTATTTTAATGGCTTTGTCTGATAATTCCCATGCCTGTGTTTCTTCAGGGATGGGTTATGAAGATTTATTTTGTTTCTTTGAATGGGCCATATTTTTTGTTTGTTTCTATACCTTGTAATCTTTTGTTAAGAATTTGGCATATGAAAAAACAGCCACCTCTCCCAGTCTTAGCAGACTGGCCGAGAAGACCTTCACTAATTAGCAAGGTGTGTTCTGAGTGTTTGCATCAGCCCAGAATGAAGGCTTAAGGTCTTCTCAACTCTTTTCTGGATATGCATACTACGTAGGAGTGTGCGTATGTGTTTCAATTGCTCCGGTATACGTGCCCTTAAATATCTTAATTTCCAAAACATTCTTACCCTATCTTCTTATTGGGACCTTTTATTCTCTTTCTCTGACCATCACTTTTTGTCCTAGGCATCCACAGATCAGTAGGCCCCCTATAGTTTTTGCATACTATTGCACTTACTATTGCCTTCTGCTCCTTTATCAGCCTGAGATTTGAACTATGCCACCTTTCCCCATCCAGATTCCAAGTCAGAGAAGACCAGTCCCTCAGATACAGCCCACAGACAGGTTAAAACATTGCAAATACATTCTGCTGTGCTCCTGCTGGCTCAAGGAAAGGAGCTGGGAATTGGGCCACCTCCTCACAACCATGTCACACTGCATAAAGGAGGGAGTAGGGACCGGGTGAATAAAAGTGCTGCAAAATTTCATACTGTTTTGAATGTAGCTTTTCTTGATTGAGTGTTATCTTGGTTGCTGCAGAATTTTGACTGGCTTCCAGAGGTCCTAAAAAGTTATTTTCATTAGTCTCAATTTTTTTAAATGTTTCCATGGGGAAAGAAGGGTCTGGAGCTTCCTAATTTGCCATCTTGCTAACATCACTTCTGAAACTTTTAGTGAAGAAGTAATATCAAATTTACACTAACCCCTCAGAAACTAATAAAGAAAGCAAAATTTCCAACATGTTTTGGGAGGCTAGCTTAACCTTGACAGCAGGCAAACTAGGAATACAAAGAAACATGCCTACCGTGATAAATTGCAATTCCAAATAATGTATATAAAGCAAACATCATACAAATGGCAAATTACTGAAAGATTTAAATGAGATTGCAAGCAAGGCAAAAATTCCTACTACATACCTTTTGTTCACTATTGCACTGGACATCTTGGTCACTATAGTAGTATAAGAAAATCAAATAAAATTCTAAGTATTGAAAAGAAATTTATTTTCACTCACAGACCAATTACATTTTTTATGTAGGCAATCCAATAGAATCTCAGAGATATTGTTAGAATGAATAATGAATACAGCAAGGCTGGCAATACCAGAGTCAATATACAGAAATTAATCAGATTCTATAAACATTTAGAAAATAAAATTTATAAAATATACCACTTACCAATTATCATTAAAAATATCAAATAATTTGGAATAAATTAGAGATATGAAAGACTTCTAGAAGGGAAATTTGTAACTTGACCTCTAGTTTATTCTGTTTACAAAAAATAAAATAATTCAGGTAGATTATTGATATAAATGGTAAAAATACAAAAATAGAACTTATTGATGATAACGTAGGAGAACGTGCTTATGACCTTGATGTAGACAATGATTTCTTTAATGGAATACAAGAAGTACTACCCATTAAGGAAAGATTGACAAATCGTACTAAATTAGAATCAGAAACTTCTGTGAATTAAGGGAACCATTAAAAATGTGAAAAGGCCAAGCACTGAGTGGGGAAATATGTTTGTAACCAGCAAAAGTGTTGTAACCAGCATATATGAAATCTTCTACAAACCAGTAAGAAAAAGACAACCAACTAAATAAAAATGGTGAAAGCCGTACACAGACATTTCACAAAGGATTATATCCAAATAGCCAATAATCACACGAAAAAATGTTCAACCTCTTTAGTCATCAGAGAAGTGCAAATTAAAACCATGGTGGTATGACCCTGCACCAAAATATCAATTATTGGCCAGTGAGCAAAGGGAACCCACAAACACTGAGCATGAAATTTAAAAAGGGTAAAACAAATTTGGAACTCTATTTGGTAGAGCTGAATTGAGTATATCAAATGATATGGTGCTCCACTCCTAAGTATACACTTTACGGAATATATGGAGTAAATACCCAGTAGTGCAATTGCTGGGTTGTACAGTAGCTCTATTTTCAACTTTTTGAGGAACCTCCATACTGTTTCCAGAGTGGCTACAACAGCTTGCATTCCCACCAACAGTGTAGGAGGGTTCCCCTATTTCCGCATCCTTGCCAACAACTGTCATTTCCTGACTTGTTAATTTTATTCATTCTGACTGGTGGGGAGTGGTATCTCACTGAGGTTTTGATTTGGATTTCCCTGATGCCGAGTGATGTTGAACATTTTTTCATGTGTCTGTTAGCCATTTGGATGTCTTCTTTGGAGAAATGTCTGTTCATATCTTCTGCCCATTTCTTGATTGGATTCTTTGTTCTTTGGGTGTTGAGTTTGATAAGTTCTTTATAGATTTTGGATACTAGCCCTTTATCTGATATGTCATTTGCAAATGTCTTCTCCCATTCTGTCGGTTGTCTTTTGGTTTTGTTGACTGTTTCCTTTCTCTTCAGGTATATTTCTAACTTCTTGAAGTGGATTGATGATTTTCAGTGTTTCTAATCTTTTAATATATGGATTTAAGGACATACATTCTCTATAAGAATAACATTAAATGCATTCTACAGGTTTTTGAAATGATGTACTTACAGTGTCATTTATTCAAAATACATTTTAATTTCCATTGCAGTTTTTTTCTGTGATTCATGGCTTCTTTAGAAATATGTTGCTTAATTTTTAAGTATTTGAAAATATTTTCTAGTTATTTTTTGTTATATTTCTAACTTAATCACACTGTGATCAGAAAACAAATTCTGTACGATTTCAATATATTTAAACATATTGAAATTTACAGCCTACTATATGTTAAGATTTGGAAAATGCTCCTTGTGTACTTGAAAAGAATGTGTTTTTTGCAGTTATTGGGTGCAGTGCTCCATATATATCAAATTGGTCATTGACTTTGTGGCCTGTGTAATTTTCTAGTTACTGAGAAAGTTGTATTAAAACTCTCATTATGATTGTGGGGTTTTTCTCTTTTCTTTTCTATTTTCTTTCTTTATCAATTTTGCTTCACTTATTTTGAAACTATGTTATTATGTTGTACTTAATTATATCTTCTTATGACTAATCATTTTATAATTACTAAATATCCCTCTTTATCACCAGTGATGTTTTTCACATTGAAGTCTAGTTCATCCTATATTAATGTGTAACTAAAACAGCTTACTTTAGGTTAGAGCTTTTAGAGTCTATATTTTCCTGTCTTTTAACTCTCAACTGTTTTGTATTCTTACATTTGAAGTATGTCTCTTCTAAGAAGCATATAATTTTTACCCAGTTAGATAATTTTTATATTTTAATTGCAGTATATAATCCACTTATATTTAACATAAACAATCATCTATTTATATTAAAAATATATTCTTACTACTTCCTTTCCATTTGCTTGAACATTTCTATGTCCTTTTTATCCTATAATAAAAAAATTAGCTACTTAATATTTCTGTACTAGGTTGTTCTTTGTATATACAGACACTATTTTACTCTCATGGTGATTATCAACAAAATTATAGCATACCCATTAAATTCTGATATCAAATGTACTTTTACCAAAATGGTCATGTTCATTCCTGTACAGCATGTTAGCTCCATTTATTCTACTCCACAATTTTGTTTTTATGCATTTTAGTTCTACATATATTTAAAACCTTACAAAGTATTAATGTTGTTTTATAGAGTTATATACATCTATTTTGGTGCATGTCATTCTTAATTGTTATTGCTTGCATCTCAGATTATGTTTTTGTGCATAAATAACTCCATTTAATATTTCCTTTAGTGAGGACCTGCCTATGAAAAATTCCCTTGGTATTTCTTTGTCTAAAAATGTTTTTTATCTCATCTTAAATTTTGCCAATATAAACATTTAAACCTCTAATCTCTCCCTAATAACTGCTTTAGCTTCATCCCATAAATTGTGGTACACAGTATTTTCTAATTTCCCTTGAGAGTTCTTTTTCCTTTGATTATTTAGAAACTTGGTTAATTTTTAAATATTTTGGGTTTTCCTAGATATCTTATTGTTATTGATTTCCAATTTAATTCTTGTTGTGGGCTGAGGATATACTCTGTATGATTTCAGTCCTTTTGATTTATTGAACCTTGATTTATGGCCTAGGATATGTACTCTCTCTTTGCTTGGGGTCCTCTTCAATAAGTGTCAAATTGGTCAAGGAAGTAGATAGCATTGTCCAAAACTTCTTACAATTTGTTTTGTTTTGTTTTGTTTTTTTGGTCTGGTTGACTAACTTGTTTTGTCTAGTTGTTTAATAAATTGCTAAGAAAGCCATATTAACATCTCCTAATGTAGTTTAGAACTGCATAATTCCCCTTCAATTCCATTTTTGCCTCATGTATTTTGAAGTTCTGCTTTGTGATTCTTGTCTTTTCCTGATGGAATGACCCTTTAATTATTATGAAGTCTATATCTTTAGTGACACTCTTTATCTTGAAATCTATTTTATTTGATATTAATAAAGCCATTCCAGCCTTCAGCATTCCATGCTGTATGCATGGTGTACTATTTTTCATCCTTTCCTTTGCAGTTTATCTGTGTTTTATTTTTAATTGCATCTCTTGTAGGCAGCATGTAGTTGAATCTTGATTTTTTAAAAAATTCCATTCTGGGGGTATCTGCATGGCTCAGTTAAATAGCTGACTCTTGATTCTGGCTCAGGTCATGATCTCAGGGTTGTGAGATTGAGCCTCAAGTAGGACCTCACACTGGGTGTGGAGCCTGCTTAAAATTCTCTCTCTCCCTCTCCCCCTTCCCCTCCCTCTCACGAGTGCTCTCTCTCTCTCTCTCAAAAAAAAAAAAATCCATTCTGGGGTGCCTGGGTGGCTTTGTTGGTTGGGCATCTGACTCTTGGTTTTGGCTTGGGTCATAATCTTAGGGTTGTGGGATCAGGCCCTGTGATGGGCTCCATGCTCAGCCTGGAGTCTGCTTGGGATTCTTTCCCTCTTCCTCTCCTTCTGCCCCTCCCCACACTCATGTGGGCATGCATGCTCTCTCTCTCTCTCTCAAAAATATATAAATAAATAAGTAAAATCTTTCAAAAAAATTTAAAAATATTCTGATAACGTGTGGCCTCTAATTGGAGCATTTAATCCATCAACATCTCATATTCTTATTGATATGGTTGTATTTAGATATTTAGGTTTACCATTTCAATATTTGTTATTTCTTTGTGCCCTCTTTCTTTTGTTCCTCTTTCCTCTTCTTTTGGATTACTTGAGTAATCTCTGTTGATTGAATTTCATTTTTAGTTATCTATTGGTTATTTTTCTGTACTTACATATTTTTTAGTGGTTGCTCAGACTTATAGGTAATACTATACCTCTTCACATAGAAGGTTGAAATCTTGCAACCATGTAGATCCATTTGCCTCTATCATCCTTTATGTTATACTTGTTATGGGTATTGCTTCTCCATATATAAGTCACAATGAAATGTTATGGTTTGGGCTTTAAATTGTTACATATATTTTAGAAAACTTAAGAAAATGTTGACTTTTATAATTGCCAACTTAATATTTTTGATGCTCTTTATTCCTTCCTGAAGGGCTGTTTCTTTCATATCATTTCCTTTCAATTTGAATTTTTTTTTTTTAGCATTTTTCATAGTTCTGGTCTACCAGCAATGACTTATCTTAAGATTCTGTTATCTTAAAATGTCTATATTTCTCCTTCATTCTTGAATGATATTTTCCTTGTATATAGAATTCTGGGTTAAGAGGGCTTTTTTTTTCTCTCTCTCTCCAGAACTTTAAAGATGGTATTCCATTGTTTTCTGTCCACATTAGTTTCTCATGAATTGTTTCTTTGAGGGTAATATGTCAATTTTCTCTGACTGTCGAAGATTTTCTCTGTCATTGGAAGTGCATAGGTATAATTTTGCCTCTCAGCTACTGCTTGAATATTAGTAAGTGTCTCAAGAGAAATGTCAGGCTCATCTTTGTGTGTGTGTGTGTGTGTTTCTCCCAAGCTTTGGCCCTGCAAGTTCACTATCATGGTAGCTTCCTGATGACTTCAAAAAATTCTTAAAAATATTTTTTCCTGCTTTTCTACTTCTTCACAACAAGAAATTCATTCTGCAAAAGATTAGTCCTCTATTAGAGGAAGTGGCAAATACCATTTTATGTTATTATATTTATCATTGTAAAATGTTCTAACTTTCTTTTCTTTATAAAGTTTCCTCTAGAGGTTATACAATGAGAAGTTGAATAATGTATTAGGAATACAGTCTCTGGATTCTGGCTACCTAAGTTTAAATCTCAGTTCTGCCACTTAGTAGATTTTTTTTTTTTAAGATTTTATTTATTTATTTGAGAGAGAGAATGACATAGAGATAGCATGAGAGGGGAGAGGGTCAGAGGGAAAAGCAGACTCCCTGCTCATCAGGGAGCCCGATGCGGGACTCAATCCCGGGACCCAAGGATCATGACCTGAGCCGAAGGCAGTCGCTTAACCAACTGAGCCACCCAGGCGCCCAGTAGATTTGTTTTGTTGGGAAGTTTACTTAATTTCTCCAGGCTTCTTTTTTATCATCAATAAAAGCATGTACTTCAAGGTGTTGATATATGAAATGAATGAATAAACAAATTGATATATACAAAGTGCTTAAACTAGTACCTGAAAACTAGTGTGTGTAGTAAAGTGTTTGTAAAATAAAATACCTTACATTGTAAGACTATTCTTACTAATGACGAGTCAACTGACTTCTTTTCATCTTTTACACATCCAACAAAGGTGAGTACATAACTCGGTGAAACATTAGACAGGGTGAATAACTGCCATGGAATACGTTTTCTTAAAGCAAATAGTAGTTGAGAAGAAGGAGAGATATTATACAGTTAGGGGGATCACTAAGGCTTTATGGAATATGTGATATTTGAACTAGACCATTAAGATTGGATAAATACTTTGGATAGGTTTTCAAGAAGGGGAGAAAATGGACAGGGGCAATTTATGTAAAGAGCATGAATAAAATTTTGAAACAACAAAATGATCCAAGAGCCTGGAAATAGCATGAAATAGCAGAAATAGCATGATTTAGCTGGAATATGAAACAAAAGTATGAAAGTAGATTTATAGAAAAAGCTGGAAGGAGAGTTTGAAGTAATCCTGATGCCAGGCAAAGAAGTTTGCTCTTAATTAAATAGGCAAATGAAAGTCATTTGGTGACCTAATGTATAACAGTAGGAGAACACTTTAGTAAATTATAGAACATCAAATCAATGGACTATTATGTAACCATTAGATTAGATCATTTGGAGACCATATAGTAATATCCACAAGTTCTTAAGAGGAAATAAGTCAGCTGAACAGAATACAAAGTTATATTTATGCTAGCTGAACTCATTATGGCAATCATTTCACAATATATGTACATCAAACCATCACACTGTATACCTTAAACTTCTATAGTAATGTATGTCAATTATTTCTCAATTAAATTGGTAAAAAATATACAAAGCAACAGCAATGAAAATGAATAAAGTAAATGAACAAGTGAAACATTATATCTATGCTTTATTAGTAACTCAGAAAAGTTGTCTATTTGTATGAGTAAGGAACAGAGGAGATAATCATAAAATAAATTGTTTTTAGAAGTGGTGATATTACAGGTTATCTTTCTCTTTGTTATGTTTTATGCTTCTGCCACAAATAAAATAAAAGATAATTGAAATCAGGGCTATCCTTTAGGAGAATTAATTCATCTTTGAGATATGAAATAAACTAGTTGAGATAAATAAAGAACCATTAGGACCTATAAGAGAGGTTGTGGGGACTTGGACTGGAGCCACAGTAATAAGGGTAGAGAAGAAGGCTTCAGTGCCAGCAAAAATTGAGAGTTCACATATATAGAAATCTAAAGGGGTATAAGATGTGGGGGAGTGAGTAAGGCAAGTGGAAGGGAAAAGTCAAAGGTGTTTCCAAGGGTGCATTTTCAGAACGGTAGAGACAGTAGGCAGATTGTAAATGCTTTAAGAAAGGTGTAGTTGGTGAAACAGGAAGTTTAAACTGTTTCCTCTTGGAAGTTTGGTGGTAATGGCAATGAGAGGAGAATGATGTGAGTTTGAGTGCTATATAGGAGAAGAAATCTCGTTATTAGAGAAAGATAGGAGCAGGCTGACAGAAAAGGAAGAGAAGCCAATGACTGAAAATATCAAGGAAAACCTTGATAATTGAAGGAATAAAATCATTTTGGTATTGAATAGGGCTAATAATAGTGATATTTGGTATAAATGAAGCTCTTTTGCATCTATAACATTTTTATGCATGTGTCATGTTTTATACAACTTTTTTACAGGACCTATTCTGCCCTACCTACTTCTCAGAGGTCACACTATTTTCCCCCATCCGCCCCTCATTTACTCTCTTCTAGCAACATTGACCTCCTGGCTATTCCCCGGACACACAAATTAACCTCCTACTTGAATGTTGTTGTTCTTGCTGCTCATTCCCCTGGAATGCGCATCCTCAAGAAGTATCCGTGGCTTAATTTCTCACTTCCCATAGGCCTGTACTCACATGGCATCTTGTCTGAGAGGCCGTACCTGATCACATCTAGTCACTCTCTTACCTTACCCTGCTTCATTTTATTCAGACCAATGTCACTATCTGAAATTATATACTAAATTCTTTGTTTATATGTTTATTGTCAGGCCTCACTAGAAAGTAAGCTCCATGAAAACAGTCCATTTAGTAATACATCCTTAGAATCCATAATAGTGTCTGGCATATAGTAGATGCTCAGTAAATATTTATTGAATAAATGAATGAAGTGATGCCCCTAACAATCCTGTGAGGTGAGTAGGACAAATGATGATCTAATGATCCTTATCCTGTCTCTCCATTTGATGAACAAAGAAACTGAGGTTAGAATGGATAAATGATTTGCTCAACATCAAACAGCTTTTAAGTGATAGAGTTGGTAGCAGAACCAAGTCCTTTGGCGTGTATTTTGAATCCCAGTATCAGCTGACCACAAAAGGAAAGGTTATCCTTGGAGATAGGAGCAAAGGAGCAGTAGGATGAAGACAGAAATTTTAAAGTGTACAGGAGGCAAACTGAGGGAATTCTTATCAAGTAGGAGGGAAGTGTATCTGAGGAACCTGGAAAGCAAAATCACGAGAGCGATTTTTGAAGAGAACAGGAAAGATGAATTATACCAGAAGGGACAGCTGGAATAACTGAAGCTGTAGAGTTGTAATTTGTGTAGCTTAAATATAAATTATTAAAAATGGTGACTGGCTCCTTAAAGAGATAGGAATTATCTATTGTCTGGAGCATGGGGATAATGATGATCATGACCTCAGGAGAAGGAAATTACATGCATTTTGGCATGAAGCAAGGTGGTGGTTGTTTTAGAAACAGAAATACAAGTCAAGAAATATTCCTAAAGTTGCGCTCAGGAACTGGGTGGCTCAGTCGGTTAAGTGTCCAACTTTCGATCTCAGCTCAGGTCTGATCTCAGGGCTGTGAGTTCAAGGCCCACACTGGGCTCCACACCCAGCATGGAGCCTACTTAAAAAAAAAAAAAGAAATTAAAAAAAAAGAAATATTCCAAAAGATCAGTGAGTATAACTTGGTGACTGCTGGAATATCTGGAGTGAATGACTAAAAGTTCTGAGCCTGGAGGCCCAAGAATATATTGTTGATGCTTTGGGGGATAGAGGAGTTAGAAGTACCTATTATATAAATGCATGTTTTTCTTTTCCATATTTCTGAGAAAAGAGTAGTATGCTGAGTAGTATGCTGAGATCACAGTCTGATTTTTATAGTACATAAATGCAAGAGCCAAGTAGAAGAGCATTAGGTATGGATATACTTTTTGGACCATTACATCAGAATAATTTTGTGTCTCCACTTTATGTAAGGGGAAATATTAGCATTATAAATTTCAGTTATATTAACTCAACTTTATTCCTGGCACAGTGAATTTCAAACAGAAAACAAGATAGCTCTTCAGACTTAATATCCCCTAATGTTGTTAAATTCACCTAATTAAAAGATAGCAAAATATTTAATAATGGGAAATTATCTCTGAAGCAAAGTCTTTGATTATCTCTTTTTATGACGAGAATTAATGGCAAACAGACTTTCTCTCTCTCACACACACAAACACACACACACACTATCTTGATAAAGTCATATATTTTTAGAACAATATAAGAAGCCCCTGGAAAATTCATTTGCATTTATATAATTTATTTATTTTTTTAAAGATTTATTTATTTGACAGAGAGAGAGAGACAGTGAGAGAGGGAACACAGTGGGGGGGGCAGGAGAGGGAGAAGCAAGCTTTCACGGAGCAGGGAGCCTGATGCGGGGCTCGATCCCAGGACCCTGAGATCATGGTCTCACCTGAGCCGAAGGCAGATGCCCAATGACTGAGCCACCCAGGCGCCCCACATTTATATAATTTAAAGTGTCTTGTTGTGACTGTGGTCCTCAAACACTCTGCAAATGAAAGAGTTTATATCTGTATTAATAAATAAAAGAAAGGTGGCTACCCACTGTGCTTTGGAGCTTATTTGTATGTAACAGCTCAGCCTTATTACTTGTGGTATTCCCTACACGGGTGAGAAGTAACCATTCAGAGAAGAGGATGGTAACTATTATCATCACTCAAAAATTGTTAAACCAATCATACATTTAGAATTTAGCTGTGAACAGAAATGTAGGTAGGATATTAAAATTTGCAAAGGACCAAACTAGAGCAAAGAAATGAGCAGAGGTAGAAGAAAAGTAGGTCTTTTCCATGTGCCAAGGCAACTGGGGAACCTAAGTGGGAGATGACTGTAGATTTGGCACTAGATTGAAGAAATAACTGGCTGAAAGCATTATTGGCATATAGAGGGAAGTTGCAGATAAAATCTGAAGCAAGAGAGGTATTTCTTTCATCTTTATATAGCGTCTAATCAACTTACTAAAGAACTGGAACATTTTCATAAAATGAACTTATCTAAGTAATGAACATCCAGAACAACACATAGAACGATAACAGGACCCCAGAAGCCTTCCTCATAATCTCTTCTGGTCACAACCCCCACATTCCCACAGAGGGTAAAAAACGCCTAACAGCTTACATGTTTTTTTTTACATGATATAAAAGGTATCATACCTCATAAACTTTGTGGTCTCTGGCTTTCACTCAAAATTTTGTGTAGGAGATTCATACAGACTGTTGTAGGCAGTTGTAATCTATGCTTATTGCTGTATACCACCCCAGCATGACTATATAATATCCTACTGTTGATGGGCATTTGGGTTGTTTATATAACCTGGCGTTATTATGGAGGGAGTTACTATGAACATTTTAGTACCTGTCTCTTGGTCAATATGTATGCTTATTTCTGTTGGATATATCCTTAGGGGTATATTTGCTGGGCCTTGGGTGTGCATCCATTCAGTAATGACTGACAAAGATTTTTCCCTAAGTGGCTGTATCAGCTTCACTCCTGCCAGCCGTATGAGAGTCTGAATTCCACATTCTGACACTTGGTATTATTCTTTGTAGCATTTGCAATTCTGGTGGCTATGTAGTAGTAGTTAATTGACTAATGTAGGTGAGTTCCTTTCCACATGTTTATTAGAGTCACTTGCACATCTTCTTGTGTCAAGTTCCTATTCTAGTCTTTTTTTCTCTCTCCCTCTCTTGTCTTTTCATTATTGATAACCTACAAATATTCTGGACAGAAGTCTTTTCTTGAATGTAAGTATTGTGATTATCCTTTATTCTGTGAGTTCCTTTTCACTCTTTTTTTTAAAAAAGATTTTATTTATTTATTTGAGAGAGAGCGAAATTGAGAGAGATCACAGAGGGAGAGGGAGAAGCAGACTTGCCCCTGAGCAGAGAGCTTGATGCTGGGCTTGATCCCAGGACCCTGGGATCATGACCTGAGCCCAAGGCACATGCTTAACTGACTGAGCCACCCAGGCGCCCCCGTTTTCACTCTTTTAATTGTGAATTTTGATAAATAGGAATTCTAAATTTCAATACAGTCCAAATTATCATTGTTTTATTTTATGATGAATGCTTTTTGGATTTCATTTCAGAAATCTTTGGCTACTCCAAGTTCACAAAGCTGGATTTATTTTAAACTTGATTTGCAATAAATTTGAAGTTGATTTTTATTTATAGTGTAAGATATAGGGATCTAGATATTTTTTCTTATGTGACTATCCAATTGCTCCTGCACTATTTATTGGAAAGGTATTCCTTTCCTCAGTGCACTCTTGTGACACTTTTGCATAAGTCAGTTGACCATATATGTGTGGGACTTTTTCTGGACTCTCTATTTTGTTCAGTTGGTTAGTTTGTATAACCTTTTGCTAATATCGCAAATGGCCCTTGATACCTGAAAGTGTAAATTCTTTGTAAATTGTAAAAAGTGTAAATCAGCTTTGTTGATCTCTCTCTGTTTTGTTTTGTTTATAACCATCAACACAGACTAAATAAATGAATTTTACCTGTCAGACACATTATAACATGTCTTCTCCAAATACCTGCTACTGTATGTTCAAATACTATGACAATTTTTACCAAATGTGCCAAATTTGGAGGTCAGCTCTGAACTATCAACTTCAAATAGAATTTTATCTCTTTCTAATGTATTTTAGATTATACAGAATACTATTAGAAGAAATGGAAAAGATTCAGCAACACCAAACAAATATATCTGCTGGGCTGACCCATTATAAATGTTCTGAGCAACAACAAAAAATGCTGCTCTCTTTGAAGGAGTTGGGCCAAAGGAGGAGGCTAGGGATCCAGTGTCACATTAAGTATTACACTACAATTCACAGGATAATTTTCCACAGCAAAAATTATCCAGCCCCAAATGTCAAAAGTTCCATTATTGTGAATCCCTGATCGAAAGATAATGACACTCCTGAAACCAATATGACACTATATGATAACTAACTAGAATTTAAATAAAAACTTGAAACAAGCAAAAAAAAAAAAACATTTCAAGTACTAAGAATAATAAAAAAAAATAAAGATAATGAGAGAACTGAGGGGACCTGGTTGGAAATCAGCAAGAATTTGTAGACTAGAGGGAACAGCTACACAAAATGACTTAAATCAGTGCTCAGCCTGAGAAGGTGAAAAAAACCCTCAGCCATTTCTTAGAATTAACTTTTGCCAAGGCTACTCCTGGCGGCCCTGATTATAGGTTCTAAGGAAATTTGCTGCCATTAAACTTCAGCCTTAGGCCATTATAATTCTTTGCAGATTCTTCAGGGACTACCTCAGCCACTCAGACTAGAAAGAAAAGAACTCAATGCAAGTGTTTACTCCATCAAAGGAATTATTTTAGGCATTTTGCATATGTCATATCAAGCAATTCTCACAATAACACTGTGAAGAAGATATTATCGTTTATTTTACAATGTGAGGATATTTTAGATATAAGTAAAATGGAACTCAGATGATATAATTTCCTTTGGATACATATATATAATTGAAACTCCTGTCTGTCGTAAATAACTCACAGTATGATTGGATGTAATATTATACATAATGTATAAGGTATGACTACAGTTTGTAATTAATATTTATGTGCCTTGCACTTAACATATAACATTCTATGTGTTATATCTTAAATATTATTCCCATGTTATATATAAGGAAATTGAAGTTCAAAGAGATGAAATTAATTGTACAAGGACATACAGCTAACATGTGATAGTCTATTAGATTCCAAAGTGCTCTTCGCAGCTACTCTGCTATATTAACTGATGTATGCATGTAAATGTAATTTATACACCATGAAAAGATATAAATATTGTTATTCCAAAATTCAATCTGGAAGCAATTGAAAGACATGTCTTTAGCATTGTAGGTATTAGCAAGAGAGAGAAATATGTTTAATATTTAATATTAATATGTTTTAAGCCTCTTACAGACAGGAATTATATGAATTCTTATGGGATGTGTTTTCTGATAATGTAGTTAAAGGTGTTTTTAGAGATTCTCTAATCTGAACTTCTGAAATCTATTGGACTGAAAGTTTTCATTATCATAACTACTTTTATTAGCTAATCAACTTGAATCACGCAAAATTACTTGAAATAGCGTTTAAATAATTTTTCTCAGTTATTTAACTTTATTATTCATAACAGAATCACTGAGCAACAGCCTGTCTTTGGAGATTGTGACTGTCAATATCTCCTCTAGTCTTGAACTGTTTAGAGCCACAGCTTTCAAGTGTGGATTATTTGCATTTGACAGTAATTGTGTTTTAGCTAAATTCTTTGGGAGGTTTATTGCAAATTTCTTCTCTGATCTATAGGCAAGTAGAAATTTTCTTTAATTTTCTTCTAAAAGTAGTTTTGAGGCTTCAAAGTTCTGTGCATAATTTTACAAGGAAGAAAAATGTCAAATTTCACCAAAGTTTCAAGCAATACACTCTCTATTGTAGAGTACCAAAAACATCATTCTTTGCATTTGTAAAATAGCATTGATTTATGCAGCATACCAGCACAGGGTGATAGATTTTTGTAAAGACTTAACAATTATTTTATATATATATAAAATATAAAAATATATATTATATATCATATATATAATATTAAATATTTTATGAAAGTATGTTTATATATAATATCTTAAGAATATTATGTATATATATGAAATTCTATTTTATTAAGGTCTAATTTATGCACCATAGTATTCGGCCATTATAAATGTTCAATTCAAGGATTTTGAGTAAATTTACAGAGTTGTTCAATAATCACTACAATCTATTCTAAAATATTTCTGTCACCCACTTGGCCATCAATCCCTATCTCCACCCTTCTCCCAAAACCACTTATCTTGTTTCCACCTCTATAGATTTGTCTTTTCTGGACACTTAAATACAAATGAAATTGTATAATATGTGTTTTTTAATGTCTGACTGTTTTCACTCAGCATAAGGTTTTTAAGGTTCAGCTACATTGTAGTATGTATCAGCACGTCATCCCTTTATATGGATGAATAATATTCCATTGTATAGATATTGACCAAAGTTTATTTATCCCTTCTCAGTTGAGGGACATTTGAATTATTTCTGGTTTTTTGTTTTGAATAATGCTACTATGAATAGTCATGTACAAGTCTGTGTAAATACTTTCATTTCTTTTAGGTATATACTTAGGAACAGACATGGAATTGCTGGGTGATATGGTAACTCTATGTTTAACCTTTCAAAGGACTGTCTGACTGTTTTCCAAAGCAGCTGAACCATTGTACATTCCCACCAGAAAAATGCAAGGTTTCTAGTTTTTCTACATCCTTATCAACAATTTTTATTATCAGTCTTTTTTATTACAGCCATCCTCATGGGTGTGAAAGTGGTATCTCATTGTGGTTTTGGTCTGCATTTCCCTAATAGCTAGGATGTTAATTATCTTTTTGTATGTTAAGTGTCCACTAGCACATCTACTTTAGAGAAATGTCTATTCAGGTTCTTTGTCCATTTTTTTTAAACTGGGTTGTTTGTACTCTTATTGCTATGGTGTAAGAGTTCTTTATATATTCTGGAAGCAAGTTCTTTGTATGTTTTGATTTGATATATGATTTGAAGATATTTTCTAACCTCATTTTTTTTTTTTGTCTATAAAATGGGGAAATGAGTGACTTTCACTGGGTGGTCTTGGAATGCCATTTTGTCATTAGCCATTCTGCATCTCCATTTCCACATCTGAAAAGGAAATTTCATACTACATAGTGGTATCCTATGGATACTTCCAGCAAAAGGTAAAATATAGCCCATATTCTGGATGCAACAATTTTACTAGAAGAACGCAGGCAGAAAACATTATTTCTATCAAAAATAACATCTTAGCTTTTCAATGTTGTGTTAATTCTTCCTTCCTTCTCCTAAACAGAATTTGCATTTATTCTTATTTTGTATGTTTCCTTAAAAAGTGCTTTGTTTGACTAAACTGTGATACATTGGAGGTTTTAAATAACCTTTGATATTCTATGACATATAATGGAGATATTATGACAAATATCTCCAGCTTCTCCCAAGCAAGCTCTACTAGAGACAGACCCCTATATTCTAGCCTCTTTATGATGTATGAATGGTGTGTAAACACTGAACAGCACCAGAAGAGATCACGTTTAAGATAACCCAGGCAGGGCGCCTGGGTGGCTCAGTCGTTAAGCGTCTGCCTTTGGCTCAGGTCATGATCCCAGGGTCCTGGGATCGAGTCCTGCTCAGCAGGAAGCCTGCTTCTCCCTCTCCCACTCCCCCTGCTTGTGTTCCTGCTCTCGCTATCTCTCTCTCTGTCAAATAAATAAATAAAAATCTTTAAAAAAAAAAAAAAAGATAACCCAGGCAGTAAATGTTTTGATAAAATGAAAACCTTGTGTAAACAACCTCTCTGTAATTATTTTTTTATAATTTTAATTTGTATGTTGTTATGCTTTCTTCAAGCAGAATAGAGCTATCTTATATTTTTGTGTCTTTTTTTCATGGAATCATGGAATCTTATTGCTGGATAGAGAAACTCAGGATCAGAGAGGCTGTCTTATTCAAGGTCATTCAGCTACTTAATAGCGAAACCATCATCATGAAAGTCCACACGGATGGCTATTATTGATTGCTACAATGTTTTTACATTATTGACAACTCAAGGTAGAGATAACAGCCCACTAGAATGAATAAGCCTGCGTGAAATTTATTTCCTATAAAGCACACTTAAACTGGACATTATATGAAATATTGTACCCTAGATAAATCCTGTTATTATTTCCTTTCTGTAAGAACTTTTCATAATTCAAAGGGGCATTTCTAGTCCTAATATTATGAATGATAATAGATTAGAGTGTTTACCTTGAATATCTGAATTGATTTGCTAACTTTTCATAATGTTGTTCATACTTTCTTTGTCAAATAGATATGGTGTATGTTTTTAGAAGAGATTCGTGAGTAAGGATAAAATGTGACAGCATATAAAGAAATATAAACAAAACTATAAATACATGTATTTTTTCTTCATTTGATTATTAGCAGATGTTTATGGCTTGAGATATTTTTTGGTCATATATGTTCATTATTTAAAAACAAACTTCAATATGACTTTTTAAAAATATATATGGATTTTTAATCTGGGAACTTAAAAGAGCTGGGATTGAAAAAGAAATCTAAACATACCTAAAATTTAAAGGACAATTTACATAAGGCTAAACACATTAAATAATTCCACAGGCAATTAATTCCTTCAAAAAATTTGATCATTTGTAAAATAAAATCGGAATATTGTTTTGAGGTTCTTTGAAATGTAAAATTGAAATCCTGGTGTTCAAATGTGACACCTAAAATTAAAAACGACTTTAACATTCTCATTTTGTCCTTAGCTAAAACATTTAACAGAGAAGAAAGACAGACAAATCTATTGTATTTGTTGTTATTTTCCCAAACAGCATCATGCTTAGGCTGGAATTGGTTCATTTAGTTTAAAATAAAGTGTTTGGACAAAATCTACTGCATGTTTACTAAATAAATCAGTCATCGAAATTTCAGAGATAGATGAATTAATTAGCTGAAGAAAAGGACTGATTTCCCATTTTCAATAAGAATAAATGTGTTTACTTTCCAGTAGCTCATTAGCAAAGTTGGGAATACAGCATATCCTCTCATTAAGGGGGAAAATCTTCCAGTGAAGTTTACTTCTATTCTTTTGTGAATTTAAAAGGGTGATTTTAGGCAATGAAATTAATTTCTTTCCTCAGAGCATCTTAATATAAAAATGGATTTTCTGACACAGAGAATGAACAAACATCAACAGTTTATGATTCATGCTGTAGACAGAAATGTTTAAATGAAAGGGCAATTAAATCATCTTATGGGATAGAAGTATGAGGAAACATGAAGATACCTTCTAATGCTAATGCTACTCTGGAAATTGCAGTACAGTTATATTTTCTGTTTCCTTGTTGTTTTCACAAAACATTAGCTGAAATAATATAGCAAAAGTCAAAGGGTGTGGTTTTTTTAGTGTTTTATTGCAAAATGAAAACCCCTATATTAGTTTTACATGAAATGCATCATACTTTGGTTTAAAGATGGTTAAGAGAATGAGAGCTTGTGGGGCGCCTGGGTCGTTCAGTCGGTTATGTCTGCCTTTGGCTCACTCAGGTCGTGATCCCAGGGTCCTGGGATCGAGTCCCACATTGGGCTCCCACTCAGCGGGGAGTCTGCTTCTCTCTCTCCCTCAGCCTGCTCTTCCCCCTGCCTGTGCTCTCTCTCTTTCTCTCTGTCAAATAAATAAATCAAATCTTTAAAAAAAATTTAAAAAAAAGAAAAGAAAACCTTGAGCTCTGGTCCCAGTGGTGACATAGGAGGCTCCTAAACTCTCCTCCTCCCATGGACACACCAGATCTACAGCTACAAACAGAACAGTTCCTGCTGAACAAAATCAGAAACCAGCTAAGTGACTTCTACACATCAGACAAACAAACACATACCCACATTGATGTGGGGAAGAAGGACTGAGACATACTCTAGCCAGAAACCCTACCGTCAGCACAGCTACAGAGATTTGGAAGGGAAGGCCCCATCTTTTAAGACTTTCACCTGAGGAACGGGTCCCCAAAACATCTAGGTCTGAAAGCCAACAAGAGCTCTTGGTATCATGATACCCACAAGATTATAACAAAGTAATAGGGTCACAAGGATTCCCTGTGGCTATTCCCTCAGGGTTTGGCCCAGAGGTCCCCCAGAAAGAGGCCTATTTATATACTTTAAAAGCTGCTGCCTGAGGATCGGAACTGCTTGAGACTTTTTTTTTTTTTTTTAAGATTTTATTTACTTATTTGAGAGAGAGAGAGTGAGAGGGAGAGAGAATCTGAAGCTGACTGTGCACTGAGAACAGAGACCAATGCAGGGCTTGATGCCACAACTGCGAGATCATGACCTGAGACGAAACCAAGAGTCTGACTTTTAACCGACTGAGCCACCCAGGTGCGCCTGCTTGAGACTTCTTAACCCAGGTCCCAAAGTAGGGCACAAACTTAGTGGAAGCTACACTTCCTGTCTCAGCACTGCTCTGTCACCTTGAAGTCTTGTGGCATCGCTTATGAACACCCTTGGTATTGATGTTGGCATTTCTATGAAGAAGCACCATCAGAAATGGCAAATGTGAAGCTTCATGTGACAGCTTTGTAAATAAAAATAGCAAACATTTATTGAGTGCTTACTCTATCAGATGAAGTATACACCTTCTTTGATCTGTTAACTGGAAATAATAAAAACACCTTCCCTATCTAATAGTGGTTTTGCAAATAATAATAAGAGGGAGAAAAAGAAGCAGCAGGAGCAGCACCAGAAGCAGCATATATTGAGCACTAAATATTCATCAGACATCTTATATGCATTGCTTTATCTAATTCCCTTTATCATCCTTATTTCTCTTTCTTCTTTCAGTTTCTGCTCCGACAACAACAAATGTCCCTCTCCTTTTAGAACAACTTTCCACTGTGTATACAACACAATAAGCATCTCCACCTTTTGTTCGGAAGCAGATGGCATCTTTTCTCTGCTCAGCTCCCTGTAGATGTAGAACTGGAGGCATAGAGAGGTTAGATTACTTGCTCGAGTTATGCAATTAGGGAACAGTCAGGTTTATTTGACCGCAGGAGTCAGGCTTCAGAGCTTACCTGCTCAATCTCTTAGCCATACTACCTCCTTACCTTAGATGGCAATAAATGGAAGTGTCAATGAATGGAAATTGGAGTGAATGGGATAGGGAAAGGAGAGGTGACTAAAGCTGTCAGACTCATTGTCAACTTCCCATGAGAACCATTTCGTGGCTTTTCAGAAAAAATGGGAGGGTATTCTGAGAAAGAGTAGTTTCCTGCTTGACAAATTCTTTATAATTTGAATATGAATGTAATTTGTATCTACAGGTTGGGGAGGCCTGGGTTGGTTTGTATGGAAATGAGTAGGTTTGGATGAGATGATTCCTAAATTTCCTCTGTGGGCAAATTTCTATTCCCTGATTCTATGAACACTTAACATGGCACCATAAACGTTTAGATGCAGTAGTATCTTACTGTCTGGTGGATGCAAATGAAAGTACAGATAATGTCCTGAAGCTCATATTCATCTTGGTTTCTAGTAGAGGGTGGCTTTTTTTTCTAGTTTTATTGAGATGTAATTGACATACAGCACTGTATAAGTTTAAGGTGTACCACAATCATTTGATTTACATCTGTTGTGAAATGACTTCCACAATAAGTTAACATCCATCATCACACAAAAGAGTGTTTTTCTCTGTGTAGTGAGAAGTCATAGGATCTACTCGCTTAACCACTTTCAAATGTACCATACAGTGGTGTTAACTATAGTCATGATGTTGTACATTACATCCCTAGTACTTTTTTTATCTTATAACTGGAAGTTTTGTACCTTTTGACCACCTTCATCCAATTCCCCCAATCCCCAAACCCCCAACTCTGGTAACCACAAAGCTGATCTCTCTTTCTATGACTTTGTTTTAGATTCCACATGTAAGTGAGATCATACAGTATTTGGCTTAGAAAGTGACTTTTTAAATGGTGCTCGGTTCTTGATGTTTCTTTTTGGCATTCTGCTTCTTGAGGCTGAGCAGGAGAGAATATGTCACACAATATCATGCAGTGAATATCTAAACATAATGCCAGGCTGTTGAATATGTGCCCTGTGTTTGCAGATATTGTGGGAAATCACTTTTATCAGAAAACAAAATCAAACTGTGCACTGGTATTTGGCACAGAAATCAGGTTGCAACCTTTCGTTCCGGTCGATCCAGATGGCTGTGGAGGGAACCAAAGAGGAACCTTGGAGAAAGTACTTTTAAACTGCATTACATCTCTAATGATATAGGGCACAACTCTGCAAACCTAGGCAATTTTAGCCATTTAAGCATGCTATAGACACTGGGCATTATGGGACAAAGAGAAACTGAATCATGACTTTTTTACAAAGTGCTATAGTACAGAGACAATGAACTATGCTCCTTTGGAAGGCAAACCCTTCCAAATGTGCTCTACATCCTCTTCCCTCACACCTCGAGAATTTTGCTTTTCAATTTTTCCTTTCTGTTGCATCATCAATCTCTCACTGACTGCCAGATCGTTCAAGTTAAGGCACTAAATGCTCTATTAACTTCCAGGATTAAAACAACAAAATAAATAAATCTCTCTTGACTCCTCTTACACCTTCAGCTACCATTCTATTTCTCTCCTCTCTTTAATAGCAAGTGGTATGTTTGGTCTCCATTTCTTCACAGTTCACTTAATTTTTTTATTATGAAATATGTGACGTGCACAGAAACCTACAGTAAACAGTTCAATGTATTTAACCATGCATCTATCACACAGCTTATCAAAGCTTAATATTCTGCCATATTTGCTCCAGATTAATCTTTTTCTCCTTTTTGTTTTCAAATTTTAAAGATTTTCTTTATTTATTTGAGAGAGTAAGAGAGAGAGAGAGAGAGAGAGAGAGAGAGAGAAGGAGCAGGGGGAAGGGCAGAGGAAGCAGGAGAAACAGACTCTCCACTAGCAGGGAGCCAGACGTGGAGCTCGATACTGGGACCCCAGGATCATGACCTGAGCCGAAGGCAGACGCTTAACCCACTGAGCTACCCAGGTGCCCATAGGAGATTGATTTTAAGCCTATGTATCCCTCTCTCATTCTCTCCTTTGTTTAAAACAATCAGCCGCTACTGTGGTCTTGTATTAATATGGCCACTTTTTTTCAATTTTTACTATACATATATGCGGCTATAATGTGTATATGTGTGTAATGGCTGTTTATATCTGTATGTAGATATTTCTGAGGCTTTATGTACATGGTGTCATACTGTTCTTAAGATTCTGCAGCTTAGGGTGCCTGGGTGGCTCAGTTGGTTAAGCGACTGCCTTCGGCTCAGGTCATGATCCTGGAGTCCCGGGATCGAGTCCCACATCGGGCTCCCTGCTCGGCAGGGAGCCTGCTTCTGCCTCTGACCCTCCCCCCTCTCATGTGCCCTCTCTCTCTCATTCTCTCTGTCTCAAATAAATAAATAAAATCTTAAAAAAAAAAAAAAGATTCTGCAGCTTACTATTTTTCCTCAACTTTGTATCTATCCCTACTGATAAATATAGTTCTAGTTGATTTATCTTGACTGGTATGTAATACTCTATTGTATGACTCTATCTCAATTCAGTTAATTAATTAATTAACTTGCTATTAGATGCAATGCTAAATAACCATTTAAAAATTTTAATTCCAGTATAGTTAACATAAAATAATCATTCTTACATATATCTCCTTTTGCCCTTGGATACAGTGCATCCACTAGGTAGTGAAATTGATGGGTCATAATATATGCACATTTTTACCTACCATCAGATTATGAGTGTTACAGAATTTCCATACTTTTGCTGACACAGTATGGAAGAATATATTTTTAAAAAATTATGGGTAAAATTATATCAACTTTTGTTTTGTTTCTCATTATTAGTGAGTAACTTTTCATATATATATTGAACCCATCAGTTTATAATTCTCTGAATGCCCTGTACTTTTGCTCATTTTTCTCCTGGGTTTTTTAGCTTTTTTATCTACATTATTATTTGAAGCATTTGTTGATATACTCTGAACACTAAAACTTAGTTACACGCATAACTTCTCCATGTTTATGCTTTCCATATTTCTTACACATGTTAACCATTTTGCTCAATGAGAAATTTTTATTAAATTTTAATTTAATATTTAATTTAATTTTTAATTTCAATTTAGTAACATTTATTAATATTTACTATATGTTTTGTACTTTTTATGTTTTAAGAAATCATATGTTCTTAAATTTCATAATAGTGTCCTCTCTTTAATAGTTTTCAATTTTTCCTTTTTTCCATGTAGTCCTCAAATACATATGAACAGGCTTTTTGTATACAGTGTCTTGGGGGTTTATTTTTTAAATGATCATTTATTCATTCATTTATTAACTCAGCAACTATTATTCACTCAGCAACATGCACCTACTATTGTGCTAATTACTATTATTATTAATAGTGCATGTACTATTTTTCTGACGATAGAACAGTGAACAAAACAGACCAAGTCCTGTACAAAATGGAACTTAAATTCTAGTGGGGGGATATAGAGACACAAGTCCTCACTGATAAGACTTTTAATTGAAGACCTCAGGAAATGAGGGAGCTAGCCATGAAAGGGAATGGCAAGGGCATACGCCTTTAGATGGGAGTAGCTTAATGCAGTTGGAAAACAGCAAGGGAGTCAAAGTGATTGGAGTAGAGTAAGAATTGTGAGATTAAGAAGAGGTGAGGTTTAGGGGTGCCCGGGTGGCTCAGTTGTTTAGCGTCTGCCTTTGGCTCAGGTCATGATCCCAGAGTCCTGGGATCAAGCCCCGCATCGGGCTCCCTGCTCAGCGGGGAGCCTGCTTCTCCCTCTCCCACTCCCCCTGCTTGTGTTCCCTGTCTCTCTCTCTCTGTCAAATAAATGAAATCTTAAAAAAAAAAAGAGGGGGCGCCTGGGTGGCTCAGTCGTTAAGCATCTGGCTTCGGCTCAGGTCATGATCCCAGGGTCCTGGGATCAAGCCACACATCAGGCTCCCTGCTTGGCAGGGAGCCTGCTTCTCCCTCTCCCACTCCCCCTGCTTGTGTTCCCTCTCTCACTGTCTCTCTCTCTGTCAAATAAGTAAATAAAATCATTTTTAAAAAGGAGGTGAGGTTTAGTAATTGTCCCAGCGCCTTTTACTTTAGATTTGATTTTCCCTCCATTGTTTCCTAATGCCACCTTCATTACATATCAACTTTTGATAAATATGTGAAGCTATTTCTATATAAGCTTTGTTCCATTTGTTTATTAGCCCATCCCTTTATGAATATCACAGAGTTTTCATTATTACAGCTTTATAATAAATCTTGATAACTGGTAGGACAAGTCCCACACCTTCTTTTTCTTCTTCAAAATTGTTTTGATATCCCTAATTCTTTAGTTGTTCAGAGGGATTTTCAGGTCAGCTTAAGAAGCTCCATTAAAAATCTTTTGGTATTTTCATTAAAAAAATTGCACTGAAGTTACTGATTGGTTTGGCAAGAATTAGCATTATTATCATGTGGAGTGTTTCTACTCATGGATATGGTGCATGTCCATACTTTTATTTAAGTATTATTTTATGTCTATTAATGAAGTTTATAATTACACTATAAATATCTTGGATTTTTTTAAATTTGGGTACTACTGGTGAAACATTTTTAAAAAGCACTATATTGAGGTATGATTGACATACAAAAAGCTGTAATTAATATACACAACTTGATGTTTTTAGAGGTAAGTATATACCTGTGAAATCATCATCACAGTTAATGTGATAAACTTACCCATCACCACCAAAAGTTTCTTTCCACTTTCTTTGGTTTTGCTCTGTTTTGTTTCTGTCCTTTTGTGGTAAGAGCACTTTATAATATCTACTCTCTTAGGAAATTTTTATGTATATAATACAACATTATTAACCATATACCCTATCTTGTACAGTGGATATCCAGAACTTATTTATATCTTGCATAACTGAGACTTTTACATCCTTTGACCAATACCTACCCCCCCGCTGTCCCCCTTCCTCCAGCCCCAGGACAACCACCATTCTACTCTCAGCTTTTTGAGTTTGACTATTTTAGATTCCACATGTAAGTGAGATCATGAAATATTTGTCTGTCTTATTTCACTTAACTTGAAGTCCTCCAGGTCTGTCCATGTTGTTGCAAATGGCAAGATGGTGGCATCGAATACTTGGCTGATATAGTGGTAGTCAGGTTTCTTTACTGGAAAATTGTTCTTTTCTTCTCCCTTTCCAATATTGTACTCTTTGGAGAGATGTCTATGTGCAGACCCTCACTTAAGGAGAGGGGAGTTTTGCTCTACTTTCTTTAGAGTAGAGCAGCCACATAAATTATTTAGAATTATTCTACATGAGAGATTTGTCTTTTTTCACCATTTATTTATTTATTCAATTGTTTACTTATATCAGTATGAGCTCATGGACATTTATTTTATTCTTTAGGTTATAATCCAGTACCACTGTATTTATGTTTTTCAGATTGTTCCAGTTTTGGCCATTAGAGCTCTCTCAGTTGGTTTCTGTGTCCATCTGCCATATCCCCATCATCATGGATATTTTTTAGCACTTTCTTACTTTCTGGCATTACAAAATATTCTAAGCTCATCTTGTATGTTTTTTGACCCAGTCATTAAATTAGCCATTTTTCCAAAGATCTTTCTGGTTACTTTAATCCGAAAATGGCTTAGAAACAAACATCTGGGCACTAAGTATGCTCATTGTTTCTGGGTTGTTGTTGCTTTTAGATCCACACAGCTGACAGAACAAGGAAACATACGTATGTATACTAACCCATGTACACACACATATCTATAAATATTTCTATATGCCACCATCTGTATTTATAGTAAGATAAACATGAGTTCATAATGATGAATCCAACTCTAATCCATTACCACTTGGATCTTTCTAGCCTTGCTTGCCTTTGAACTCCCACTCCAACAGTAAGGAACCTAGTTCCCACCATATGCTATCCATTTATTTATTTCTTCAGTTTCAGCATATAACACTATCAGAATTGTTAACCAGAATCCTTAGGGAAACAAGTTTATCCAATAACGTACAGTATTTGTATATGGTTGCTTTTGTCTTTAGTCTTAGAGTCTCTACTTTTTGTCCTGTAAAGCTCAGTAAGTTTTGATAAATGCATAGTGTCATATGTTTATTGTTACAGTATCATACAGAATAGTTTCATAGCCTAAAGAGTTCCCTGTGCTTTACCTATTCTTCACTCCCAAAATACAGCCACCTTGAACTGACAACCACTTCACTTTTGTAATTCCTGTCATAAAAGTATATAGCCTTTTAAACTGACTCAGTTAGCAATATATATTTAGGACCCATCCATGTCTTTGAATGGGTGGATGGCTCATTTCTTGTTATTGTTCTGTAATATTCCATTATATGGATGTACCACAGTTTGCTTATCCATTTGCTCATTGAAGGACATTTTGGCTGCTTCCAGTTTTGTGTGATTATAAATAGATCTTCTGTAAACATCCATGTGTAGGTTTTTGTGTAGACATAAATTTTCACCGTATTTGGGTAAATTCCAAGGAATACTGTTGCTGGACCATATCGTAAGAATATGCTTGGTTTTGTAAGAAACTGCCAAGCTGTCTTCCAAAGTGGCTGTATCATTTTGCATTCCCACTAGCAATGAATGAGAGCTATTGTTCTGTATTCTCACAGCAATTTCTATTGTCAGTGTTTTGGATTTGAGCAATTTGTTTTTTTATTGATTTTGTGTACAAAAATATTGTTATCTGTCATCATTTGCCTCCAATTCTTCTGGATTTGCTGTATAAGTAATTATATAGACAGCAAATAATGGTAGCTTTTCTTCTCCCTTCTGTTCTGTATATGTTCAATTTAATTTTTTTTTTTAAAGATTTTATTTATTTATTTGACAGAGAGAGACACAGCGAGAGAGGGAACACAAGCAGGGGGAGTGGGAGAGGGAGAAGCAGGCTTCCCGCAGAGCAGGGAGCCCGATGTGGGACTCGATTCCAGGACCCCAGGACCACGACCCGAGCTGAAGGCAGTCGCTTAACCAACTGAGCCACCCAGGCGCCCATATGTTCAATTTAATTTTAATTTTTCCTTTTGTAATTGAACTTTCTATACCTTCATTTTAGTGGTGAGTAGAAGTAGTATAGTAAACATTTTTGAAATTAAGGGGTTGTTTTTAATATTTCACAGGTAGATGTTTGTTGTAAATCGTATTGACACACTTTATGGAGTTAAAAAGATTTCCTCAATCTGTATTTTGGTGAGAATTTTTATCATGACAGGATGTTCAATTTGATCTATTGTTTTGACTCTTTTAAGACTATCATATAATTTTCTCTTTAAATATGTTGATATAGTAATTAAAAGTAGCATATTTTCTAATGATAAACCATTCTTAAGTTCCCGGCAGAAATCTAGTTTATTCATAAGTCACTTTTAAAATATACTGATAGTCTTACATGGATAATATCTTATATAAATCTTACGTATTTATCTTCATAAATGTATTTTGCTTTAAATGTTCTTTTATATTGTTATCTTTGTTAGTTTTTTTTGGCAAAAAATATAGACCAGCCTCACAAAAAGATATTGGGTACTTTGCTATTTTCTCTATACTTTGAACTTTTGTATAAAATTAACACTTTCTCGAAGATTGACACTTCATCTCATTTAAATATATGGTAAGAACATGCCTATTAATCTTCCTGGTCCTAGTGGAGGATTTTTGCTGGGTATAGTTTTAAATTTTTGATATAATTTCTTTCATGCTCACATGCATATTCAGTTTTAAAAAATATTAAAACCATCTTTGAAATACATATTTTCTAGGAAATCTCCATTTAATTTAAATCTTAAAATTTAGTATAAAGTCCTTTATAGTTATCTATTATATTTAATCTGAACTCTATCTTTGTCTACTGCCTTTTTCATTGTTAGAATTGTTTATTTATTCAGTAAATTTTGACACGTTTGACGTTTGATATTTTATTATCTTTTCAAAGAATTGGCAGCTGGTTTTGGTTTTGTTAATTATTTTTACTTTGTTTGATTTTTTAAGCAGGGTCCACTATACTCTTTTCCTTTGTCTTCTTGCTTTCTAGTAGCAATTCTCTGACACCAACCGAGTGTCCTACCATTCAGTTTAATTCTGAGACTAAGTACTCAGACTTAGTGAAGACCCCAGAAGTCAAGAGCAAAGTCCTTCAATTATGACAGTAGCTACCCAGAGTTACCATAGACTCTACAGGTTAAGGGGTTCAGTTATGTAACACCACTGCTACTTCAGACTTTAGCTGCAAGTCCTAGGTCCCCTGTGTTTCTGACTTGGCTGCAGTTTCAGGGGGTACCACAACCCCCCTTTAGGTTTGATAATCTGGTAGAATGACTCACAGAACTCAGGAAAGTGCTGTACTTACAAGTAATTTCCTATTATAAAGGATACAAATGAACACATAGCTGAAAAGGTACATAGGGTAAGGTCTGGGAGGGTTTCTAATGTAGGAGTGTCTCTGTCTCTGTGGTATCCTCCTGGTATACTGATGTGTTCACCAACCTTTCCCCTCCCAAGAGCTTGAGGGCAAGTTTCAAAGATTTAACTCTCTGGTCACATGTTTGGTTCCTCTAGCAATCAGTCCCTATCCTGAAGTTGTCAAGGGTCCTCAACAATGACTCAGTTCATTAGAATAAACTGAAGTGTAGTCCAAAGAAGTTTGCTATGAATGACAAAAGACATTTATATCCCTCCGGAAACTCCAAGGAAGTGCTTTTTGTTCTGTGTCAGGAAATTAGGACAATGATCAAATATATTTTTCATTAGGGCGCCTGGGTGGCTCAGTTGGTTAAGCGACTGCCTTCGGCTCAGGTCATGATCCCGGAGTCCTGGGATCGAGTCCCACATCGGGCTCCCGGCTCAGCGGGGAGCTTGCTTCTCCCTCTGACCCTATCCCCTCTCATGCTGTTTCTCTCTCTCTCTCTCTCTTTCTCTGTCTCAAATAAATAAATTTAAAAAAAATTAAAAAAAATGTATTTTTCATTATACCATACTTTGTCTACAGGCTGAATGATGTAAGGGCAGTATTGAAATTACAAGATGTTGAAACCACGAGATGGAATCAACTAGGATCTAATATCACCTCTTGGAGGAGAGTTATCTAAACTGATTTATGATCATATCAGTAAAAAATACAAATTTATTTTGTCAAGGAATTTTGTTGTAAGCATTATCACAGCCACTAGTGTTGATTATCGTGACTAATACATACATACAACTCATTATTTTTCAGGCTCTAATTTTGGTTAAAGGGAACCTTTTCAACTAAATTGAAGAGCCTAAGGGACAGAATTTTAAAGCAACTAGAAAATTAGGGGGAAGGCCAAGAAAGAAGAGAGCCATAGAGATAAAGCCCTACATTTTACATAAAATAATCTTCATATGTATGTTCCTAAAAACAGCCTCAAAATATATGAACCAAAATTGACAGAATTAAAGGAGACAGAGAAAGTCACAAACTTCATTGGAGATTTAAAAACCTCTCTTCAGGGCTCCAGGATGGCTCAGTCGGTAAAATGTCTACCTTTGGCTCAGGTCATGATTCCAGGGCCCTGGGATCCAGTCGGAGTCGACTCCCTGCTCAGGAGGGAGTCTCCTTCTCCCTCTGCCCCTCCCCACACTCATGCCTTCTTTCTCTCTCACAAAAATAAATAAATAAAATCTATAAAAATAAATAAATAAATAGAAACCTCTCTTTATTTGATTTAAGTAGTCCAAAGATCAATAAAGTCATAGACAATCTAAAAACACTATCAACTATCTTGATGTTGATATTTATATATTACACCCTAAAATTGAAGAATACACATTCTTTCCAAGTGCACATGGCATGTTCATTTAGACAATATGCTTGGCCATAGAACAACCCATAATAAATGTATAATGTTTGAAGCCATACAGAAGGTTATGTGTTCTCCTAACACAATGGAATTAAATTAAAAGTCTAACAATATGAGATCTAGAAAATCCCCAAATGTTGGAAATTAACTGATATACTTCTAAGTACTCCATGGGTCAAAAATAGATTACAAGAAAATTAGAATGAATATATATATTTCAAACATATAAAAATATATATATTACAAATTTGTTCAGGCTTTATTTTTTAGGTACATTTTTGCCCTTGGTTTCTAATTATATTGCATTCAGACAATATAGTCCATATCAACATTTTGTACTATGTTATGTTTTTGGATCACACATATATTCAGTTTCTATAGTGTTTCATGTGTTTGAAAAGAATGTGTTTCTAAATTTTATGTGCCAGATTCTGTATATGGACACAGAAAGAAGCATTTTATGTGTGCTGTTCTGTATATAGCTTTCCGATAGCTTTCTTAAAATTTTCCTTCAGGACTTTGTGACTCCTGAATGTGAGAATTCCTATCTTTTGAATTTTGGAAATGTCTGAGCTGTTATCTCTTCAAAATATTGTCTTTCCCCCATCTTTCTCTTCACCCTTTCTGGAACTCCAGTGAAATGTATACTGGATGTTCTAATCAGTTTCCCATGTCTCTTAATATCTTTTTCATATGTTTCATTTGTTTATCTCTGTATTAAATTTTGGCAACTTTCTAAAACATGTTTTCCATTTCTTGAATTCTTTGTGTCATTATTTATACAATCCATTTTTCTTTGTACTGTGATCACTATATTTTTTCATTTTTATAAACTCAATTTTTAAGATCTTCTTTTACATAGTGTTTCTTACTTTTTAGATTACATCTTTTATTACTATATATCTTTAATTCTTTAAAGCATTTTTTGTAGTTTCTATAATATTGTTTTTGAGACTCTGATCCTTATGTTTCTATGTCAGATAAACTTTCACCCTGCTAGATTATTTTCTCATTTGTTTTATAATTTTTCGTTCTAACCATATATCTACTAGGGGATTTTCTGTGATGATTCTTTGTTACATGAATTGAGAATGTATATCTCAGAGTGATTTTATATTTGGGTCTTATAAGTGTGCCATAGATATCATGGGGCATAGATTGTGCTAATATCTCAGCTTAGGGGGTCCTTTATCATACATATAATGTATATTTTAACCCCTAAACCGTATGTAGTGTAGGCCTGTATTCCCAAAATCTCCTAGACTGACAAGCTCCTTTCTTGTATTCCACTGAGACTGAATGGATTTTTTTCTGTTTTACCCTTTCATTGAAGTTAAAGTCTTTGATGTTTCTACCCAAAGCTTCCTAAACTCTTCACATCATACTGCACATAGAAAATTGTAACATCTGGGGTGCCTGGGTGGCTCAGTCAGTTAAGTGTCTGCCTTCAGCTCAGGTCATGATCCCAGGGTCCTGGGATTGAGTCCTGCATCAGGCTCTCTGCTCAGTGGGGAGTATGCTTCTCCCTTTCCCTCTGCCCCCAACCCCACTCATGCTCTCTCTCTCTCTCTCAAATAAATAAAAATCTTTAAAAAAATAAAATTGTAACAGCTATAAGGCACACTAAGATATGCTCCACCACACACCAGTTTAAAATCTCTGGTCTCAACTTATACAGCGGTCTTTCTTCTCATTTATCCCCTTATGGATGGACAAGCCCTACCTTTTTATTACATGGAGCCATTAAAACCTTCAAAGTCTGTTATTATGATAACCTACATCCCTCCTTCCTTCCCATACCAAGGTGGCTGCAGTGTCATCTTAGGTACCCAGAATTTTGGTTATCAGTTTATTCTCTGTTTCTGTCTGTCTCTCTCTATATCTCTCTTCCTCTTTCTGTTCTTGGTCATTTCTCTCTCTCTCTCTCTCTCTCTCTCTCTTTTTTTTTTTCTGAGCACAACTATGTATTTAAAATAAAAATTCATTTTACTTGGCATTACCATGTATTTGCAACGGTGAAGGCTTTCCATTAACTTCTTATAAAATATTGTTGGTATAATAAGTCATCTCTTCATTCTTAAACTCATTCTCATCTTTCCCCATCAATATCACTCCATTAAAATTGCTTTGACAAAGTGTAGCAATAGGTTAGACTAGGTTATGGGGCAGTAACAAACAATTCCAAAATTTAATTGGCTTGCTGACAATGTATTTATTTTGCATATTACATTTTGATTGCAGGTCAGTTGAGCTTCTGCAACATGCCCTCTTTAAGATCTATGTAGACTAAAGGGAAAACTCTTGTCTGAAATATTGTCTTTCCTGTACCAGAAGAAAAAGATAAAGGGGGCATATACTTCTGCTCATATCTATGGTGTGAGAATATTTAATCTCCCACCCCACAAGGAAGAGCTCATGGGAGGGACTCTAAGGAGAGGCAGCTAATCTTTTTGAACAGTAACTTAATAATCCTTACTCTAAAATGCTACATTATAAAAGATCTCTATTGCTAATTCCATAGATAGGTTTCAGTCAACTTCTTACTCAAGCTATCACCATTATTTGACATAGGACACTGTTCCCTACTTCTTAAAGCATTATTCTAATGGCTTTCCTCAGTCTTTACTCTTCTGATTTTACTCTAGTAATCAAAATATATATGACATAACCAGGAGAATCTAACACCATAAAGATGACCACATCTTAAAACTCTCATATATTAAAAACATGAACTTATTTTCATCATTCTAGTGAAAACCACTCCAAATTATCTCTTTTAATGTTTGATCAATGAATTACAAATAAGTATGCTGTTGGGGCGCCTGGGTGGCTCAGTCAGTTAAGCATCTGACTGGCTTAGGTCATGATCTCAGGGTCCTGGGTTGGAGCCCCACATCTGGCTCCCCGCTCAGCAAGGAGTCTGCTTCTACCTCTCAGCCTCTCCCCTACTCATGCTCTCTCTCTCTCTCTCCTTCTCAAATAAATAAATAAAATCTTTTAAAAAAGAAAGAAACATGCTGTTATATTAATAACATCATTCTCACTAATGCCTGACTTTTACTGGGGGGACAGGAATTTTTCAAAGTACTTAGCCATATGTTAAAAGGGTGTGAATAATCTCAATCCATCCATTTGTCTTTTGAATTTAATAGCAGACTTTATGTTAATAGAATATTTGCAACTTCCACTTAAAGTGGTTTCTTCCAGTAAATATAAGCTCAAGGTGAGTTAAATAGCATTATAACCGTAAAAAAACCACAGCTTTAGAATAATCAAAAGCACCAGGTTATGTAAGTTATTTGACAGGTGTACGATATAGTTCTTTCAGAAAGCATTTGTGTAAAATCATGCATTTGAAGTTTATAGGACTCATAATGTTGTGTAATTTGTCATGATTTAATCTCATCATCACAAACTTTAAAATATTTCTCTTGGGGTGCCTGACTGGTTCAGTCGGAAGAGCATGTGACTCTTGATCTCAACGTTGTGCGTTTGAGCCGCACGATGGGTGTAGAGATTACTTAAATTAAAAAAAAAAAAACAACTTAGAAGTATTTCTCTTTTGACAATGTTTTGCTAAACAAATAACCCATCCTTGGAGATTCTTACTTCCTAGAGAACCAATCTGGAATATCAATAACCAAATAGTGGTTGATATTTTGAGGCTAAAAACATTATTCCTTAGAAGAATATAGGAAATCTGCTCTTCACATCAAGATTATCACTATTACCAATTATAGCAAGTTATATCCCCTCTTCTCTGCTTTCCATATCCCTAAAATGGAAAGTTGGGTTAGATGATCTCCAAAGACTTTCCCCGCAATTTCTGCTTTTACTTGCCATAAATGTCCAATGACTTTTATCATTACTTTTGCAAAGCTAAGTCATATATGTGTGTGAATGGAACTATTGCCCTTCACAAATTATATATCCCAGATCTATCTCTTCCTGAAGTCACTCCCTGGTGGTCAAACTCTATAGGAACAGTATCATCACTGTGGCCTGAAAATGCCTTTCGATTGCCTAATTTACAACCAATAACTTGGCAGCAGAGAATGAAGCACTCTCTTCCTGAGGATGCTAGTTTTATGCATTTTAAAAACTAAGACATGATATACATGAGAAATGAAGTAGTGTCATCCAGTGGATACTGACCTGAATGTCAGGGAACCTGGTTTTCGTTCTGCTACTGACTGTTATTGACTTAAGTCAATAACTGCCGTTAAAATGAGAGATTCATTAGAGAACCCCTTTTTAGTTCTATAATTCTGCATATTTTTACACACAGTGACTTCCATCTTTATGTTGGCAACATCAAGAAAACAATGTCAGAAAGGTTAAATTTAATCAAAGACTCGGAAACTTTTAGACTCCAGCCTTCTGGGATTTTAAGTCCTCATGTTTCACTCATGCTTAACTCATTTATCTTCTAACATTTTCAAGACATTTTAGTTATTTTCTGCTTTACATAAGTCATATAATGACTAACATTTTATATGTTCACTGAGATAGACTTTTTCATTTTAATTTGTGATTGATTTACATTCACTAGGCTCTTTTATTTTTCTTTAGACTTTATAATAAGCTGTTTAGATTGCTTTTGCTTGGTATAATCCATAAATTTTATCTGAATCTGGTAAACAAGTTTAGACCAGCTGTGAACTGATTACCTTTCACCATTCTGATGCTCTCACAGCTGCCTGTGACAGCACAGCTGTAATTATGATTAGCAATGAGGTGAAGGTAGAGAATTGTTAGGGAAATTTCAGACATTATGAGGATGCCTGATGAAGCTATTTCCTGTAGGAGCATGAATATATGAAACGTCAGGAAATACAGTGATGAATGTGTGTGTGTGTGTGTAAATTTTTAAAAACTTATTTAAAAATAACACCTTTAAAAGCCTACTTCCTCACTACTAAGATGCCCACATTGAGAGAGGAAATATATTCCCATAGAGCAATACCTCTGCTTGGAGCAACTTCCAAGAAAGCTGGTTTTGGAAATCAGTTGTAAATTCAAGGAAATGACTACCAGTGTACATTGCTCTTACTGGCAGTGAAGGTATATAATATGGCCATTCCTGTCTATATTATAATTCCAGGTTGTTAAATTTTAGCTGCTAATTGTTGGGTTATTTTCTTAATTCCAACTATCACTAAATTATGCAAGATTTCTGTCTTTTAGTATTTGTAACATCCTCATGTGAAAAAAAGTTGCAGAGGCAAAGTATACATTTATATAAACACAAAAGTTTTAGTGCCTCACTATGGGGAAAGAGTTATCTGCACGTTTATTATAACAAAATTAGGAGGCCATATTGTCTAGTAGTGGCACTAGCTCTGATGGCGGGCTGCCTGGGCTCAAATTTAGTTTCACTATTATTGGCTGTGTGACCTCCACAAATTCCTCTCTCCCCTATTCTCAGTTTTCCATTCTGTAAAATGTACATAACTAATGTAGTATCTACTTAATGGGATTGTTGGAAATAGATAAGTGCTTATAAAGCACTTAGATGACACTGTGTTACAATAGGCATGAGCCCATTGTTATAGTTCTTCATAGGTCAAAATGTTTTTCAAGCCAATGCCACTGGTATGCTCATTGGTGCATTATTTAATGTGGAAAAATTCTAGTAGGGTAAAAGAAATTAGGCAGACACTCTAAAAAATTATACCTATAATATCGAATAAATACCTCTGTGACTTTAAAGGAAAATGCAAGGTTTTGTTACAGTGTTATTCTCTTTTTGGATGAAAAAGTTTGATATTATGTTGCCTTATAAATTAGAAATAGATATCCTTCTTCTGGTTTCAGGGTGGAAGCAGGCAGAATTAAAAGTTGAGCTCTGAATACAAAAGAGGTGAAGGGAGGCAGAGAAGTAAAGCTCAGAATGAGGGCAGGTGGGGAAGGGTGATAAAGTATGAAATCAAATTATAAGAGAATCATAATTTGGATTAAAAAAATGAATAAGCAGAAAAACTGATTTTGAGTTTTTTCACAGTCTCTTAAAAACCAATCCCCATAGTATCACACTGTGGGAATTGCAAGTTTTGTGAGTATAGCCAAACCTAGTTAATGTCAATTCTATTTAAACCACCATGAGTCAACAAAACCATTTTATAATACATGAGATAAATATGTCTGGTTTATAGTGACTGACAGTTCTGTTTTCTAAATTAAATCTTTAAATACAAAGTTCATTAACTTGTATGGCCTTACCTTTGAAGGTGTCCCAAATAGCAAAGGAAAGTGATGGGCAAACGGGAGTAATGATTTCAATTTGTAGCATAAAACAAACTGTGGGAAAATGCCTCCTCTTGGTTGATTTCATTTTCAGGTTGTGGAAGATCAGGTTACTTATGAGAAGCTACTATTTAAAGTTAAAAAAAATCCCACTGTGAATAAATAGGTGTTGATGTTATCCCTTAATAGTATTAAATGCAATGTTGTGCCATAAAAATTCTCAAATATATGCAGATTTCTAAGCAAGCAGAAGTGCCCCAGAGAGAGTAAAGAGCAAGGGTAACCTTGTTCTGAAGCATTTGCCTTCCCAAATGTTGACCCTTTTAGAAGCTTGATGTTCCTGAATTTTTAAGTTGCAAGCTTATGTTGCCAGCGTAATAGTTTAAAGCAAATACATGTAAGTTACAATACATGAACATGAAAGCATGTGTCCTTGAAGTATGCAATGCAGATATGTATAAAAGTCATGCTTGTTTGTATTTGGGGAAATGGATAGCTGATAATCTTATAAATACATTGGTTTATTGCATGTACTTTAACAAAATGAATGGCAGCCTAGGATTTTTTTGTTATTTATTTTTATAAGATAATAACTGAAAAATAGCTTTCCTCGGGGAACTTGTTTACGAAATGAGACTGCTAATGAAATCATACCACCATTTTTCAACTTGGTCACCATATTTGGCAACTGGATTATTTGGATTGCAAATCTTAGATGTGCTGCCACAATTCATCTGCTATATGGTATGATTTGGGGGGAATGATTATTTCAAGTATGAATCATATGTGCATATTTTGCAAGCTAACAGGTTGACCATAATTTGTCATTAGTTTAGTTGACTAAAATTTGTCATGTGTCAACAAGTATTTATTGAACAACTATGTTCATAGAATCGTACTGAGTTGTGGATTATGGAAGAAAGAGTAGGGAAAAGAAAAAGAAACATAAAATTTGGTTTTTGCTGCTAAACGGCTTCCCACCCAAAAACAAATATATAAATATATGTAATACCAAGTGTGTTAGGAAGAATTCTAAGATGGCCCCCATGAGCTACTCTCCCTGGCATAATACGTTACGTGGCAAAAGAGATTTTGCAAACGTAGTTAAGGTTTCTAATAAGCTGACTCTAAAGGGTATTATCCAGGTGGGCCTGACCTAATTATCGGAGTCTCTTAAAAGCAGAGTTCTCTGTGCATAGTAGCAGAAAAGGAAGTCAGAGATTCAAAGCACATGGGAGTTGAAGACACTGCTGCTTGCTTGAAGCTGGGGGGATCTACATGGGAAAGACCTGAGAGCAGTCTCTAGTTGTTGAGAGTGACCCCTGGTGGAAAATAGGGGTCAGAAAATAGGGACCTTACTCCACCAACCACAAGGAATTGGATTGTGGCAACCACCTGAATGAGCCTGGAAGAGGACCCAGAGCTGCATATGAAAATGCAGCCCCAACTGACACCTTGATTTTTGCCATGTGAAGTCTTCAGCAGAGAATTTTGCCTAAAAGAAGACCATTGTGGCTGCAGAGTGGTAGACAAGGAGAGGAAAATGGATTATGCAAGGACCTGTGAACTATGGTAAACCAAAGAAGGGGTTTTGCATGTTTGTTTTTTAAGCCAAGGGAGTGAAAATCATATTTACATGGTGAAATGGTAATTCACTTTGCCAGGTAGGGTATGGAGAGGGTTGAGTGAGGGATAGAGAATCAAAAAAGATAAATTACTTTGGAAACTATTGTAACAGAGTAGGTAGGGGGTGAGTGCGGTTTGGACCAGAGTGATAATACTAGAGACCTATAGAAATTTTGTGAGAATAAATTTCTGTTGATTGAAGTGGCTTAGTAAAATATGCCTCAGAAAAAAAATATATACAATGATACGTGAGATACTACATTCTCTTAAGAATTTGAGGAACAGAATTCTTTGAAAAGGCTGTATTTGAAGTCGACCTGCAAGGATATGAATTTGATTTTAACAAGTGGAGATACAGGAAATTAACACAAGGCCAGTAGTTCTCAAATTTGGCAGCATATTGGATTCCCTGGGGTGCTTTAGATATACTGATGGCAGCATTTCTGATTTAATTGGTCTGGGTGCTGCTTTACTATTAGTGTTTTTAAAAATCTCCCCAGGTGTTTGCAATAGACTGAGTAAAGGTCACCCTCACTCGTTTGGATGGGTACCATCCAATCTGTTGAGAGCGTGAATAGAACAAAAAGTGGAGGAAGGACAAATTTGTGCTCTCTAAGCTAAGACCTCCGTTTTCTCCTGCCCTAGGACACCAGTATTCCTGATTCTTGGGCTATCGGACTCAGATTGTGATTTACATCATTGCTCCCCCAACCCCCGCAATTCTCAGCACTTTGGAGTTGGACAGAATTACACCACCAGCTTTCCTGGTTCTCCAGCTTCACAGACTGTGGATCATGGGACTTAGCCTCTGTAACCATGTGAGCCAATTCCTATAAAAATCTCCATGTACATATATCTGTATATATCCTATTGCTTCTGTTTCTCAGGAGAACCCTGACTAATACAGGCACTGCTGCTAGATTATAACTACATGAAACAAGAATTTTTCTCTTCTTGGAGGGGTCAGAGCCAGCAGAGAGAGCAGATGAGAAGGTTAGTGCATGGGAAAATATAGAGGGATTTGACCATGTCTCTCTTACTGCAGAATTCACAGCTCTATTAGCGTTCTATCACTGCCATAGTACCACAAACTTAAGGGTTTTAAACAAACAAAAAATTATTATCTCACACTTCTGTAGGCCTGAAGTCCAGGCACAGTGTGGATGAGGTGGTTCTTTTGCTTAAAGACTCACAAGGCTGTAGCAAAGGAGCCAGGCCATGCTGTATTCATTTCTGGAGGCTCTAGGGCAGAATGCATTAGGCTCATTCAGGTTGATGGCTGAATTCAATTTCACGCAGCTGGGAGACTAAGGTTCTCATTTCTTTGCTAGCTGTTGGCTGGCAGTTGTTCTCCGCTGCTTGAGACCTCGACATTCTCTAGCTCTTTGTCCCCTTTGGTGTCAGCAACAGTGGATTAAGGCTCTCTCGTGATTAAAATATCTTTGACTCTTCTATCTCATCTGCTTTGAGGCATATCTTTTGCCTGTATCCTGTTTTTCTTCCTTTGCTTTTAAGGACCCCTGTGATTCCATTGGGCTTACCTGGATAATCTGGGATACTCTCTCTACTTAGGGTCTATTGATTGGCAACATTAATTTAATCTGTAAGGTCCCTTCATAGCTGTCATTAGAGTAGTGTTTAATTGAATAACCAGAAGATAGGAATCTTGTGGGAACACCTGAAAAATCTGTCAACTCAGCCTAAAACAGAACAGAGCTCAACAAGGAAAGAAAATCTATGTTAAATGAATGGCAGATTTAAGTACTAAAAAATGAAATTATTCATTACCTCAGAATAACCGAAGAACCTCTAACATTTGCTAGCTGTTTCATCTAGGTGTGAGAGGAGTAAATCAACAAAATTAAACAAGGTGGGCATTTTCTAAATTTCTGTCCTTTTGATTTCTTCCCGTCTTCCTTAGAGAAGGTATCTACCCTCGTGGCTTCAGCAGTGATCTCTCTATGGATTATATCTGTAGTAGCTACCTGTTTTTGGTGTGGTGGGGTATCCAAATAGACTACACCTTAAAGTTCAAATGTTTGGGTCCTTATGATTTAGATAGCATCTGGAAAATTTATTTATTTATTTATTTTTGTAACTTTCTGTTTCTTGAATCCTGCCAGTCTAAACCAGGTTTCCTTAAGGTAAAAAAAAAATAAAAAATAAAAAAGCACTAGACTTGAGTTACATATACACTTTGTTATGAATTGCAGTATGGTTTGGAAAAGTCATTGGAAATCTCTACATAATGACAGTGATAATACTTTATTTGCATACTTTATGGGAATGTTTTAAAGTCCACTGAGATTAATGTATATGGAAGTACTTTGAAAAATGGAAAGGACTTTTCAAATGAAAGAAAGCAGTGATTATTTTTTTTTTACCTCCACCAACCAAAAATGACTAGTTGAAAAATGTTTTAATTTTTTATCTTCAGAGAAGTCCAAATAAATTGAATCATTGTTTTATATGAATAATTTTTTTTTTTTTTTGCAGTTGAGCAAGAACTATCATCACAAATACAAATGATACTGTTAAATTTGCTTTGGGTAATTTTTGTTTTTAAGAACCTGCTTCTAAATAATGCATCTTCTGAATAGCATATAGATTGAAAATTTGAGCAAAAAATCACTTTCATTTGGTAATATGCATTTAGGACTCCACTTCTTTTTATGGCTTGATAGCTCATTTCCTTTTAGCACTGAATAATAATCCATTGTCTGGATATACTACAGTTTATTTTCCATTCACCTAATTAAGGACATTTTGGTTGTTTCCAAGTTTTGGCAGTTATGAATAAAGCTGTTATAAACATTCATGTGCAGGTTTTTGTGTAGACATAAATTTACAGACCATTTGGGTAAATTCCAGGGAGTGTGATTGCTGGAACATATGGTAAGAGTATGTTTAGTTGTATAATAAACTGCCAAATTGTCTTTCCTCTAAAGTGACTGTACCATTGTGCCTTCCCACCAGCAATGAATGAGAGTTCTTGTTGCTTCACATCCTTGCCAGCATTTGATATTGTCAGTGTTTTGGGTTTTGGCCATTCTAATAGTTGTGTAGTTGTAACTCATTGTTTTATTTTTATTTATTTATTTATTTATTTTTAAACATTTTATTTATTTATTTGAGAGAGAGAATGAGATAGAGAGCATGAGAGGGGGGAGGGTCAGAGAGAGAAGCAGACTCCCTGCTGAGCAGGGAGCCCGACATGGGACTCGATCCCGGGACTCCAGGATCATGACCTGAGCCGAAGGCAGTCACTTAACCAACTGAGCCACCCAGGCGCCCTGTAACTCATTGTTTTAATTTGCAACTCCCTGATAATATCTCATGTTATTGTTTATTTTTTCATATACTTATTTGCCATTTGTATATCTTCACTCCAAGGTGTCTGCTGGGGTCTTTTGCCCATTTTTTAATCAGATTGTTTGTTTTCTTATTGCTGAGTTTTAAGAGTTCTTTTGCGTATTTTGGTAACAGTGTTTTTTCAGATATGTTTTCTGCAAATAATTTCTCCCAGCCTGGGGCTTGTGTTCTCATTCTCTTGATAGTGTCATTCACAGAAGTTTTAAATTTTTTTAAATGACTCCAGGAATCAAACTGAGGGTTTCAGAGGGGAGAGGGGTGGGGGGGGATGGGTGAGCCCGGGGATGGGTATTAAGGAGGGCACATATTGCATGGAGCACTGGGTGTTATATGCAAACAATGAATCATGGACCACTACATCAAAAACTAATGATGTAATGTATGGTGACTAACATAACATCATAAAAAAATTATTAAAAAATAAAATAAAATTTAAATTTTTAAATTTTTAAATTTTTATAGTTTTGCATTTTACATTTAGATCTATGATCCACTCTGAGATAATTTTTGTTAAATGTATAAGGTCTGTGTCTAGACTCATTTTTTTATATGGATGTTCAGTTCTGCCTGCATTGTTTGTTGAAAAGATTATCATTGCTCCATTGTATTGACTTTGCTCCTTAGTCAAAAATTACTTGACCATATTTATGTAGGTCTATTTCTAGGCTTTCTATTCTGTTACATTGATCTATTTGTCTGTTCCTTCACAAGTACCATGTTCTCTTAACTACTGTAGCTTTATAGAAAGTCATGAAGTCTAGTAGTGTCATTTCTCCAACTTTGTTTTCCTTCAATATTGTGTTAGCAATTCTGGGTTTTTTTTTTTACTCTTCATATAAACTTTAAAATCAATTTGTTGATATCCACAAAATAGTTTGCTTGGATTTTATATACTTTTACTTACAACCCTTCTGTCTCCATATGTATGGTATCTTTTCCAACACCACTTCTCTAAATCTCTGATAACAGCTGGATGTCCTACAACTCAATTCAATTCAGACATTATCAACCTGGAGTTAGTGGTAGATCCCACAAATAAAGGGCTTAATTTCACAGACCTCCCCTCACTTCAGGTGCCAGTCCCAAGTTATTATCAGTACTTCTGACTAATCAGCTATAAATTCAGCTTTAAATACAAAGACCATTTTATTTCATCCTTCCTAATCAGTATACCTTTAATTTTCTATTGTCTTATTTCATTAGTTAGAACTTCCAGTATGATGTTGAAAATGAGAGAAGGGACATTCTTGTTTTTTGTTCCTCATCTTAGTGGGAAAGGTTCTAGTTTCTCACAATTACATATGATGTTAGTAGTGTTAGTAGTGGGTTTTTTGGTAGTTTTCTTTTTATCATGTTGAGGGAATTCTCTTCTATTCTTAGTTTGCTGAGAGTTTTTAATCATAGATGAGTGTTAGATTTTGTCAAATGCTTTTTCTTTATGTATTCATATGATCATATGATTTTTTTTCTTCTTTAGCCTGTTGATATGATTAATTACATTGACTTTTAAACATTAAACCAGCCTTGCACACCTGGGATAATTTCACTTGGTTGTGGTGTGTAATTCTAATACATTGTGTACAATTAAATCAAATTTTGTTGAATTTTTGCATCTGTGTTCATGAGAGATATTTGTAGTTTTCTTTTTAAGATTGATTGATTGATTGATTGATTGATTGATTTGCAAGGGAGAGAGAGTGCATGAGAGTACAAGTAGGGGGGAGGGGCAGAGGGAGAGGGAGAAGCAGACTCCACTCTGAGCAGGGAGCTCCATTCCAGGGGCTCCATCCCAGGACCCCGAGACCAGGACCTGAGCCGAAGGCAGACACTTAACTGACTGGGCCATCCAGGCACCCCAGGTGTGTAGTTTTCTTCCCTTGGAATGGCTTTATCTGGTTTTGGTATTAGAGTGACACTGGCCTCATAGAATGATTATGACATATTCCCTTTGTTTCTATCTTCTGAAAGAGATTGCCGAGAATTGGTATAATTTCTCCTTTAAATGTTTGGTAGAATTCACCAGTGAGCTCTTCTAGACCTGGTGTTTTTTACCTTGGAGATGTTATTAATTCTTAGTTCAATTTTTAAATACATATAGACCCATTCAGATTGTCTATTTTTGTGAGTTTGGGCAGATTGTGTCTTTCAAGGAATTGGTTCATTTCATCTAGATTTTCAAATATGTAAGCATAGAGTTGTTAATAATATTCACTTGTTATACATTTAATGTCCATGGAGTCTGTAGTGATGTCCTGAATTCATTTGTGATATATTATTTTCTTTTTCTCTGAAGAATTTTTAATATTTCTTGCAAGGCAGGTCTGGCAACAAATTCCCTCAATTTTTGTTTGTCTGAGAAAGTTTATTTCTCCTTCACTTTTGAAGGATAATTTCACACGGTACAGAATTCTAGGTTGATGGATATTTTTTTTTTCTCTCAACACTTTATTTCATTCCACTCCTCTTGCATGCATGGTTTTGAGGAGAAGTCAGATGTTCTTTGTTTTTGCTCTTCTATAAGTAAATTATATTAAGTATTATTATTTTTTACCTCTGGCTTCTTTCAAGATTTTTTCTTTATCTTTTATTTTCTATGGTTTGAATGTGATATGCCTGGGTGCAGTTACTTTTGATGTTCTCTGAGCCTCTTGTATCTGTGATTTGGTCTCTGACATTACTTTGGGAAATTCCTGGTCATTATTGCTAGAAATATTTCTTCTATTTTTTTCTCTCCTTCTAGTATTCCCATTATGCATAGGTTATATCTCTTGGAGTTGTCCCTCAGTTCTGTGGCATGTTTCTCAGCCTTTTTTTCTTTTTCCTGTTCTGGGAAGTTTCTATTGACATTCCTCAAGCTCAGGGATTCTTTTCTCAGCCATGGCCAGTCTACTAATAAGTCCATCGGAGGCATTCTTCATTTCTGTTAGTGTTTTTAATCTCTATCCTTTCTTTTTTTTCTTACAATTTCCATTTCTCTGCTTATATTGCCATCTGATCTTTCATGCTACTTTATCCATTAGAGCCCTTAGCTTGTTTATCATAGTTGTTTGTTTTTTTTTTTTCATTCCCATTCTGCTAATTCCATCATCCTTTTCATATCTGAGTGTGGTTCTGGTGCTTGTTCTGTCTCTTCAAACTATATTTTTTGCCTTTCAGTGTGCCTTTTAAATTTTTCACTATAGCCAGATATGCTGTATTAGGTAAAAGGAATGGAAATAAATAGACTTATTACTGTGGTGGTAAATTCTCTATCTAGTCCAGTCACACCCCAGATAAAGTCAAAGGTTATAGAAATATCCACATACATCCAGTCATTAGGATGCTTTTGTTGATGCCTTTAAGATCCTTAGATAATGACTTATTTTTCCACTTTCAGTGTACATTATACCATTATGTGAACATATTTTTCCTTCTGAATCTTTTTTTTTAATTTGCCATGCTGCTTTAAATAAATTTCATCATTTTACATAGGTTTGCTTTAATTTTATGTAAGAAACAAATAGTAGGCTGACATATGTACATATGTCTTTTCTTCCCTTGGGAGATATTTTCCTTTTTAGTAATTGATAGGTAATAACTAATGTTATATATAACAATGTAAAGGAAAATGTCTTCAAATTAAAGAATATTTCTATTCTGTGTTTTTTTTTTAGTTGTGTGATTTGTGTACTTTATTGTATCCTATAACTGACTAGCCAAAAGCTGAACATACCCAAATAACTAGCATACAGAAGAAATAGAATATTGCCAGCACTGCAGAATTCCCTTTCATGACCTCTTCCATTCACTAGCCCTTCCCAAGGGTAACCATTATTTTGAGTTTTAACATCATGGATAAGTTTTCCTGTTCTTGAACTTCATATAAATGGAATCATACACTGTGTACTATTTTACATCTACCTTTTTTTGTTTAATATAGTGTTTGTGAAAACTGGAGACCTATTTTAGCAAACAGAATCAATGATCTATGTAAACTCTGCATGCCACTTCCCCATGTCTGTTTTGAAGTGCTATAGCTAGGGATTTGAAGCATAAACACAGCCTATTGAAAGAATAAACCCTGGAGAGAGCACATTTTTTCATCATCCATTCTGACATTTTTGAATTAAAAGGAACTTTCTGGATGAGAAATTCCAATTGAAAGTCATTATAGATTATGAGTAGTGGAGACTTTGGTTATCTCCTAATTATCGGACTACTCATAATAAAACCCAATAAGTTCACTAGAAATGTTAGCCTAATATGAAAAAAAAAAGTAGAAGCCTACAGTCTTAAGTTAAACCTTTTCAAGTGTCTATAACTGCAAGGAAGGGTAGGTATATAGAAAACCCCATTAATTTTTGCCCTTGGTTTTTAGTTACTCAGAAACCTACATATGGATTACAGAACTTAATAAGTCAGAAATTTAAGATGGGGATTTTTTTTTTTTTTAAGTAGGCTCCACGCCCAACATGGGCCTTGCACTCCTGACCCTGAGATCAAGAGTCGCCTGCTCTACTGACTAAGCCAGCCAGGTGCCTCTAAGATAGGAATTTTTTAGCACTAAATTTGGTCAAAATAGAATTGTAAGAAATCTGAATATTTACAACAAAGCAATTTTAGAAAACAGTTTTATTTAACAATGTACTAATGTAACACATTATCAGATATTTCTCAGTTTTTGTCTATAATGATATTTTAAATCAGTATTCTGAATTTACAAACAGAAAAAAATCTCTTTGGATTTCTACATGTTAATTCAGTACAAAAAATTTAAGAAATGGTTAATATAGTTAATATAACAAATTGTATAAATCTATAACTTCTCTAAAAGATTTTAAATTATATAAAAATATAGCAACGTGTTGTTGGGTTTATAATAAACATAGATCATCATACATAAAATAATATAAAAAGGAAGAAAAGGACTGGAGTTATACAGGAGTTACATTTCTATATATCACTGGAATTAAGTTAGTAATAATATGAATTAGACTTTATAAAATGTGTATTTTAAGCCCTAGAACAAAAAGTAAGAAAATAAGTTTAAAAAATAAGGAAATATCATTAAAAGAATTAAAATGTTACTCTAGATCATATTCACTTAATGCAGTCTCTAGTCAATTACCTGTTCACCAAGTCAATGGCTACCCTTACCCTTTGACATATTTATGAAATTGTTACACTTTGATTTCTGCTATTATGGTCCTGCTTGTCCTCCAGTTATTCCTGGTATTATAACAGTTTGCTCCAAAAGGCTTTCAAGCACAAGTCAGTTCCTTCATTTATTAGATGAGGTGGGGGTACACAGTGTATATTACATTCTATGTCCATAACCTAACTACTAACTGAAATCTTATGAATGAATTGAAGTAATTCCTAGTGAAATCATGACCGTGAACTTCTGACAATGATTCAGGAGTTGTGTATTACTTCAGGTAAGAAACCAGAGATATAGTCTATCTACTTTATGCTCTTGACAGATGGTGGCTCAGCTTCTTTTGAGATCAGAAGTGATGAGGTTATAGAACACACTATTTCCCAAAGGAGAGTTAGTCCCCCCCCTTTTTCCCTTTTTTTAAGATTTTATTTATTTGTTTGACAGTGATAGTACAAGCAGGGGGAGCAGCAGAGGGAGAGGGAAAAGCAGGCTCCCCACTCAGCGGGAAGCCCAATGCAGATGTGGGGCTTGATTCCAGGACCCTGGGATCATGACTTGAGCTGAAGGCAGATGCTTAACCAACTGAGCCACCCAGGGGCCCCAAAATAGTCCCTTTGAAAGAAGGCCTAGAGATCTATCTTACTCATTCCTATTCTAATATCCTCTCTACCACTTTCATGTGTTGGCAATTGCATGTACTACATCAGTGTTGAAAACAGGAATGGCACATGAAAATATACATATATTTACTTAGGAGATCCTGGTTGTAGTGGGCAATTTTTGGCTCCCCAGCACCTGAATATCCTTTCTATGTTTGAGGAAATCCTCATCTTATGAATCTTAATGGGACACAAGCTCAGTCAACTAGATGCATCTTCCTTGAATTTAGAATCTAGAACTAGGGACATAATGCAACAAAGAATGGAAAATAGATGTTAATGGGAACATTAGGAGCAACCTGTTTCTAGGGGCATTAGCAAGAGTGATGCCAGCATCCTCAGTACACAAGTTCCATGGTGGATTTTGCCTGTGATTACAGCCACATCGTTGTTTATTTTTTAAGCCTGTTACTGTAACATCTTGTTTTATGACTCTGTGAACTAATTATTTTCTTAAACTTCTTTTTGGCTTAAATCATTCAGTTGGTTTCTGTTGCTTTCAACTCAGAACTCTGATTCATGCCATGGTCATAAAATGTCAGGGCTCAAAGGGAAACTTGAGAGAATCTCAAACAGACTCTGCGCTGAGTGCAGCGCCTAATATGGGGCTCGATCCCACAACCCTGAGATCATCGTCTGAACCAAAATCAAGGGTCTGATGCTTAACCAACTGAGCCACCCCTATTTGTAGGATTTTCTGATCCTAATTCCTTCTCTTGGAATTTTTCTTGTAGAAATATTTCTCATTTTGTGTCTCTCATGGATAATTGGTAGGAAAATTATATTTAGACTTCGTCATTGCAACATTTGGTGTTTTGTTAAAGTGAATACTAGGTATCCCTATTACACATTGCAATCAAACTCTTAGGGCTTTCTGGACATTTATCTAAGGATACTTATTTAAGAGAATTTTTGTGGTTTTTAAAATCCAAAGCAAAATGTTTACACAGACTCAAATAACAATTTTAGATGTTAACCTTTATTATATTCCTTTAATCTATGAGGCCTTGCACTAAAGATTTTAGACACAAACACTATTATTATTTCCTTTTTACAGGTATGGTAACCTGGACTCAGAAACATTAAGAGACTTGTTTAAGACCACAGAGCTAGTAAGAAGCACAGTTGATATGGAAACCCAGGTGAGTTAAGCCACAAACCTTGTGCTTTCAATCAATATGCTGTACTGATAAGAAAAAAAATGACTTTTTAAAAATTCCTTACTTAGATGTGAGAAATGAAAAAGATAAAAATATATAAGATTTAATTATTATGAAGTTTTCTTTATATGTATGATTATCTTGTTGTTGTGTCAGTCCCAGCCTATTGATAGTGATGCTTTTGGCTGGGAATCCCTGAACTACTGGCCCGTATTACTCACAGGGAGCCACCACAGATACTTCTCCCACCAGGGCTAATGTTGTGGCTGGACTGGCGCTTGTGGTTCTTACCAGAATTGCAGGACATACTTCAGTAAAAATCATCAGGGAACTTTGAAGAACAATATTTATTATTTGTTTTGGAGGATACATGGCACACCTGAGGGCCACACAGTGAGGTTGTATAGAAAGAGAGAAAGAGCAGGCCTAGGGCTCTGGATTTATTAGGGCTTGAGGGTGGGATCTCCAGGGATTTGGGGGTTCATGCTTTATTGGCTAATTTAAAGTATAAGAGTGGGATTTAGGATGGGGGAATGGAGAAGCAGGATCCTTCCAGCAGTCAAATATCTAAATTATTCAGGGTTTTCTGAAAGAGGGAACTTCATAGGTGGGGGTGGCCCTAATTCTTTATCTGGTGGTTTTGCTAATAGCTGTTTCATGCAGCTGGCCATGTGTTTATTCAAGATGGGTGACTTTTGGAACGGATGCCTGGGCAATCAAAACCTTAGTGTCAGACACACTACTCTCGTTAATCCTAGGAGCTAGTATTATTGCCAATTTGCAGATGAGGAGTCTGGGCCACAGGTAAGGAAAGAATTAGAGAAATAGGAAGTGGTCGAAGCCAGATTTGTTTTCAGTTACAGGGCTCTAGGACAGGCTCTTATCCCTTAGGCTATGCTGACTTTCAATGATGCTATGACCAAGTGCAACGTTCCTGGGTCTATTTGCAAACTCCAGGGTGTTTAGTTGGAGTCGTGGCAGCAGTGCCAATGGCTTCCTAGTTCCCGTATCAGACTTGTAATAGTGTGTCCTTGAATTCAGTAATTCTAGAGGCTACCTTCTGATTTTAGCAGAAGTAGAAACATCCTTGGGTCATCAGTTTTAACATATTCTGGAACTTATTTCTGTGGATACAGCCAGAGCGTGTCTTTGCAGGTTTTCCAACAATTTTGTAAGCAAATGCCCACAATGGATTGCTTAAACATTTTGTGCTGTGGTTGATCTTGTCTGGGTTAAAAACAGATGCTATTTTATAAATTATTTATAGAATATATAAAATACATTTTATATATTCTATAAATATTTAAAATAAATATATATTATTTATAGAATTTATAAAAATTCTAAAGAACTTTATATAGGTTTCTAAACCATTGACCTGCCATTCAAAGTAAGTATTGATTCCATAAAGATTTTGCAAGAATATAATTCTCAGGTTTGGCAAGACTAATTGCACATGGAAATGTTAAAGTCTTAGATATGTAAAGACATTTTATTGTCTGAGAGACTTTTTTGCAAGGGCCAATACCCTTTCAGAACACAGGAACTTGTTAGAATGACTTAGAGAAAAATTGCGTGAATTTTGAAATCAGATAGGTCTAGATTCAAAACTTGGCTTCTAAATTTATGAGTTAGGCCGTATTCAACTTTCCAAACCACAATAATCTCATCGATGACCTGTAAAAAAAATTATACTCCCTATCTCATAAGATTGTCATGAGAATTAAATGATATGGGGTGCCTGGGTGGCTCAGTCGTTAAGCATCTGTCTTTGGCTCAGGTCATGATCCCAGGGTCCTGGGATCAAGCCCCGCATCGGGCTCCCTGCTCAGTGGGGAGGCCTGCTTCTCCCTCTCCTACTCCCCCTGCTTGCGTTCCCTCTCTAGCCGTCTCTCCCTCTGTCAAATAAATAAATACAATCTTAAAAAAAGAATTAAATGAGAAAATACCTGTAATATTTGTGACACAATATTTGGCATGGGCTAAATATATAATTAATGTTAGTTACTTTCCTTTTGTCATGCTCCATTTTCCAAATGCTGGTTTTACCTTATGAAATGTTTTCAAGAGCAATTGAGTTTTTACATTTTATTTGATGCCCTTCTGTATATAATGTCATACTAATTTGGCTAGGTAACATTTCTAATCTAGATACCAATAGCAGGAAGAGGTTAGGTCACTTTGTGTGAGAATTGGTGACAAGTTGAGGTGAGGAAAAGGAAATACTTGTGGGGTTAGAAAAACTGTGAGGGCATACAACTCAAAGACTCTCAACCAGTATACATAGGAAGAAAACCATACCAAGGTTAAATGCATATTACTAAATGAAAGAAGTCTTGCTCTTCCACCAACCCCTGGCAAGGATGAATGGGCAGAACATGGAGGATTTTTAGTCCAGTGAAAATACTGGGTATGGTACTATAAGGATGAATACATATCACTATACATTCATCCAAACTCAGAATGTACAACATCAAGAGTGAACCATAATGTAAACCAAGGACTTTGGGTGACTGTAGTATGTCAGTGTAGGCTCATCCATTATAACACAAGTATCACTCTGGTGGGGTTGTTGGTAATGGGAGAGGCTGTGCATTGTAGGGGCTGTGAACTTAAAATGGCTCTAAAAAATAATGTCTCTTAAAACACCACCCCCGGGGTGACTGGGTGATAGACACTGGGGAGGGTATGTGCTCTGGTAAGCGCTGTGAAGTGTGCAAGACTGTTGAATCTCAGATCTGTACCTCTGAAACAAATAATGCAACATATGTTAAGAAAAAAAAGAAGAAGAAGGTAGCAGGAGGGGAAGAATGAAGCAGGGGAAATCGGAGGGGTAGACGAACCATGAGAGACGATGGACTCTGAAAAACAAACTGAGGGTTCTGGGGGGGAGGGGGGTGGGAGGATGGGTTGGCCTGGTGGTGCGTATTGAGGAGTGCACGTTCTGCATGGAGCACTGGGTGTTATGCACAAACAATGAATCATGGAACACTTCATCTAAAACTAATGATGTAATGTATGGGGATTAACATAAGAATAAAAAAAAAAGAGAGAGAGAAAAAAAAAAAAAAAACACTACCCCCAGCACACACACACACACACACACACATAAGCATACCATAATTAAAGCATTAGGAATAGAAGTAAGGAATAAAAAGAAAAATCTTAAAAGCAGCCCGAGGGGGAAAGAAGACATTATCTGTAAGAACAAAGATAAGAATACCAGATCAACTATTATCAAAACTATGCAAACCAGAAAAGCATCATTCTGAAGGGAAAAAAATCAATTTCATCAATAGAAATTTATACCCGTGGAAAATATTTTAAAATGTCTTACAAAAAATAATGTGAAGACTTCTGTTTCCAGACAAGATGAAGTAAGAGGGGTCATATTAACCTACCTGACTGAAATAACCAAAAATTACACACAAAATCTGTGAAACAATGTTTTTAAGACACTGGTGATCAGGCAACAAAAGACAGTGATTCATGAGAGAAAGGAACCAAAGAGAACCGAGAACCGTATGGTTGCCTTTCCTTACTGACTTGAGAAATATTTCAGACTATAGGACAGGGAGAGTACCCAGGGAAAGCCCAGCAGACTCTGTCAGTTGATGACACAAAGTTGAGAATCCTGGGAGGCCAGGGAGCCCAGAGTTTGTGGGACCGAGTATAGGAGAAGATAAAGCTGCATAGCAAGAAAACTCCAGAGATCTGTGGAGGGTTGCCTTGAGTATTCAGCAAAGCATTAATCAGACATGTATATGAGGAAACTACATGAGGCTGAGGAAAGAATCATCTGAGAAAATTATAAGAATAGTACCCAGCTCTCACACAAAGCTGGGAATAGTGCTTGTTCCAATCAGCCAGCCTGGAAAACCACATAATTCATAGGTTATTCGTTAAAGTACTCAAAAGGATCTTGCCTCAGCAATAGAAAATTATCCTTAGACCAGTCTTCTTGTCCCACCTAACAAATCTTAAAACAAGACTGAAATAGATCAATCTCTTTTCAAATGGTTTATCTGTACAGAATAGAGGTCAAGGATATTTCAAATAGAAAAAATATACAGTATTCAATAAGGTAATTAATAATGGCTGGCATCCAATCAAAGATTACCAAACATACAAAAAGCAGCAGGGTAATACAACCCATAATGAGGGGGGAAAGTCAACCAACTGAAACTGAGCAAAACTCACAGGATGATAGAATTAGGAAACGAGGATGTTAAAAGAGTCATTATAGCTATATTCCATGTGTTCTAAAAGTTAACTAGACTTCCAGTTCAGACCAGATGGCATAAATTCATTTCTCCCTGCTCTCCCTGGCATAGTACAAATATAAACCCTGGAAATAATACAAAATAACAAAAGGAGAGTGCTGACAGGTGCAGAGGAAGGTGAGCTGATTAGGAACCTCAAAACTGAAGGAAGAATTACAGGCAAAGTGTCTTATTGCATCCCACACAACAGAAGGCAACCCAGGACCAACATTTCCTAAACTCCAATCTAGCAATAAAAGGCACCCAAATAGGCTCAGTCCTTCCCTGGATTAAATGGGAATCCTGCCGGATGAGCATGGTAGCACAAGCAAAGGGGATTACCAGAGAGCTACGTTGACAATTAAGGTCCAGGGAAAGTACTCTTCTTCCCTCCTGGGTCTGAAACCCCCATCCCTCATCCAGTGATACAACATGCCCAGGTATACAAGCAAGGGGAATCCCACAAGAAGTGGTCTGGCCTAGATACCCTCCCCTACCAATATCAGGGGCTGGATGGCACCAGAAAGAGGGATCCTGCGACAGCAAGGACCCCGGTTGAGAAACCCTCTCATTCTGCTTGCACCTGATACTCCTCCCCTACTGAGAGACAGAAGGCATCTGGGGACATGGACAAAGGGGATTCCACCACATCTAGGGGTCGGCTCGGGAAGCTTCTTCATATCTGTGGGACTGATATTCTTCTCCCCTACTATGAGACACTGAGTGAGTGAACACCACCAATAAGGGGGATCCTAACCCAACAAGGAGTATGGCACAGGAAGCCAATATGTTCTTTTGGGCTTGGAGATGTTCTTCTCCTACCTACCAGCCCAGGCAGCCCAGCCTAGACAGCACCCTTCAATAACAGCCCCAGCAGCAGAAATAAACCAAGCAGACCATAATGGCACCATAGAGCCTCTGAAAATTCAATAATCATTGAATTCACAGCTTAAAAAAGGCCAGGAATGCCATGTAAAACCTAAGCAGGATGAATGAATGCTAAAATTAGAAGATTTAAATAGGGCCCAGAGCCTCCTAACATAATAGAACATAATAGCCAACATATCTGATACAGTCAAAAATTGTCCATCATACCAAGAATCAGAAAAATCACAACACAGATGAGAAAAGACAATCAACTGATGTCAACATGAACCTATGTTAGATTTTGGAATTATCTGACAAAGATCTTAAGGCATCCTTAATGAAAATGCTCCAACAAGCAATTACAAATTCTTTTATACTTGAAACACATGAAAAAAAAAATGAAAATTTCAGCAGCTAAGTAGAAACCATTAAAAAGAAACAAATGGAAAGTACAGAATTGAAAATTAAAATTAACAAAATATTTACTAGATGGGCTCAATGGTAGAATAGAGATGACAGAAGATAGAATCAGTACAGTTAAAAAGAATATACTAAATTTTGACAACATGGAGAAAATAGAGTAAAACTAACAGAGCCTCAGGATCTACATGTGAGACAATAGCTAAATATCCACCAATTATATCATCAGTGTCCAGGAAGGAGAGGAGAAAAAAGAGATGCCCAATAATAATAGCCAGAAGTTTGCCATGTTTGGCAAAAGATATAATCTTATAAATTCAAAAGCTAAATTAATTTTGAATAGGGAAATCCAAAACATCCCACAATGAGACACATAATAAACTTTTGAAAAGTAAAATAAAGAAAAATGTTAAGTTAGAGAGAAAAGACCCATTATTTATGAGGGAATACCAATTCTAATGACAGAATATTTTCATCTGACCCTGGTGGCCAAAACAAAGTAAGAAAACATTTTTCAAATGCAGAAAAAAATAACTGTAAGTCATGAATTCTATATCTGATGCAAGTAACCTTCAGCAATGAATGAGAAATAAAAATATCCTCAGATGAAGGAAAATGAAAATAATTTGTCAGTAGCAATCCTACACTTAATGGCTAAAAAGAAAGGAAATGGTGAAAAAGAAGTCATGGAACATCAGGAAGGAAAAAAGAAAAAAAATGTAAAAGTCAAAAATATGAGTACAAACAAGATAGTTACTGACTTAAACAAAATTTATGAAACCATATAGTATGCAAGATAGTGATATTTAAAACTGAGGAAAGTAGAGGGTCCCAAATGGAAGTGTGGTTTTTACACTTGAAGTGGTAAATGTTAACTTCAGTAGACTGTGTTATAAGTCAGATGTGTATATTGTAATACCCAGAGCGACCACTAAAAACTACATAATGATATGTACTCAAAACCCTATTCATGGGGTGCTTGGGTGGCTCAGTCAGTTAGGCAACAGATTCTTGGTTTTTGCTGAGGTCATGATCTCAGGGTTGTGAGATAGAGCCCTGCACTGAGCTCCTTGCTCAGCAGGAAGTCTGCTTGAGATTCTCTCCCTTTCCCTCTGCCCCTCCCTCTGCTTGCACTCTCTCTCTCTCTCTCTCAAATAAATAAATAAAATCTTTAAAAACAAACAAAAACAAAACAAAAAAAACCCACTATTCATTAAAAAATGTAGAATCCTAAAAAAAAAGTTCAAGTAACTCACAGGAAGGCAAAAAGAGAGAGAGAAACAGAGAAACAGAGAAAACAAATAGAAATAAATACTAGAATAAGAGACCTAAACTCTAACATATCAATAATTACCTTAAGAGCAAATACTTTTAAATATACCACTTAAAGGGTAGATACTGGAAGTGTGGATAAAACATTGTGATTCAACTCTATGCTGTTTACAAGGAACTCATTTCAAATTCAACAACACAGGTAAATTGTAAGCAAAAGAATGAATAAAAGATATCTCTTGCAAACATAAATCAAAAATTTTTAAAAAGCAGGAGTAGCTATATTAGTATCAGATAAAGTAAACTTCAGAGCATAGGAACTTATTTGAGACAAAGAGGGACTTTACATCATGATAAAAGGATCAATCTGCCAGGAAGACATACTGATTTTGAATGTGTATCAACCAAGCCACAGAGCTTCAATTTACATGAAGCAAAAGGTGATAGAGCTGAAAGGAGACATAAACTGTTCCAAAATTACAGTTAAGGACTTCTAAAACTTCAGTCTCAGTAACTAACAAACAATGACTAGGAAGAAAATCAGCAAGGATATAGAATATCCGAACAAAGCAATCAACTAAAAAGATGTTAATTGACATGTATAGAAACACCCTACCCAACAACAGCAGAATACACACTTTTTTTCAAGTACCCAAGGAACATTCACCAAAATAGATCATGCCCTAAGGCATAAAACAAACCCAAACAAATTTTAAAGAATTAAAATCACAGAGTATATTCACTGATCTAAATAGAATCAAACTAGAAATCAGTAATAGGCAACAGGTAAATCATTAAACACTTGAAAATTAAATAATACATATCTAAATAATGCATGGATCAAAGAGGAAGTTTCAAATGAAGTCTTCAAAGCATACACAGAACAGAATAAAACGGAAAATACAGCATATGCAAATATGTGAGATGAGGCAAAATAGTGCAGAGATGGATATAAGGGCCCTACATTTTTATAATAACAGAAACAAAATGGGAGATTCTACAGCCATTCAAAAGGTAATGAAAGAATACTACAAGCAACTTTAGGTTAATAAATTCAACAACTTGGGAGAAATGGACAAATCCCATGAAATCCACAAAACCAAATCTCAACCAATAAAAAAAAAATTGGAATATCTTTTTAACCATCAAAGAAATTGAATTAGAAATTAAAGAGTTTCTCAAAAATTTATCTCCAATTCCAGACACTGGAGATATAAGAGGAGAAAATTACATATACAGAAAAGCAGAATAACTCTCATGATTACTGACACAAAATTCTTAAGAAATGATTAGCAAATTGAATATGGCAACATACGAAAATAATATATTATGATCAAGTGGATTTTTTTTCTCAGAAATAAAAGATTGCTTTAACTTTCAAACATCAATGTTAAGGAAAATGTCACACATACACAATAGAATATTATTCAACCATAAAAAAGAAAGAAATCATCCCTTTTAACAACAAAGTGGATGGACCTTGAGGGCATTATACTAAATGAAATAAGTCAGACAGAAAAAGGCAAATGCTGTATGTTCTCACTTACATGTGGAATATAAAAGGCCCAAATCACAGAAACAGTAAAATCCTTGTTACCAGGAGATAGAGGGGTAGGGAAAATGAGCAGGTATTGGTCAAAGAGTACAAACTTCCAACTATAAGATGAATAAGTTCTGGGGATCCAATGTACAGCATGGTGACTGTAATTAATAATACCTTATGACATACTTTAAAGTTTTTATTTGTTTATTTTTTTTAAGATTTTATTTATTTGTCAGAGAATGAGAGAGAGACAGAGTGCACACACATAAGCACAGGGCATGGCAGGCAGAAGAAGAAGCAGGCTCCCCACTGATCAGGGAGCCCAACCCGGGACTCGATCCCAGAACCCTGAGATCATGACCTGAGCTGAAGGCAAATGCTTAACCAACTGAGCCACCCAGGCATCCCTCATTTATTTTTTTAAGATGATTTTTTAAAAAATTCAATTAGCCAACATATAGTATCCCTTTGAATTAGTATTTTTATATCCTTTGGGTAAATACCTAGTAGTACAATTGCTGGATTATAATGTGATCTTGCCATTTACAACACATGGATGGAGCTAGCTGGAGAGTATTATGCTAAGTGAAATAAGTTAGTAAGAGAAAGACAAATACCAAATGATTTCACTCATATGTGGAATTTAAGAAACAAAACAAATGAGCAAAGGGACAAAAAAAGAGAGAGAGACAAACCAAGAAACAGACCCTTAACTATAGAGAACAAACTGATGGTTAGCAGAGGGGAGGTAGGGGGAGGAATGGGCTAAATAGGTAATAGGGATTAAGGAGTGCACTTGCTGTGATGAGCACCAGGTGTTGTATGGAAGTGTTGAATCACTATATCATATACCTGAAACTCATATTACACTGTATTTTAACTGGAATTAAAATTAAAACTTTAAAAAAAAATGGGCAGAGGGTTTGAATAAACACCTCACCAAAAAAGATACACAAATGCCCAGAAAGCACATGAAAATATGCCCTATATTATTATTAGAGAAATGCAAGTTAAAATCACAATGTGATACCATAATGCATTCAGTAGAATGACTAAAATTAAAAGACTTGGAATACCAAGTGTTGGTGAAGGTAGAGATCAGTGGGAACCCTCATATACTGGTGATGGATATGTAAAATGGTAGCATCACTTTGGAAAATTATCTGGCAATTTTTTTACAAAGATAAACATGTAATTATCATGTTACCTGGCAATTCTACTCCTAGATATTTTCCCAGAAAAACAAAAACATATATTGCCACCAAGATTTTTAACAGATATTTATAGAAGCTTTATTCATAATAGCTCAAAACTGGACTTAATTCAAATGTTCATCAGTAGGTGGATGGCTAAGCAAATTGTCTTATATCTATAAAATAGTATACTACTCACAAATAAAAAAGAACAAGCTACTGATACACATGACAACCTGTGTAAATATAAAAATATATACTGCATAAAAGAAGCCTCACACAAGGCATTACTTCCTTTATAATTTCATTTATAAGAAATTCTAGGAATGCCTGGGTGGCTCAGTTGGTTAAGCATCTGACTCTGGATTTCAGCTCAGGTCCTGATCTCATGGGTTATCTGATGGAGCCCGAGGTCATGCTCCACACTCAGCAGGGAGTCTGCTTGAAGATTCTTTCTCTCTGTACCCCCCAAATAAATAAATAAATCTTAAAAAAAAGAAAAAGAAAAGAAATTCTAAAACAGGAAAAACTAATCTAGAATGATGGAAGGCAGATAACTAACTAGTTGTCTTTGGCCGGAGTTGGGGGAAGAGTGCAAGGGATGCTTTTAGGGTGAAATAAATATTCTGTATTTTGACTGTGGTAGCATGGGTACTATTTGTTGAAACTCTGTGAACTGTACACTTAAAATGGTGCTTTTTTGGTATATTACACCTCAATTGAATTTTATTACAATTTTTTAAAAAGAAATCATTATAAGCTATAAACAAAACAAAATGAAAAAACAAAAGCTAGATATAATACCTAGCCACAGAGGGTACTGATGATTTTATATGCATAAGCCATGATGGGTACTATATTTAAAAAAAAAATTGTCTGAAAGTGTCATCAATGAGACTGTAAAACAGGAAGGGGGTTTAGAGCAGACTTCCTTAGGAAGTGACATTTGTGATAAGAAATGAATGATGAGCAGAGGTTAACTATGTAAAGGGGGAATGAAGATGATACAGGGGAAGAATGTTCCCAAATGTAAAGGAAAAAAAAAAAGCACATGATAAGGAGGCTTGGTGGGAAATAATGAAGGCCAGCCTGACTAGGGCACAGAAAACTGGCTAATAGCTGGTTGAAATGAAAGAAGAGAGGTAACAAGAACCTGGACATGTTGGACTTTATGGGATATTAGTCTTATATCCTAAGGCTGTTGAAGGATTTTTTAAAAGATTTTATTTATTTACTTGAGAGAGAGAGAGAGAGAGAGTGGTACATGTGTGCATATGCATGAGTAGGGGGAAGGGCAGAGGGAAAGTGAGAGGCAGACACCCTGCTGAGTGCAGAGCCCAAAGTGGGGCTAGATCCCAGGATGCTGAGATCATGACCTGAACCAAAGTCAGACTTAACTGACAGAACCACACAGGTGCCCCTGTTGTCAGAAGATTTTAAGTTGGAGATGGTCACGTGTGTCATGATCAGATTCACATTTTGAAAAGATTGCTCTGGCGGACGGATACTGATCAATGCAGTGGGGTACAGAGACTGGATTCAGGGAAAGTATTTAATCCTGAAAGGAGATGATGATGTATTAGGTAACTTAAGGTAGTGGAAGTGGTGATGGAAAAAAGTGGACAGTCGTTAAAGATACTTAGGAGGTAAAATGAAAGGAGCGTGGTCATATATTAGATACAGGGGAAGAGGGACAATATGGTATCAGGGCTGCTCCCTACATTCCCCTCTTGTAGAATTGGACATATGAGGATGCCATTCACTGAGATAAGAAACACTGGAAAAGGATACAGTTTGGTGGGGAAAAGTTTATGAGTTCAGTTTTTAATATATTGCCTAAGGAACCTTTTTTTTTTCTGGACAGCTAAATGAAGCTGGTGGAATACAGATATCAATTTGAGATTTGAACCAATTGCATTTCCCATATTTTCCCTTTGTTTCTAGTTCCTCTTCCATTTCTGGAAGATTTTTTTCCTTGTTTGAAAATCCAAGACATAAATGTTTTTTACCTAAACTTACATGAACATTTTGATGGTGCATTTCCATTAAAGGATTGTATCCCAATTCTGTCATATTGTCAGAAGCACATGATTTTATTTTTCAAGAACTTACTTTTTCTTTGTTGGGAAAAGGCAGGTGAAGAATTTGATGGTTTCTCTCCTGTGTGCTCAGCATGAGTGTGGCCTGGCATTTTTTTTTTTTTTTTTGCATGTTTTGTTTAATTGCATGGAGCATTTGCAATGAAATTCTTTAAAACCATTGTTAGTTGTACAATAAACTGGAATAAAGGAGGGTTCTGTACCTCTGATCAATAATGTAATAGTGGAAAACTTACAATGGAGAATAAATCACAGAAAAAAGTACTAAGAACTAGACTAGATTTAAAAGCTCTTTTCAGCTTTTTTGGAACATCTGGTCTTTTAGTTTGATGCTAAGCACAGTACATTATGTAAATTATTGTGGAACATTTTGCAGAGTCAGTGCAGTGCTGTGGGGGTGATGTCAATATGAAGGACACTGAGGTCAGAAATTAGCCAGAGCCAGGGAAGACGTGCCTACAAACAAGATTTTTTATTTCTAAAAATTAGCTAAGGGTTATTAGCAAACTCAATAATTTATAGTCAGCAAATATTTATCTTGTATCTGCTAAGTGCAAACATGAGCTGGATATTGCAGGTGATGTGGATATAAATAGTATATTATCTAATAATGGATTGAAAATGTAAAATAAAAATGAACTAAAGACAACATGTCCCCTTGGAAATTAATCTATGATGTTAAAGGATCATCTAATTGCACATAGTACTAGACTCAAAGACAGTAGTGGAGTTTATTGCTACTCTATATACTGAACCCCTCTCTCCCTGCCACTTTAGGAACTGTGACCCTAAGATATACCCAGGGTACTTCTGAAAGCATAGCAGTTTCATTGTTTTATCTTGAAAAACATGAGCACATTTTGCATTCTATTCCTCAATATATTTATGCTTGTTCATATAGAAAATGCTTCCAATTAGTTAAAATACATAAAAAAAATGATTCTTCCGAAAAATGCTGTTGTTTGTCCTAGGACATCATATATCCCCTAGCACAATTCAAGAACCTAAGACTATGCATAATCTAGTTGAAACACATGATTCTACAGGTAAACTTCAGTTTACAGAATAGACATGCTTACCAAAAGAATCAGCTATAATTTGTTTTTAAATTGTGTTTTCCTTTTATTTTTCATTATAGAACTTGAGATCTCTTCTTTTGAAATAATTGTATGTATGATCATGATATATATCTTTAGTAGCCTAATAACTAGGACAGAGAAGAACAGTGAACATAGTCATTGGATAGAGCTCAGTTTATGTTATGTTGTCAGTGGTAGTTACTTAAGAAATGTCTGTTGCTTCGTGACTAGTGCCATGAACACATGAAAATATTTGCTTATCTGGCTCCTGGGTAGAAAATTTAAAACAGCTTGTAAAAAGCAAGATATATTTATGAGATGCAAACATTTTTATTATTGTACATAATGGTAGTAACAAGGTACCATGTATTTGCCAATAGCTTGGAGACAATGATGACCTTTGATAGCTAACCCAGTAGAATTCATACATGATTAATGTGAATACCTATCTGGTAGATGGTAAACTGTGATATTATACATGTACAATTGAGGCCCCCCAAACTCCTATTAAGATAACCTGGGAACAATTCCAAGGATCTGGAACTTTAGTGTGGCTACAATTTAGGCAACAGAAAACTAATCAACTATTATATACTGTTTGCAAAGAGATTGTGTATACAAAAGGGCAAGAATTATCCTAGAGGGGTGCTTGGTGGCTCAATTGGTTGAGCATCTGACTCTTGGTCTCAGTTCAGCTCTTGATCTCAGGGTCATGAGTTCAAGCCCCATGGAGTTGGGCTCCATGGTAGGTGTGGAGCTTACTTAAAAAAAAAAAAAAAAAGACTTATCCTAGAAAAGTTATTCTAAAAAGTCTAAAAAGTGGTTGACAGCCTCCTGTTTGGCTTTGGCTTCCAGGGTTTCCTGATGAGCCAAGAGCCAGTTTTCAGTTCTTATGGATGAGTATTACACAATTTCACATGCTTTATTTTATTTTTTATTTATTTATTTATTTTTATTTATTTGAGACAGAGAGAATGAGAGGGAGGAGGGTCAGAGGGAGAAGCAGACTCCCTGCCGAGCAGGGAGCCCGATGCGGGACTTGATCCCGGGACTCCAGGATCATGACCTGAGCCGAAGGCAGTCGATTAACCAACTGAGCCACCCAGGCGCCCACACATGCTTTATTTTTATGTGCATCTAAAGTACACTTTTAAAAGAAATTAATAGTAAGAGTTATCTTTAGAACACCTAGACAAATTAACATGGTACTAGAGTTACCAAGTATTCTAATTCAGTATTGCACAGAGAGGTACTTCTTAGAGGTGCATAAAAGTAAGAACATTACATGGCTGTCATGAAATGCCTAGCAACTGTGCAAAGCCTTCAGTGAAATCGTTAAAATTTTTAGGAAGAATGCTCTGTTTCTGTATCATCAGTTCTTCCTCATTTTGGTAATAGGGTTCAATTGTTATTATTCTTATTTAATTAAAAAAGGATTGTAGAGTTACCATTAGTTTTACATGTGTTTATAATTTTCTTCTTTGGTCATGGTTTTAGTGTGATTTTATTTCTTTCTAATTCCTTGTTATCACCATTTTCCCCCATGAGGAGTGAGAATGCATGCACCTATGTCTATGTTGGCCTGCCTAAGGGGGGCTGGTCAAAAGTTAGAGTACCACTGGTCTAGAGCACAGACAGGGGAGCCTAAAGAGCCATTAAGTTAGTATTGTCCAGAGACTGAATTTGTAGGACATAAAGTTTCTAGTCTCTAGAGAAATTTATTCTGTAATGGAGCAGGGATGGTATACTAGGCCTCATTGTGACTTATATAAAATTGTCCTCAATCATGTGTTCTTTGATTGGTTGTGATTGCATAAATGTTCACCAAATCACTCATTCAATTTCCTGGGATTTCTGAAATACCGGGAACAGGTAGCCCTTAGAGACACAAGTACTACAGCAATTAAAAACGATTGTTTAGCATTGTAAACTCATTGATGGTCTGCTCTATAAACATAATTTTTATGTGAATTTGACTCTACCAGTTTGACAAGGGTCAGACCCTAGTCGGTGGTAAAGTCACCATGCTAATGGTGTCTTTTGCCAAGTAGTCATCTAACCATTTCTCTTGATACCTAGACTTACTGTTATCTATTATCAACCTATAAGAATTTCCATGTGCTCAGAACGATGACAAAAGTATGAAAGCTAATGTAATTTTAAAAAATTCATTTAAAAAAAATCCACCCATATAATAATCTTTTAGAACTATTTCTTTCTTTACATGTTCCCATGGCTTCCATTGGTATCACTTAGCTTGCAAATGTCCCCCCAAACCTACTTCAGCCACTTATCTAACTGTACTTTAGAAATGCTAAACCCTGCCCTAAACTCTAAGCCACCTGGAGTTTGTTCTGATTGCCCAATATACTAGAGGTATCTGGTAGGGATTTGCTTTATTTATTTATTTATTTTCTTCATCAAGAGTCATTTGCAAAAGTCAATGGTTTTACTTTCTGGCAGCATTCACCAAAATGCAGTTCTAGCATTATGAGTCTGAAAGTATTCTGCTATTTTATATGACTTAGCAGCAGTAATATTTCATACTGAATCAATGTCCTCAAGTTATAAGAATTGACCACTCAGCGTGTGATTTCCAGTTTTAACTTTCTTTGACGATGGAGCCAGTTTCAGAATTCGAAAGTTGCTCACACTCCATTTAACATTATAGCTAACTAGAATTACAATCATCTTGAAATAAAACCTTACCAGAAATAAGTTTTTAAGTGAAGCAGTTATCTCTCAGAGCTATTGACTGCATTTCCCTTGGAGATTGGTTCCAACTCTCATCTGTGGTCCTTCCGTTACCACTTTGGATGGGATTTGGGAAGATGAAATACACAAATAGTAGAAGGGTAACTTTCTGGAATGTGGTGGCCTTTGTCATGTTTTAGATTTATTAGCTACAACACCATTCATATTACCCTTTTAAAAGGGCTCATTTTTTACAGCTTTATGCTGAAGTTAAAACATCAGCTACATATTACTATCCAAAAGTTCAGAATGGAATTTGGTGGTGGTGACAGGAACTCTAAAGATACTGGTTCTGTTTGGGTCATTCTTCAAATGTATGCTCTTCCTTTAATGTAACTGCAAAAGCATCCTCCAGGAGGATGGGGATTTAGTGATTTTAGTCTCTGTGAAATTAGTTCATTATTTAATTCTCATGATTTATCTCTCAAATCCTTGTTTTCTACTCTTCTTTTGCCTTTTGTTCACATTATAAGTCAGAGTGGTCACTTTCTAGGACATATTTTCTAGCAAAGTATTAAGACATGTATATATATACAATTTAAGAAAGTGATTCTTATGCTTTCATACCATTGCCATGTTCTCCCTTCTACTACTCTCCTGCATGATTCACCTGAGGGCCTTCCAGTTGACAAAATAAACTTTGAACATTTGGGGAAAAAAAGAAAAATGATGCACAAGATTTGCCACAAAATGTACATGTGCCATCACTTTTTTTCTATCTGCTAGCTCTTCTGAGTGTGTATACTAATATTTGCATTAATTCATCAACAATGTCTATTCACAGCACAAAGTTAGGTGCTAAGAAGCAAAAACGAATGAGATAGAAATAGTTTTGAGGTGAATCCTCTTTTTAATATCCATCTGGTGCAGGCAGTCATTAGTATAAGTGTGTAGATATATAGCAGCATCTCAGATGTTGAGTAATAAAGGCTTTGCATTGGGCTTTGAACTGGATTTGAATTGTGTGGATCCATTTATATACACAGATTTTATTTCTTTTTTTAAAAAAATAAGTACAGTACTATAAAGGTATTTTCTCTTCCTTATAATTCTCTTAACATTTTCTTTTCTCTACTTATCGTAGGAATATAGTATATAATACATATAATATGCAAAATATGTGTCAATTGACTGTTTATGTTACCAGTAAGGCTGGCTTCTGGTCAACAGTAGGCTATTAGTAGTTAAGTTTTTGGAGAGTCAAGAGTTATATGTGGATTTTTGACTGCACAGGGATCGGTGCCCCTAACCCCCACATTGTTTAAGGGTCAACTATACAATAATGAGCCAAGCCTCCCTAAGACAAGTTGTACCCTTGAAATACCATTCCCTGAACAAGTGAGGAAAGGAATTGGTCTTGCAGCTTCAAATATGGTATACCTTGTTTAAGAAAACCTGAGCCTCAACTTGCCCATTGAGCAAATCTGTGAAATCTGTATCTTGGATACTGCGTTGGTTTTCTGAGCAAATCTGTGAAATCTGTATCTTGGATACTGCGTTGGTTTTCTGAGCAAATCTGTGAAATCTGTATCTTGGATACTGTGTTGGTTTTCTGATTTGATCTATAATTTCTCTTGCTGGAATTAAAGTCTTGATGTAAACTACTCTCTACTTGACTGAGCCTTTCCTTCTAGGTACCACGTCTAGTATTCTCTGTTACCAGATTAAAGCTAGGACCATCTTTAACCTCAAAACCATGGTGTGGAAATCCATGTGATTCCAAACCTCACCACTACTTTGAAATTGCTGCCATGTCATAAGCACTATATCAAATAATCCCTAGGTATTACTAATACAGGTAAACCCAATACTACTTTGTCCCTCTGTGTAATAGCATTCACATACTTCTTACTCTGAACTCTATTTCCTCACAAACATCAGCCTTATATTGTTTTCTGCTTCGTCCTCTCCACTCTTGGTTTGCTGCTATGGTCCCAGTGTGTCTCACAATTGAAGCAAAACAAAATCACCTGTCTTACAATGGCCTCTGGTTTAGAGGCAACAGAACCAAAGTCATATCATGCCAGAACTGTAAAGGACCTTATAGTTAGATCAGCAAGTCTAAACCCTTCATTTAACAGAGGAGAGAATTTAAGACTCAGAAAATTTTAACTGACTTGCCTAATGTCAATAATCAATAGAAAAGCCAGGGCCTGTTTCTGTTTATCTCTCCAGATTTTTAAAAGAGCAAACAGGCAAAGATGTTAATAACATGTCTTTCTAGTATATCTCTGAAACGTAGAAGAAATTTGTTCCTATTTCCCACCAAAGTTGTTTCACATTTTCACCATTGTCCTCAACCCCTTTCTCTACCACCGCCCTTTCTTTTTTCCAGCTGGTGACCATGTCTCCTACTTCACAGGGAAAATGTGTGTGACACAGTGAATGTAAGAGATCAACCAATGTCAGCTATAATTACTACTTCTCTTATTTCTTTTAATCATCCTAGTCAGGGCTTGGGACCTCTCTCAACTTTCTACCCCTTTTGCCACTGATCTACACAATCTATACCCATGTCCATCCTTAAAACTTTACATTTTTCCCCTAAATAGAGCACTTTCTCATAGCCAATCCATCCACTTCTGTTCTGGATTCCAGTCCTTTCTACTCTCTCAGGGACCTCGCCTCTTTTGATACAAATTTTGATATTCAGTGAATGAAATTTTTCCCTCTCCATTCTGTTTCATTCCCTCCATTTTCTTTTAGCATATCCACATGTTCAAGTTGCTCTCATTAAAACCAAATAAGACCTCTCAATCCTATTACTCTATCCTTCCTTCCCTTGGAATGTAAACTTCTAAGAAGTGTAGCCTGCACTTAATATATCCATCTTTTATTTCTCATTGTTTTTTCAATTACTTTAGTTTGGATTATGTCTCCCAAATTCCACTGACCCTGTTTTTGCCAAGATTTCTAGCAGCTTCTTCATTGCTAAATCTAATGGACATTTTCTCCATAACATTTGACATTGCTACCTCTATTGCCTCCTTGAAAATACTTCTCCTTTGACTTCTTTAAGGTTAAACCTTCCTACCTTTCTAGGTGTTTCATCATTTTTAAAAAATCTCCTCTGTGGGATTTCCCCTTTACCCCTTAATGTAAGTCTTAAATGCTAACTGTTCCATATACCATATTTGTAGACTTAAGTTTTCTTCTTTTAGTCTACCCACTTTCTTTTGGGTAATCTCATCAACCACCAGGGGTTCACCTATCACAGTAAATGGATGATTTCCATATATTTACTTCCAGTGTGAAAATTTCACTTGACCTCCAGAATTTATATCCAGTTGCCTATCAAATGGGTCTATATGTTTGTACTAAGTATATTGAAGTCTCCAAACTTTCCCTCCAAATCTTTTCCTCTTCATATGTTCCCTTTCTTGTTATTACCTACCACCGTTTACTCATTTCTCAAAGACAAAAGTCTGGGAATTATCTCTAATTGCTCTCTCTTAAGGACACTTCCTATCAAATTAGTTACCAATTCTGTTTCTTCTACCACATTAATATACTTCCTTCTTCTTTACCCACTGCTACTGCCTTAGGTTCTGTCCTGTATCATTTTATTCCTATACTGTGAACATATTTATTCAGTAAATGTTTATTGACTGCCTACTCTGTGCCAGGCACTATTCTATGTCCTGGTGATACAGTAATGAGCAAAATAGACCAATATCTATTCTCAAGACACTTGCTTTCTACTTGAAGACAATAAATAAATGAGTAAATAATATAAGTTCAAACAGTGGCAAGTGTTATTAAGAAAGCAAAGCATAAAAGAATCAGGATTGGGTGTGCACGTGTCTGTTTTAGACAGAGCAGTAGGCAGGACCTCTATGAGGAAATGCCCTTTGAATGAAGATCTGAGGATGACAAGGAGTTAGCCAAGTGAATAGAGAAAGAACATTCTTGAAATAAAAAATTGTAATCCTGAAAGGAAAATGAGCTTAATGATTTCACAAATAGCAAAAGGGTCACCATGACAGAAGCTTAGTTGAGTGGAGTGATAGGAGATGAAATTAGAGGGAGACAGGTATAAGATGATGTAGGCTCTTTTGGCTCTACTACCAAGCTTGGATTTCTACTCTAAGTTTAATGGAAATACAAATCAAGGAAAGGTTGTGATCTGATATACATTTTGGCTTCTCTGTGGAAAACAAACTATAGAGGAGCAAGTATAGCCATGGCAGATCAGATAGAAAGCTAATGCAAGGAGTCCAGGTGAGAGTTTAGGATGATGACAATTGGAATGGTGCAAAGTAGTTTGATTTCAGATATCTTTTAGAGTTAGAGCTGATAGGAGTTGCTGATGGAGGTGAGAAAAGAGACGGATCAAGGATATCTTTTAATAAGTGACCTTTCTTTTTCCAGCTTTGTTCTCCCTTAAACCTATTCTCCTAAATAGTTCCAATGATTTTTTTTTTTTCTTAAGAACTATTCTGATAATGACACTTTATACCTCTGTGGTTATTGACCAGGGTGATTTTTGCCCCTCCTCCACCATGTCCCCCCAACATGTTTAGCATGTCTAGAAACATTTTTGGTTGTTGCAACTTCGTGTGTGTGTGTGTGGTGGGGACGGGGGTGGGGGTTGTTACTGGCATTTAGTGGATAAAGAGAGGCCAGGGATGCTGCTAAACATTCTCCAAAGCATAGAACAGCTTCTCCCCAACAAGGTATTATCTAGCCTAAAATATGAATAGTGATGAAGTTAATCAATATCACTCCACTCAGTTTAAGTGTCACCACTTCTGAAAATCTTCTTCCAGTTTAACAATATAATAAGTAATAGCTAACATGAAGCACTTACTGAGTTTCCTCTAGTGTTAAGAGTATGCATTAGCGAATTGGAAATTGTTATTATCCCCACTTCACCGTGTTAGACAAGTAATAGAACTGAGATTTGAACCCAGTTGTATTTGGACTAAAAGGTTCTTTAAAATTACACAATACTGACCCCCATTCCCAAGATTGAAGTAGAGTCACTCCTCCACTGTGAATGGGTTGATTTCAGAGCTAATTACATTGTATTTTAAGGGTTTATTTGGTTGTCCCCCCACTAAATAGTGAGTTCCTGGAGGGCAGGCAATGTGTCTTTTGTCTATGTATCCATAGTGCCTGGAGCAGTGTCTGGCACATTATAAATTCTCAAGAAATGTTTACTGAATGAATACTTACATTCTAGAAATGTGTGCACAGCTTATTATTTCCCCAGAGTGGTTGTTTGGAATCAGTTAAATTCACAGATTCATTTAACAAGTTTTACAGATGGGGATTAGTCTCTAAGGGAGTTAGCAACTGGCAAAATTTACATTTGTAATCACTCAATTGAGATTCTGTGGATGGTAGGATAGTGGGAGTAGAGGAGATGAGCAATTGTTTTGCATCTTAAAAGCTTTAAAGTGTGACTTCAGAGAGCTGAGAGTTCCCTTTTGTGTTGTTGTTGTTGTTGTTGTTGTTGTTGTTGTTGTTGTTGGAGACATTTAGCAGCATTATATTTTCTCACTGGTTCTCTGAGAAAAATTTGAGTTCCTTCTCTGGCCCAAGGCTCGCTTAAATAAAAGAAAAAGAGTGTGTGTCCCAGGAAGAGGGTTATACTAGCCTCTACCTTTCTTAAAATCAAGAATCTCTGTAACCTGCCAGGGCAGGGTTAGGCAAGGATTAGCAAAATTTACCTGTTTCATCAGCACAGTTGTACAATATTCAACAAATCTGGTTCTAAAACAAATCCACAAAATTGTTTTTCACGTTTGTGTATTTGTGGTTAGCTTAGTAGTTTTCTCCCAACTCAATCTGGCTTTCTATATCTGTCTCTAACTTTACAAAATCAGATTTGTTCTTCTGAAAACATTAATCTTATTTGCTCCTTCATGTATTTTGTGGATTTGTTTTAGAACCAGATTTGTTGAATATTGCATAACTGCTGATGAAACAGGTAAATTTTGCTAATCCTTGCCTAACTCTGCCCTGGCAGGTTACAGAGATTCTTGACTTTAAGAAAGAAAGGCAGAGGCTAGTATAACTCTATTCCTGGGACACACACTCTGGATCCAGAGTCCAGTATAGGTTGTAGTTCAGAATTTCTCTCCCTGGCTTGGCTACTAACAAAGACTCCTTTGAACAAAGATTAGTCAGGCTCCTCTGACTTTTTTTTTTTTTTTGACAAGGCCTCCTCACCTTCAAACTCTGTCCTTGGCCTATTTATTCTAGTTTTAGCAAGAATCTTACTGGGTCAGTTTAGTGTAAATCCCAAACCTTGACATCTGATCCAATTTCTCATCCCCGACCCTAGATATCTTATCATTCTGGTCTCCCTTCTGCAAAACATCTTGTCAAGTCAGTTTAACCAGAATCCCTCCATCCCTAATGTTTCTTCCTAGTATTTTCCATCCACTGAATCCCACCCTGCTTCTTGGCTATAAATGCCTAGTTGTCCTTATAGGAGTTGAACTCAGTATCTCCCCTGCTACAAAAACCTGATTGTGGTGACCACCCCCCACCTGAATAAAGTCTGCCTTACCATCTTTAACAATCATCAAGAGTATGTTTTTTTTTTTTTTTTTTTCCCTTTAGCACTACCCTACCTAATTTTAAGGATTTAGATGATCAAGGCCATCTCGCTAAATAAGGTTGTGATCCACACAGTAAATAATCATTATTCTTTCTACCTAATGGATCTCCACTGAGTAACTAGTAATAATTAATGATAACTAGAGATTTGTTCAGAGAACACTACAAGAAAGGAAGAGGGGCAGATCTGGGACATTTAGAATAGCTTTAGGGAGTGGCAGGCAATTGTGATTACAATCCCAGAGTTAAAAGCAGCAGTCAATAAACAAGAGGGTAAAGCCAATGTTGCAAATATGCAGGAAGAAGTGGCAGGGAACAAAGTTTTAAGCTTGGATCCAAGCAAGAAAAGGCATTATTCCTGGGGTAATTGGCCAGAAAAAAAAAAAAAAGAAATGGAAACCCGGGTATTGAAGGAAAAGACAGGAATTTGAGAATAAGGCAACAGAATTGGTGTACAAATTTATAGTGCTTTAAGCTAGATTGACTTGATTTGGAATTCCTGAAACAGGGGTCTAAAACATCTTATATTTGCCCTGACCAGGAAGAGTGTTAGTTAGCTCTAAAACCAAGAGAAGAAAGGGAATCCCAGCATAACATTTTATACCTTCCTTCCTGAGGCAAATTAAATAAATAAATAAATAAATAAATAAATAAATAATAAGGTGAATGACTGATCACTTTACCCTATAGGGCGACTCACTCTGAGGGGTAAGGTCTGCTGGCCTCCAGGTAGAAGGACTTTCCTTAGTCCAATGCTTTATCTTCTGGTTGATGTCCCCTAATGCATTTTTCCTATTTAGAGTTGGATGTCTTGTCCATTGGCTGGTCTCAATGTTACAATATCTTCTCTGAGATAACTCCTAAGGTGTCAGGCTCATTATATGTCTTCATAGAATGATGGTTGGCATTACTGAGGTTGCTTTCCTCCGTGTACAGGTGCCAATATTCTATATCCATTGATTGGGTCTACAAGATGCTGGGTCAGCATCACCAAAGTCTCTCTTCCCGAACACTGCTTGTGGCTGTCTCCCAGCCTTCCTCCTTCCAGGATAGCTAGTACCGATGCTCCCACTGAGCCCTCTAGTGGCAGTATGGAATCATGCAGCTTTTTCAGGGATTAGTTCACTTACATTAACTTGGTACTTTTGACTTGGCCCAAGAAATTAAATCTAAGCTAAAGCAGAATATAAACCTGTTGAACATTTCCTGATCTCCCAGTGAACTCTCATACCCTCAAAAGTAGCTTTCCTGTGGTATGACAGGATAAAGTACCTTATTTCTTCTTCGTAAACACCACCTCAAATTACCAAGGGGACTTGATAACAGTCCCCAAAATATCTCAAGACAAATGGCTTAGGTAATTCTTAAAAAAAAAAAAAAAGTCTCACTTATAAGAGCAAGTGACTTTAAAACATCAGATTTTTTTTTAGAGTAATTATGTGAGGTGATGGAGGTATTAACTCCATGAGGGGAATCGTTTTACAGTGTATACATATTTCAAATTGTCATGTACATTTTAAATATTTTTGTCAAATACACCTCAGTAAAGCAAAGAGGGGGGAAATCTGGTATTTATTAAAGCACTATTTATTTAGTGACATACCTCCAATAATGAGTCAGGAAGATTCCCCACAACTTCAATAACTACAGCCTTATGTTATGATTACAGATATTAAGAATAGTAACTTTTAGACCTTTTATAAGCTTCAATATTTAATGAAATATTACTAAGCATGTCAGGGCAAAGAGGAGATTCAGTGAGTTCTACATATGCTTGTGGAATTCTTTTGTACAGTGAGATACAAAATGTTGTTGGAATGCTAGACGAAGGAGCAATTACTTCCAATGGGGGTCAGGGCTGGGGCTCTTGTTGGGAAGACTTTGTGGAAGAAGTGATAAGTAAGTTAGGGTTTGAAGAGTGAGTCATATTTTCATAGGGAGAAGAAGAAGAGAAAGCATCTGAGGTTGAGGGAACAGCAAGAGCAATTTCAATGGAGGAGTGAAATTTCATAGTGAGTAATTTGACTTAGCCATGAGAAAATGTTCAATATCACTAGCCATCAGGGAAATACAAATCGAAACCACAGTGAGATACCACCTTACACTAGTTAGAATGGCAAAAATTAACAAGTCAGGAAACGACAGATGTTGGCGAGGATGTGGAGAAGGGGGAAGCCTCCTACACTGTTGGTGGGAAGGCAAGCTGGTGCAGCCACTCTGGAACACAGTATGGAGGTTCCTCAAAAAGTTGAAAATAGAGCTACCCTATGACCCAGCAATTACACTACTGGGTATTTACCCCAAAGATAAAAATGTAGTGATCCAAAGGGGCATGTGCACCCCAATGTTTATAGCAACAATGTCCACAATAGCCAAACTATGGAAAGAGCCTAGATGTCCATCAACAGATGAATGGATAAAGAAGATGTGGTATATATATAGGAATATTATGCAGCCATAAAAAATGAAATCTTGCCATTTGCAACAATGTGGATGGACCTAGAGGGTATTATGCTAAGTGAAATAAGTCAATCAGAGAAAGACAATTATCATATGATCTCACTGATTTGTGGAATTTGAGAAACAAGGCAGAGGATCATAAGAGAAGAGAGGAAAAAATGAAACAAGAAGAAACCAGAGAGAAAGACAAACCATAAGAGACTCTTAATCTCAGGAAACAAACTGAGGGTTGCTGGAGTGGACAGGGGTGGGAGGGATGGAGTGGCTGGGTGATGAACATTGGGGAGGGTATGTGTTGTGGTAAGCGCTGTGTATTCTGTAAGACTGATGAATCACAGAACTGCACCCCTGAAACAAATAATACATCATATGTTAATTTAAAAAAGGACTTGTCAGGTAAAGGTGATCTTTTTTTAATTTAAATTTTAATTAACATACAGTGAAATATTGGTTTCTGGAATAGAATTCAGTGATTCATCACTTATGTACAACACCCAGTCCTCATCACAAGTGCCCTCCTTAATACCCACCACCCATCTAGCTCATCCCCTACCCACCTCCTTCTATCAACCCTCAGTTTGTTCTCTATCATTAGAGTCTCTTATGGTTTGTTTCCCTCTCTCCTTTTTTTCTCCCCCTTCCCATATGTTCTCTGTTTTCTTTCTTAAACTCCACATATGAGAAGGTCATATGGCATTTGTCTTTCTCTGACTGACTTATTTCACTTTGCATAATACACTCTAGCTCCATCCACATCTTGCAAATGGCAAGATTTCATTCTTTTTTATAAAGATTTTATTTATTTATTTGACAGAGAGAGTGAGAATGAACAAACAGGGGGAGTGGCAGGCAGAAGCAGAGGGAGAAACAGGCTCCCCACAAAGCAGGGGGAACCCGATGTGGGACTCGATCCCAGGACCCCAGGGTCATGACCTGAGCCGAAGGCAGTTGATTAACCAACTGAGCCACCCAGGTGCCCAAGATTTCATTATTTTTGATGGCTGAGTAATATTCCATTGTATATATATACCACTTCTTCTTTATCCATTCATCAGTCGATGGACATTTGGGCTCTCTCCAGTTATTGTTGATAATGCTGCAATAAACATCGGGGTGTATGTACCCCTTCAAATCAGTATTTTTGTATCCTTTAGGTAAATACCTAGTAGTGCAGCTGCTGGGTCATAGGGTAGTTCTATTTTTAACTTTTTGAGGAACCTCCAAACTGTTCTCTAGAGTGGCTGTACCAGTTTGCGTTCCCACTAACAGTGCAAAAGGGTTCCCCTTTCTCCGCATCCTCGCCAACATCTGTCGTTTCCTGACTTGTTAATTTTAGCCATTCTGACAGGTGTGAGGTAGTATCTCATTGTGGTTTTGATTTGCATTTCCCTGATGATGAGTGATGGTGAGCATCTTTTCATGTGTCTGTTACCCATCTGGATATTTAAAGGTGATCTAAATTCTTTTACTTTATAGAACAATTTATTTTATGTAAATATCCAGCCAATTCGAAGTGAAACCTGCTTATCAGTGTATATTTGCTCTTTTGGGGGCTATTCTTTTCTCTCTTCCTTCTCAAGATGGTGTCAGGATGCACAGAAAATTGTATGTGTCTTTATAGCATGGGGAAAAGCTTCAATTCCCCGTGCTGTCCATTGGGTCTTCTGTGGACTCTACCAAGATGCTACTTATCTTGTTCGGTCACTAGTAAGCTTTTTTTTCATGTTTAATACACTTTATTAAAAATTTAGACTAAGAAAATACAATACAGAAAGGAAAATTTTAAATATGTAATTTTTTTTATTATTTAGTCACCATACAATACGTCATTAGTTTTTGATGTAGTGTTCCATGATTCATTATTTGCATATAACATCCAGTGCTTATTGCAACACACGCCCTCCTTAATACCCATCACTGGGCTACCCCATCCCCCTACCCCCTCCTCTCTGAAACCTTCAGATTGTTTCCTGGAGTCCATAGTCTCTCATGTTTCATCTCCCCCTCTGATTTCCCTCCCTTCAGTTTTCACTAGTAAGCTTTTGACGGCATCTGATGAAGTGTCACTTGCCAATGCTTTCATTCATAAGGTCTTTACACCATGCAGCTTCCTTGTCCAGACCCCAGGCTTTTGGCTTTTTCTAGACTCCTAAAACTCTTCTCTAAGGTGTGTGGGTGCTTCTAGATTTCCTATGTGTCATATTTTTGGCTGTGGAAAACTGGGAGACTGTCTAATTATGCCATGCCTCTGTTTCTTCTCTACCAGGACCATCTTCTGTTGAGGCGGAGCCTCAAAGCGTGCAACAATGTGGTCTATTTTTAATGTTCCAAATGGAAAGCTGTGAATAAGATCATTCTGATTTTATCTTCCCCCAAAACCTACCTGGGATTTTTCACATAGATTTTTACATCTTGTGTCTGAGTCCTGTGGCACAACATGTTTTCTCAAGAAATCAGGCAGCATCTTAACCTTCATCTTGTAATATGTGAATATCTCTACCTGCCTATTATTTAAACTTTTTTATACCCTGTTTTATGACTTGTGGTAAAAAAAGAAATTTATAATTCTATGCTTTACTCTTGATATTTAAAGAGAAGCATTTGGAATTTAGAAACACACATATACAGGGAAATATATGCCCAACTTTTTTTCTTTTTATATTTTTTAAATTTATTTGAGAGAGCAACAAAGAGGGAGAACACGAGCGGGGGGAAGGGCAGAGGGGGAAGCAGACTCTCCACTGAGCAGGGAGCCTAATGCAGGGCTTGATCCAGGACTCTGAGATCATGACCTGAGCCGAAGGCAGACGCTTAACCAAATGAACCACCCAGGCGCTCCGACACCCAATTCTTTTTCAACAAAATCTGGCTTCTAAGACTGGTTTTCATAAAGTGGACTGCAAATATACAAACGAAAGTATTTAATTGGAAATCAAGAACTAATCAGTAACTTCACAAATGCTCTACCTTCTTTACCTGCACCGATTCAAAAAGTGGGACAACCTAATACAGGAAATCAAAATACATTGGTTTCTCATACCTAGAAATACTGCCCCACTTCCCTACCATGTGTGAAACTTCAAAGATAACTCTGGGAACAGAGTACAAGATGGCTTTGACACAGTGTCAGGAGAATATTGCAATAATGTAGATGAGAGATGATGTGGAAATTAGTAAGATCTGGTAACTAAATATGGAGTAGAGAGAAAAGTTAAACATGAAGGAGTTTCTAGAGAGAAGAATGTCGTATACGGCAACTCTACACTTCTATTAACACAACTCCATGACCTGAAGCAATGACTACAAGATGGATACCAGTTATTTTGAAGATAGAGTGAACAAGCCTTGATGGCTAAGGGAGGAGTTGAAGTTGATTCTGAGTCTATTTTCCTGCAACAACTAGGTTGGTGTTATTTCCATGATCTGAGTTAGTAAATGCCATGGAGGGGCAGGTGAATGAGTGAAGGAAAAAAATGATGCTGGATTGGACATGTGGTTTTTTAGCTAGAGGAAAAGCCATGTGGAATTACAAAGCAATCATTTGGAAACTAAATTGTGGAATTTAGGAACAAGATCAAGGCTGGAGATACAGATTGGGAGTTACTGATGCTAGCACGATATTAAAATTATAGTAGTAGATCATATTATTGGAGAGAGAGTATGGACAGAGCAGAACAGAAAACCAAGCAATAACAGAATTTCAAGAGATGGTTAAATTTAATAAATGGAAGTAGAGTAAAAAGGATCCAGTTAAATAGGTGAGGGGGAAAATATCAAAGTAGAAGAAAAAGGCAATAAGAGGCCACAGAGCTTAAAGAGGGGTAAGACACAAGGAGAAACTACAGACAACCATTAATAATAGCTATTAATGATCTTTGAGGGAGTTGTTTCAGTGGAGTGGCATCAGGATGTCAGTAAAATGTTCTGAAGGATAGCTTGTGAGAAAGAGCTTCTTCAGAAAGAAGGAAAGCTGAAAGAAGAGAAATAGAGGGAAGTACAGTTAAAGGCACTGGCTTTTTGTTAGGGTGGCAAAGACTTGAGATACTAGAAAGGACTTGTAGGCAGACAACAAGGTTACATGGAGAGTATGAATTGAAGATGCAAGAGAGAAAAAATGGAGAGCTGATAATGCAAGTTAGCTATAGCATTGGGATGTCATAAGGAGCATTAGAGAAGAGATGAGCCTTCTCAAAGAAGAGAGGTACTTTTCTCTCTGAGACAAAGCAGAAGAGTTTAGCATCAGGAAGACAGGGAGAAATTTTCAACCACAAAAGAGTTGTGGTATTTCAATCCCTAGTGAATTCTATAAATACATTTTTTAAGCTTTCTGGCTAATAAACAATTTAGAGTATTCAGCTTATTATCATAAAGGAGAATACATATGAGACAGCGTACTTGATAAATATACACAGAAAATTTACAGATACATTCCTGTTGGGAAAGGCAGTTACTTTTGTGTCATATTCTGGTCCTTGCACAATCACATAAGAATGTTGCCTTGGGCCCAGAACATTTCCTTGCAAAAGGTAAAGAGCTCTCATGCCTGTGCTCTTTGTTTGGGAATATCTTTCTCTGTTCCTGTTCTGGGCTTGATCAGTATTTCTTTGTTCTGCTTAATCATCTGTCACTGGCACCTGGCCAACCCCCATGATATATCTATTTCCCGAGGGGAGGGAATAGGGTCCTATCCTTGCCGCACAAGAAGAGTATGTGCAAACCATCTCCCTGTGCAGACTGTAGGGTGAAACCCACTGGTCATGGGAAGCCAAATCTCACTACTGAAGCTGAATTTGTCTGTCTTGTTGTATGAGTAAAGAATTGTTCCCTCCAGTGCCTGTGTGAGTTGCGTCTTTCTTGGTGACCCTGGCACCTCCAAACCATGCAATGGGTTAACATCCTGGGACTGCTGCTCCTGGAAGGCACTTGACAATTTCTGGACAGTTTTTTTTTTTTTTTTTTTAAACTAAAGTGAAAGACCAGCATTTGCTGTATATAATGATTCCCTGAGAACCAACGCATTTTGGAACCTCGTTGCCGTCTTCTTGGTCCAGACTTTCAACCAAAATTGCATCTCTCAAGATCAATTTATTTTATGGGTTACTCTAGTGATATGTGACATCTCTGATAAAGATGAATCTTTCCCTTTGAGAAGAATAATGTGTGGCTTGCACCAAGCCTTATGAGGTAAAATACTGAAATGCACTGATGAGGTTCTAAATCACATTGATAGAGCTTCACTCATGGTGAAAAATTATCTTTGTGGTCATTGAGTGGTATGCATGTGGGGAGAGTGAAGAGAGGGACAGGAAATGATACTATAATTAAGAGTTGTGTGTGTTAAGATTTGACATTTAAAAACAAAACTTTTTTTTTTTTTTTTTTTACTTTCTGGGGTTTGTTGGTTAAACCTACAAATAGCTACCATTTCTAGATTGCTCACTATTGTTAGATAATGGACTATGTAGGTTTGCATACACCAACACTGCAAGATAAATATTATCTTCCTGAAACTTACAGCGGTTAGGTAACGTAAGATCACAGGCTGGTAATGACTAGGTAATTAGGTTTTGAGTGCAAATCTATGTGGCTTCAAAGTCCATGCCCTTACCCATTTTTTTCTAAGGCCTAGTTAATCATCCTAATTACCTGGAAAGCTTTAGAAATGAAGATTCCAACATAAACCAACTATCAGAACCTCTGTGCTATACTAAGGCACAAAGAAAGAACAGCACTACATACCATTCTACTCCCACCTCCACACCACCACAGGACACTCCAAAATAGCAACACCAAACAAAAACACCAGTTAGATCCCATAGGTAGTGATGGATCTTATGGTTCCAATGGAATCCTAGCCAGATTTCCATTTAAAAGATTTCTTTTTTTCTACATTTGTTGTTGGGAAAATAAAAGGAGATCCCTCTGGAACATACACAAAAACAATAAGACAAAGCAGACCAATGTTTTAAGTAGGTTTGGACATCCTATTCAATAAGATATGAGGAAGAATTTAAGAGTACCAGCGTTAAGACCTTGGATGGTGTTATGGTGGCTAGAGTAGCATAGTTTTCACAACTTCAGAAAGTCCAATTCATAAGATTGAAATAATATCTTCTCTTCTTATCAAATTCTCCTTGAAATTATTCTGTGAAACATAAATGAACAAAGATATATCTATCAGTTTTCAACAGAGCTAATATACTATCACTGACTTTTGAATACAAAGTTTGTAGCTTAGATTTCACAGAATAAATATATATATATATTTATTTATATTCCTCTGACATGTTTGTGATTTGCATATTGTAACAAGACCAGAAATTAAATGGACATATAATTTGTGACAACCTCATCAGTTACTGTCATCCTAGAATTTAGTGCTGGCACCTTGATTTGGTTTTATGTGGCTAGAGATAAGGATTTGGCAAGGCAGTGGTTCAGTGGATTACCTTCTCATTCTTTTGAGGACCTAGATTATAACCGGTATCCTATAATTATATAACACCAACATTTGTGCTTGAGGAATCATCTAGAAACTGTTAGTCACTTAAAACTTCTTGAGAAAGTCTCTATGAAAGGGTTTTATTTCACCTACAGAATAACATGGACATATTCCAGCCTATGATAGGTGACAGAGGGAAGTAATTTTAGACAAGTTAATTAGAAAAAAGGTTTCTGTTATCCTTAATATCATACCAAAGAGTCATTCATTTAATATTGAAATATTATTGTGTTACCTGGCACTGTTTGAAGAAGATCAGCTAGGGCTTTTAAATTACCTGATGCCTAGTCATAATCTTTGCCATACTCTCCAATGGTATTTCCATTTTACGACTGTTGGGATTATTGTTCCCAAGCCTGAATTTACATGTAATGCTGGGGAAAAGTCTGCTTTCCCATTGGATCAAGCCTAAACTCAATGGCAAAGGGCCCAGCAGGAAAGGGAAAGAAGAATTTAAAACTTTTCTTTATGGTATATGAGAGGCATTAGCATAGACTTTCAAAGATGGAAGGTGACCATGAGAAATCTTGCTGCCTTACAAGGTAAGGGATTAAAAAAAAAGGACATCAGTACTTTACTCACTTTTAGAGTTATTTCCAAGGAGAATGTTGGATTTTTGCACTGCTAGGCATACCCACAATGTGCTGTAGGTTGTTTTTTGTTTTTTTTTTTTATCTCTTTCCTGAAAAATAAGGAGATTTATGTTTATTTGACAAACCAGTGCTGTACTGTTTCTGTACAAAATGGAAGGTAAATGTTATTTATTGGTTTAATTTCTCAATTCAGGGAGCAAGATGCCTTATTATTTGACAGCAGTGGCCTTTTGGGTTGAGTTACAGTTCATTAGCAGATGATAAGTAAACTGAAAAAGAATAGAGTGGGACATGTTTACTAACCTCTCAGAAGACACACTACTGTTTTACTTCTGCATGAATCACTGTGGGGAACAACAAAGACAGCACTAGATCTGAGGCAATGATGGAGTAAAGACTCCTCAAGTGAGGGCACCTGAATATCTTTTTTTTTTATTATGTTATGTTAATCACCATACATTACATCATTAGTTTTTGATGTAGTGTTCCATGATTCATTGTTTGTGTGTAACACCCAGTGCTCCATGCAGAACATGCCCTCTTTAATACCCATCACCAGGGTAACCCATTCCCCACTCCCCTCCCCTCTAGAACCCTCAATTTGTTTTTCAGAGTCCATAGTCTCTCATGGTTCATCTCCCCCTCCGATTTCCCCCCCTTCATTCTTCCCCTCCTGCTATCTTCTTCTTCTTCTTCTTTTTTTTTTTTTTTAACATATAATGTATTATTTGTTTCAGAGGTACAGGTCTGTGATTCAACAGTCTTACACAATTCGCAGGGCTCACCATAGCACATACCCTCCCCAATGTCTCTTTTAAAAACTCCTTAGGACCTACTTTGTAGCCTTCCTTAATGACCTAGTTTGGGGATCATGTAGTAGACTAAAATTCCTTATAAATATTTCTAGCACTCTCCCATGTCAGGGGAAGAAACAGATACTTGCATTATATTAAATTAATATTTAACATAGTCTTTGAAATAACTCCCCGTATTTTTTTGCTCTGTATCTTCAAAGGGCATTACATCATAATTTTGTGTTACAACAGTATGTGCTTATCACTATTTGAGAAGTTTTTCATTCTATAAACTCATGTCCGTTAGCTCTTCAAAAGAATTGGAATACCCTTCTTAATACTGTTATCCATATCATTTTCTTGTTATTGTGTTCTATGGTTGGGTGAAGTACATTCTTGCTGTTTTCCTGAGACAGGACACAGCAGAGGTAAATTTTTTGAAACCCTATGTGTTTCAAACAATCTTCATTCTACATTCATACTTGACTGATAGATTTTCTGGGTATAGAATTATAAGTGAAAAGTCATTTTCCACTTGTGATGGCATTGCTCCAAAATCTTTTAGTTTACACTGTGGTAGTTGGGTGGTCCAGTACGATTCTGATTTTCTCCTTTGTATGTGACTTGTCTTATTTCTAGAAGGTTTTAGGATCCTGTCTTTATTCACAGTGTGCTGAAATTTGGTGAAGATGAGTCCTGGTTTGAGCCTTTGTTCATTTATTTGGTGGGGGTGGGGATAAAGATATATTAAGCCCTTTTAAAAAAATTATTTATTTATTTGAGAGTGCATGCAAACATGAGTGGGGGGGGCACTGGGGAGAGGGATGAGACTCAAGCAGACTCCCTGCTGAGCACGGACCTCAAGGCAGGGCTCTATCTCATGACCCCAAGATCATGACTTGAGCCAAAATCAAGAGTCAGAGACTTAACTGACTGAGTCACCCAAATGCCCTTATGTTAAGCCCTTTTAATCAGCAGCCATGTCCTTCAGTTATGGGAAATATTATTAGAGTCATTTTTTGATACTTTTCTTCCCTCCCTATTTTTTTTTTTTTTTGCTAGAACTTGTCAGACTTCTTAGATTGATCCTATCATCTTTATATAGTTATCTCTACCTTTTCTTTCCTTTTATCTAAGGAGGCAGTTTAGTGGTTATATAAGCATTTCCTTTAGGGCTATATTGTCTGAGTTCTAAATCTAGCTCCACTATTTACTAGGTTTGGCCTTGGTTGAGTCAGCTATCTTCTCTGTGACTCACTTTCTTCATATGAGAAATTAATAGTGTCTATCTTACAGTTCGTTGTAAAGAGAAAATGAATAGATGTAAAGTGCTCAGAACCTTGTAAAAACTGTAGAGAATTTGCTATTATCATTGTAATGATTATTTTATTTCTTTGATTCTTCTACCTTCTTTTTTCTTTTCTTATTATTATGTTCAATTAGCCAGCATATAGTACATCATTAGATTTTTTTAAGCTTTTTTTTTTTTAAGATTTTATTTATTTATTTAATTGACAGAGAGAGACAGAGAGACAGCGAGAGAGGGAACACAAGCAGGTGGAGTGGGAGAGGGAGAAGCAGGCTTCCCGCCAAGCAGAGAGCCCAATGCGCAGCTTGATCCCAGGACCCTGGGATCATGACCTGAGCCAAAGGCAGTTGCTTAACCAACTGAACCACCCAGGCACCCCAAAATCAGTTTTTGATGTAGTGTTCAATGATTCATCAGTTGCGTATAACACCCAGTGCTCATCAGATCACGTGCCCTCCTTAATAACAATCACTTGGTTAACCCATCCCCCACCCCCTCCCTTCTAACCCTGAGTTTGGTTCCAGGAGTCCAGAGTCTCTCATGGTTTGTCTCCCTCTCTGATTTCTTCCCATTCAGTTTTCCCTCCCTTCCCCTGTGGTCCTCTGCTCTATTCCTTATGTTCCACATTTGAGTGAAACCATATGATAATTGTCTTTCTCTGCCTGACTTATTTCACTTAGCATAATCCCCTCCAGTTCCATCCATGTCAATGCAAATGGTGGGTATTCATCCTTTCTGTTAGTGAGTAATATTCCATTGTATATATGAATCACATCTTCTTTATCCATTCATCTGTTGAAGGACATCTTGGCTCCTTCCACAGTGCCTATTGTGGACATTGCTGCTATGAACATTGGGGTGCATGTACCCCTTCCTTTCACTACATCTGTATCTTTGGGGTAAATACCTAGTAGTACAATTGCTGGGTCATAGAGTAGCTCTATTTTTAAAATCTTGAGGAACCTCCATACTGTTTTCCAGAGTGGCTGTACCAGTTTACATTCCCACCAACAGTGTAAGAGGCTTCCCCTTTCTCCACATCCTTGCCAACACTTGTTGTTTCCTGTCTTGTTAATTTTTGCCATTCTAACTGGTGTAAGGTGGTATCTCATTGTGGTTTTGATTTGTATTTCCGTGATGGCTAGTGATGTTGAACATTTTTTCATGTGTCTGTTAGCCATTTGTATGTCTTCTTTGGAGAAGTGTCTTTTCATGTCTTCTGCCCATTTCTTGACTTGTTTATTTGTTTTTTGGGTGTTGAGTTTGAAAAGTTCCTTATAGATCTTGGATACCAGCCCTTTATCTGAAATGTCATTTGCAAATATCTTCTCCCATTCTTCCATTGCCTCCTAGTTTTGTTGACTGTTTCCTTTGTTGTGCAAAAGCTTTTTATCTTGATGAAGTCCCAAAAGTTCATTTTTGCTTTTGTTTCCCTTGCCGTTGGATACGTGTCTTGAAAGAAGTTGCTGTGGCTGATGTCATAGAGGTTACTGCCTATGTTCTCCTCTAGGATTTTGATGGATTCTTGTCTCACATTTAGGTCTTTCATCCATTTTGAGTTTATCTTTGTGTATGGTGTAAGAGAATGGTCCAGTTTCATTCTTCTGCATGTGGCTGTCCAATTTTCCCAGCACCATTTATTGAAGAGACTGTCTTTTTTCCATTGGATATTTTTTCCTGATTTGTCAAAGATCAGTTGACCAAAGAGTTGAGGGTCCATTTCTGGGCTCTCTATTCTGTTCCATTGATCTATGTGTCTGTTTTTGTGCCAATACCATGCTGTCTTGATGATCACAGCTTTGTAATATAGCTTGAAGTCAGGCATTGTGATGTTCCCAGCTTTGGTTTTCTTTTTCAACCATCCCCTGGTGATTCGGGGTCTTTTCTGGTTCTATACAAATTTTAGGATTATTTGTTCCAGCTCTGTGAAAAATGGCGATGGTATTTTGATAGGGATTGCATTGAAAGTGTAGATTGCTCTGGGCAGCATAGACATTTTAACAATGTTTATTCTTCCGATCCATGAGCATGGAATGTTTTTCCATCTCTTTGTGTCTCCCTCAATTTATTTCGTAAGTGTTCTATAGTTTCTAGAGTATAGATCCTTTACCTCTTTGGTTAGGTTTATTCCAAGGTATCTTATGGTTTTTGGTGCTATTGTAAATGGAATCAATTCCTTAATTTCTCTTTCTTCAGTCACATTGTTAGTATATAGAAATGCAACTGATTTCTGTGCATTGATTTTGTATCCTGCTATGTTGCTGAATTGCTGTATGAGTTCTAGTAATTTGGGGGTGGAGTCTTTTGGGTTTTCCACATAAAGTATCATGTCGTCTGTGAAAAGAGAGAGTTTGACTTCTTCTTTGCCAGTGTGAATGCCTTTTATTTCTTTTTGTTGTCTGATTGCTGAGGCTAGGACTTCTAGTACTATGTTGAACAAAAGTGGTGAGAGGGGGCATCCCTGTCATGCTCCGGACCTTAAGGGAAAAGCTCTCAGTTTTTCCCCATTGAGAATGATATTTGCTGTGGGCTATTCATAGATGGCTTTTATCATATTGAGGAATGTTCCCTCTATCCCTATACTCTGAAGAGTTTTAATCAGGAAAGGATATACTTTCTGTATATGTTCTCAACTTTTATTTAATTTCCAAGATATTTTTTTCTTATTCCTTTTTTGTTATATAGCACCCAGTTTTGTTTTGTTTTGTTTTGTTTTCATGGATACTGAATCTTCTCTCTAAGGTATTAGGGGATTAAAAAAACTTTTCATCTTATATTATCTGTCTCTTGTTGTTTCCTTTTTCTGTTTGTTCATTTTGACCTGTGTTTTACATTGCAGATTTCCTCAAATATTCAGTCGTCCTTGGCTCTTCACTCATATTTAAGAGTAAAATAAGAGCTGTCAATTTATATTTAAGAGTGAAAGTGGGGGCGCCTGGGTGGCTCAGTCGGTTGGGCATCTGCCTTCGGCTCAGGTCATGATCCCGGGGTCCTGGGATCGAGCCCCGCATCGGGCTCCCTGTTCGGGGAAGCCTGCTTCTCCTTCTCCCTCTCCCACTCCCCCTGCTTGTGCTCCCTCTCTCGCTGTGTCTCTCTCTGTCAAATAAATCAATAAAATCTTTAAAAAAAAAAAAGAGTGAAAGTGAAAAGCAGTTTGAAAGTTGTTCTTTTGTCAGTTAACTGGTGGTCTTTACTGTAGAGTGATTGTACAGAGACATGGGTATGGGAGGGCGGGGACTCCCAATTTGTATGTTTTAATGTATGAGGTTTCCCCCCCTGGGGAGGCACTGGTTCTTCAGAGATGAATTATTTAATCTCTTGCTTGGTTGTGTTTGGAGAGCCAGAAAGAATACAGGCATCTCAATGTTCAGTGTGAAAACTTTAACTTAATCCTACTGTTTTAAAAAAGCTTCTTTCTTCTACTTGCCACTTTGCTTGATATCACAGTCTGGAGCCTTTGTTTAATTTCTCCAAAAAAAACAGATACCAGGTCACCTACTAGGGTAAAGAAGGGGCCCTGGAAATCTAACTTCTTCTTATACACTCTTTAAATAATTCTCCTCTTTTCTGTTCTGCACCTCCTCCGCATATCTTTTGAGGTGTCTCAAACTCCCTGAGCCTTTCCCAAGTTTCATGGGTTGTATTAGTTTGATTCTCACTAGCACCCCTTTCTGTAGGTATGTAGACATTGGTTTCTGTCAGCTTTGTTCAGTCAACACTCCTCTATTCATTTTTTTCATCAATTCATCAATTTTTTTTACCAATTCATCAATTTTGTCTCTTCTCATGGTTCCTTTGTCCTTGTGGGTTTATGATTTTTTTATTCCCCATAGTGCTTAAGGGCACAAGTTCTAAAGCTGATCTCTCTAGGTTTGAATTTTTTTAAAGATTCATTTATTTATTAGAGAGAGAGGTGGGGGAGGAGCAGAGGTAGAGGGAGAGACAGTCTTAAGCAGACTCCATGCTGAGCCTGGAGCCTGACATACGGCTTGATCTCATGGCCTTGAGATCATGACTGAGCCAAAATCAAGAGTTAACACTTAACCGACTTTGCCACCCAGGCACCCCTCTCTAGGTTTGAATTTTTGTGGTGCCATGTTACTGAGAAATCATAGGTAATTTACTTGTCCAAGTCTGTTTCTTTTCATTTATTTATTTTTGTTGTTGAAAAATAAGGATAATAAAAGCACCTATGTTATAGGATTTAGTACATGTAAAGTACTTAGAACAGTGTCTGGCCAAAGTACCTGATTAAAAAATGTCAAAAGTTATTATTGTCACTATTTGTTATTATAATATTATCATCATTAGGAGTTTCAGGTGGGAACAAACATATGCATTCAGTCCATTATGTTTAACTATTAGTTTATTTTTAAAAGGCAGATGGGATTTAAAGTGTTAATAATCTTTGAGAACTTAGATGAACAAGACAGAAGAACTGTGAATTTTTATAAATGGTATTTTTTAAAAGCCTAGAACAAATAAATTTTAAATAATTAGATACATAAGTATCTCTACTGTATTTCTCTACTTTTCTGAACTCATTATCTACTTTAATCCTAATGATGACTTTCATTAGTCATGTCATTGGTGTCATCTTCTGAGGAATGAGGAAATATTTCTCAGAAGCCCCCAACAAGTGTTCACTCATGTCTCGTTGGCCACAATTTACATGATTACCCTTAAGCCAAATACTGGCAGTGAGAATAGGACCACAATAATTGGTGTAGATTGATCAAGATTTATGCCTGGGGCTGAGAATAGGATCCTTAGCCCTTGAGTCATGTGGGGCAGGAGTAGACACATGAAATAAATCGTGTCTTTGCAAGAAAAAAAGGAGAAGTGGATATTTAGTAGGCAACCAACTGTTGCAGAGTTATTCTGTAGGCCATTCTGTAAAGTCATATATATTGAATATTCCTCAAATAAAATTAAGACCTATAGTTTTGATGAACATATTGGGAAAGAAAAAGCTTATTTCCCCAATGAGTCCTTTCCTAGTAAGTATTCTGTAATGTCTAATTCTAGGCTTATTGGCATTCAAATCAAATTTCTATTACAAAAGCTTATCACAGTTTTGCATGTAGCCAGTTTCATAATTCAAACCCAAACAAAAACAGATAAACTTCCACAAGTTAACTACTTTTTTTCCTCTACAAGAATTATGTATTAGAGAAATGAAAATTGCATAAAAGAAGTGTAACCATATTTTATAATCAGATGTGAATGTCAGTCAGTTCAGTTTCTTGGTTTCTACCTATGCCCAAAGAGTATCTGAGAAAAGTGAATGAGTCCCTTTCCTGACTTCCTGTCTTCCTGAGTCTTTAGAAAATGAATAATAATTCTCCAATTTGCCTTACACACTTTAGTGAGCTAATTATAACAACACTTTACAGATCAGCCTGCTTAAAAATCAAACTGTGGAAGTTGTGATAAACCTACTGGCAATTAAGAGACAGCAAGATGGATTATCTCCAGATGCTCGTGGGACTTCTTGAAATTTGGAGAGTTGCATGTGTTTCTGTTATACTTTGGTATTTTTCCTTTCATTGTGGAAGCTCTTTGTGACCCTGTTGACTTGCAGATATGCAAATGAACCTTATCCAAACATGTTTGGTTTCTGGGATGGAAAGTTTCCAGGAAGATACACAGCAGAAAGCCATGGTACATTCACCTTCAGAGCCTGAAAAATATATGCTAGATCTCATAAGTAAACTTTCAATTTTGGAGAGAGACAGTGAAAGTTTATATTTTTCAGTGTGTTTTGGATTAGAAAGAAGTAAAACATTTTTCTACTATGAGATGCATTGGTGAGAATAAAAATAATGTCTCTCGGGCTTCTGGGTGGCTCAGGTCATGACCCCGGGGGGGGGGCGCTGCTCAGTGGGGAGTCTGCTTCTCCCTCTCCTTCTGCCCTTCCCCCGACAAGTGTGGACACACATGCATGCTCTCTCTCTAATAAATAAAGTCTTTTAAAAAAATGTCTCTAAACAAGTCTAATAAAACTTCGAATATTCTTTATTTGAGCTCTCCACTTCTCCTTCATTCAAATTTCTTAAAAATATTCATACAATTATTTTTTCCAGTTTTTTAAATCTTATACACTTGTTTTTTTTTAATATATATATATTTTTAAAGATTTTATTTATTTGACAGAGAAAGACACAGCGAGAGAGGGAACACAAGCAGGGGGAGTGGGAGAGGGAGAAGCAGGCTCTCCGCTGAGCAGGGAGCCCGATGCGGGGCACGATCCCAGGACCCTGAGATCATGACCTGAGCTGAAGGCAGATGCTTAATGACTGACCCACCCAGGCGCCCCCTTATACGCTTGTTTTAATTAAGCATTCACAGCAAAACTTTTGGCCTAATTTAGGAGAACAATTCATTATATTGAAGTACAATTGACATACAATATCCTATGAGTTTCAGGTATATATCATAGTGGTTTGCTATATTTTTATACATTAGGAAATGATCCCCATGATAAGTGTAGCTGCCATTAATCACCATACAAAGTTTTTGCAATATTATTGACTATATTCCCTATGCTGTGTGTTACATCCCCATGACTTATTTTATAACTGGAAGTTTGTACCTCTAATTCACTTCACCTATTTCCAAGTTTACTAAAAATATTCATATAGTTTTTTCTAGTTTTATTGACAAATAATTAACATATGTTACTATATAAGTTTATGGCATATAGCATGGTGGTTTGATTTACATATATTAAAAGATGTGAAATGATTACCACATCATTAGGTTCAGCTAACATCCATCATCTCATATAGATACAATAAAAAGAAAAAAAACTCCTTGTGATGAGAACATTTAAGATTAACTCTCTTAACAATTTTCCTATATATCATACACCAGTTTTAACTATGATCCTCATGTTGTACATTACATCCCTAGTACTTAGTTATCTTATAACTGGAAGTTTGTACTTTTTGACTCCCTTCCTCTAATTCCTCCTTCTGCCTTCTACCTCTGGTAACCCCAAATCAGATCTCTTTTACTATGAATTTGGGTGTTTTTGTTTTGTTCTTAGATTCCACATGTAAATGAAATCATGTAGTATTTGTCTTTCACTGTCTAATTTATTTCAGTTAGCACAACGCCTTCAAGGTCCATCCACGTTGTCACAAATGGTAGGAATTCTTCATTTTGTATGGCTGAATACATTGTATGTATATACCACAACTTTTTTATCCATTAATCCATCGTGGAATACTTAGGTGGTTTCCATGTCTTGACTGCTATGAACATGGGGGTATAGATACCTTTTCAAGTTAGTGTTTTTGTTTCCTTTGGATATATATTCCCAGAAGTGGAACTGCTGGATCATCTATTAGTTCTATTTTTAATTTTGGGGGGATCCTCCATACTGTTTTCCAGTGGCTGTACCAACTTCTAGATCCCACCAACAGTACACAAGTGTTCCTTTTTCCCCACATCATTGTCAGCATTTGTTCTCTCTTGTCTTTTTTTGCTGATAACCATTGGAAGCACATAATTAGAAAGTCATAACCTGCAGAGGTTATCATTCTTTGGCACAGATACTTCACTGACTTTAAAGAGTAAAGTAATTTTTGAAAGGTTTTGTTAATCCTTGTATAGACTCAGTTCTATGATTATCATTCATAGTTGAGGCTGCCATTTTAGATGGATTTGGAGTCAGAAGTCAGAGAAATGATGGATCATTGAGCAATCAGCAGAACAACACAGCTATTTCTACAACCAAAAAAAGTGAATCAACCATATATATATTCCTTCATATACATATGATATTCACTAATACTATATCAAGCTCCCAACCCATCAGAAAATACTTGATTCAGTCTATCTTATAAATAATGCACACTGCACACATGACCCCATTAATGTACAGTTTATTGACTAAAGCTTTGAATTTATCCAACTGCTTATAGGAAATTTTAGTTCTTCACTGTTGAAATTTATCACCTGAGATTATGATAGATTTGTTAGCTGTATGTCTAGGACATATTAGTACAAGAAACTAAGCCTATGATGATTTTTGATTTAGTTCTCTGCACCGAAGAGCTGTATGCTTATGTACAATCAGTTAATCAGTGCACATTTACAAAGTTACTGCTGTATATCTAATGCAATGTTCATTGTAATTCATGGTGGGGAAGAGTTAGAACACATGGTTCCTACCCCTAATTCCAAGTTAGGCCTCTTTGAGAGAAGTGTAGTGCCTGGAATGAAATCAATAGTTTCATTCTACTACATGATCGTTAGCCTATATATGGAATAATATGTTCATTTCTTGTTGTCATACTAAGAAAATTCATCCAGATTCTACAACTGTGTATATAGAACAAAGAAGGCCTGAGAAGTTGAGTTGTCATTGGTATGTGTGGAAGAAAGATTGTACTTATTTTGCATAATAGAGGATATAACTGGGATATATTATTTTGCATAATAGAGGATATAAAAGTAGGTAGGAGTTACTTGAAAGAATTCATCTTATTTTAAGAACATTTTTTTTCTTGCTGCATCTCTGTTGTGGAGGTTTGAGTTAATCGTACTCCTTGGTTGATGGCACACTGATATCATTGCTACTTGTAAGACCCATACGTGTTTGTTTATATCTATTTCCAATTTCTCATTCCCTCAGGCAGTTGTTCTAATCTCTTAATGTTTAAGTCTTTTGTAAAATGTGTTTTGTTGTTTTGTGCATGTGCATTTTTAGTTTACATAAATGTTATTTTTATATAGATCTCATTCTATTTACTTTCCTTTTTCACGTGAGATGTTTTTAAAGTTCTACTTAATTTGCTGCATATATATCCATTTTGTCATTTCTAAATGCCACATAATCTCCATAATGTGCATCCACCACATTTTGTCTTATCAAACACCCCAGTGATGAATATCCCAATCACGTCCATCTCTTTGCTACTATAAACAACGTTGCAGTGAATAGCCTTAGACATGTATCCTTTTGTACTTCTGTGAGAGTGTATAATCTGGATTACACAGTGTATGTACACTTAGTTTGATGAATGGTTCCATATTGTTCTCTAGAATGGCTCCTTCCACAAACAGGGCATGAGAGATCCTGGAGCTCAGGGGTCAGCAATCTTTATCTACAAAAGGCCAGATGATAAATATTTTAGATTTTGCTGACCACGCAGAGTCTTTGTCATATATTCTTCTTGTTCCTTTTTTGGTCACCCATCAAAAATGCAAAAAAAAATTTTTGTGGGCTATTCAAACTTGGACAAGGTTTTTTGTTTTGTTTTGTTTTTTTTAAAGATTTTATTTATTTATTTGAGAGAGAGAGAATGAGAGAGAGAGCACATGAGAGAGGGGAGGGTCAGAGGGAGAAGCAGACTCCCCGCCGAGCAGGAAGCCCGATGCGGGACTCGATCCCGGGACTCCAGGATCATGACCTGAGCCAAAGGCAGTCGCCTAACCAACTGAGCCACCCAGGCGCCCTTTGGACAAGGTTTTCATTCATCCCTTGGGCCATCCAGAGGCCTGATCTAACCTCATATCCCTGCCAACATGTGGCAGATTATTCACTACTATAACTTTGGTCACTGTAATTGATGTAAACTGAGAGCTCACTGTCTTAAGTTCCACTTCACTTCAATTATTTGTTATTATTTGGATTTCTTCATCAGTCAACCTGCTATCTGAATAATTTGTTCAGTTTTCTATTATAATTTCTATAGTTTTCTTATTGATATTTAGCAGTTTCCCATATACTGAATATTAATTCATTTTCAGCTTTAGGTACTTTATCTTTTTCTAATCAATTATCTGTTTATTAATGCTGTACATGGTGTCTTTAATTGAACAGAAATACTTAATTTTTATGTGTTTTAAGAACTTTGTAATAGTCTGAAGTATTGCAACAAGCCACCACGAAAGAGTAAGTTTCTGAACACTGACGTATTTCTGATGAGGCTAACTGGCCATTTGGCACCAATGTTATATTATAGTGTTTCAAATATTGAGTGGGTGTGTGGGCTAGACTATTTAGATCTCTTTCAACCCTGAGATTATTTGATACACTGAAGCAGTTTGAGAACAGTATTTGGAAATCATAGGATTTAGGTAGTAGAAGGGATATCAGTGATTCATCTAATCCAGACTTTTCATTTCCCATGGTAAGAAACAGAGGACAGAACTATGGATTTGCTTGTTCAAATTTCCCATAGCTAGTTGGTGGCAGAGGCTAGACCAGAATTTCCTGCTTCAGGGTTCACTGCACTTTCCATTACCTCAAGATCAATTCTAAATTGAATGGTTCGGCAGTAAACATCGTAGGTGGTTCCAGAGGTGGAAGGATGTCACTGAGGTAGAAAAGATATACAAAAGGGGAATCTAAGTTTTCCTAGGATTGACTGGTTCATGGTAAATACTAATGCTACTTTTATAACTATTCATAATCTATTAAGTTGTCATTTACAGAAATTATTATAAAGTCATTATCTACATATGTTTCCTTCCTCCAAATTATTGTGTCTTTCCCATGTACCCCACACAACAAATTATAATAACTTCCCTCTAATGTCAGATACTAAAGATCACTGTGCATTTCCACCTGAGCTATAACTGTGTAATGAACTGAAATATTGCAGAATCCCTAATATCAGGCATTCAAGAGAGCTACTAGACTGGTGTCCAGCTGCCATTGCCTGATATGTATAAGTCAGAAAATCAGGGGCACCTGAGTGTCTCAGTTGGTTAAGCGTCTGACTCTTGATTTCCGCTCAGGTCATGATCTCAGGGTTGTAAGATGGAGCCTCATGTCAGGCTTTGTGCTGGACATGGAGCCTCCTTAAGATTCTCTCCCCCACTCTCTGCCTTCTCCCACTTAAAAAAAAGAAAAAAAAAAAAGAAAATCAGTCCCCTCCCACAGTGTTTGATAACAAATCCTTTCAAGATCTGTGCCCCATTATCTACTCTAATGGAGAAGCTTGTGAAGGGTACCTGGGTGGCTGAGTCATTAAGTGTCTGCCTTCGGCTCAGGTCATGATCCCAGGGTCCTGGGGTCGAGCCCCACATGGGGCTCCCTGCTCAGCAGGGAGCCTGCTTCTCCCTCTCCTACTCCCCCAGCTTGTGTTCCCTCTCTCGCTGTGTCTCTCTCTGTCAAATAAAAAAATAAAATCTTTAATAAAATAAAATAAAATAAAAATTCCTGGGATGCCTGGGTCGCTCAGTCGGTTAAGCATCTGCCTTCAGCTCAGGTCATGATCCCAGGGTCCTGGGATCGAGCCCCACATTGGGCGGGGAGCCTGCTTCTCCCTCTGTCTCTGCTGCTCCCCCTGCTTGTGTTCGCTTGCTCTCTCTCTCTCTCTGACAAATAAATAAATAAAATCTTAAAAAAAAAAAAAAAAAGAAAGAACTAGCTTGTTTCCTCTTCTGAGAACGACAGCAAGAGATTTCTGTTTTTCTTTTTCCCAGGCCTTCTCCAAACTCGACAGCTAAGTGGAAGGATACAAAGGCCACTTTCACAATCTTTGCTCAGCTGCAATTCTTCCCTTTCATCTACCTCCCTCTGCAATGTATCCAGCACTCCTTTACAAGAGTATATATCTGATGCAACTTGAGTACCCCCGCTGCCCTGACAAGATATTCAAGTGCTGGCAAAGTTCAGAGTGACCAAGAACAGTTCTTTAATACCATGTGTCTTTATTTCTCAGTGGTGCCTGCTTTTAGCTTGGGGACTGGCTGCTATCTGAAGCTATTCTCTGTTGCCCTCCCCCCGCCTTGCATAGAAGAGTGTTCTGGGATTGAATAGCTTTCCTCCCACCCCTTCCCCTAGCACTACACCTGCTTCAATTATACTCTTTCTCTTTGCCATGTAGCCTGAGGACACAATTTAAACACCCTGCTTATTTCTCTGCAAGTCAAAACATATTCCCTGCTTGAATGGAGAGGAAATGAGAAAAGGGAGGGTAGGAGAAAGAGGAGGTCTGTCTTCATTTTACCTTCCTCAGGCAGCAAATGGCCTATCTGATAAGTCCTCGCTAGGAAGAAATGCAGATGTGTACATTGGCATCTTCTTTTCCTGAGGCTGACAGAGCTGATGAGTAACCAGCAGTGTGTGCGGTATGGTAAAGTTACACTACTTTTTCTATGTACAAGCAAATGAACTCTGTACAGTAGCTCAAACCACTTCCGCCATTTTGATTGATTTGAAGCACCTCATTTTACTGTCCTCAAGGGGAGGGGGCATCAACTTGCCATAGCCCCCATACTCTCTTTTGGCTTCTAACCCTCAGCTCTAGCTCATCACAAGTGTAAGTGCAGCCTAGATAAATACTGAAATGATGACCAGGACCATGATAAACAAGTGCTTCAAGAAAGACAGAATAGGGCACTAAGACATAACTTAATCACTGGCTGGTACTGTAATGAATTGAGATAAGATGCTAATTAGGTGAGTTAGTAAAATTTTAGTTGTGCCAAACATGACTCTTGCAGGTTATCTCTCAGGGTACTTTTCCCATAACCTTTGGGAAAGACTAAGGATAGGAAGATGACATTGAAATACAGTGTGTGTGATGACTAGACATCTTGAATAAAACAGAGGTCATCCCTATCACTTGTGGTGAGATATTAAATTGGTATAATAAACTTCTAAAAGTATGGTCTTTTCCAGTTTCCCCTAGTAAGAATAAATGCTACAGTTCTGGCAGTTCATGATGATTTTCTTATCAGTATTCAACCCCTGGTAGAAATCCCATGTCTCACTACTGGACTTCCTTTTACCATGAGAACTACTGTGTACTTGGCTGTTCATACTGACACTGTTTTACACACTTGTTCATGGGTATGACAGCAGTTCTTTCCATTTTGGAGAAGATAAAAGAGTATCCATTGCATTATCAATTGACTATCAGGTGAATTAACCTAGCTCTCAGTATAAGAAGTCTTTCATCACCTATGGGTCTCCTTCTCCCAAAGAAAAGTATTAATGTCTGTGATGATGCTAAAGAGATAAGTGGTATGAGGGTCATTGTTGTGGAGTTTCTTTTCATGATGACATTAAATAGAATCATAAATAACCAGGAAAAGCCCATCAAACCTTGCTCTACTGCCTTTCTTCATGGAGGTACTACAACTCCCAGATTAGGATAGGTCAGTGGTGAAAACTGGAGTTGCAATTTTCCATTGAATATTTCATGGTAAGAAGCATAGAGGTGGTGATTTTCTTCCCTTTTATGAAATTCAAATGAAGCCTTAAAATTGCATTCTCTCCCTTTCTACTTCAGTGAGCTAATGCTCTGCTTGGGATTCATTAAGTACAAGGTTGACATTTCCACTGACCACAGGCTGGACTTCAGTCTACAGATATTCTCCTGCAAAGCAGTACACATTGTTCTCTGTACACAGTGAAGGAAAAGCAAACTGCAAATATTTTACTGAGATCATTATGTGCTTAGGATATTCATGGTTACAAAAACCTAGGTGACATGTATATCCAGGTGCTTGGCATTGTGTGTCCAGCATTGTAATTGTGTTTTTTTTTTTTTTTTTTTTTCTTTACACAACACTTGGTACAGCCAGAATAGATATGAGTTTTCTGGGCAGAATTTCTTCTTTCAAAATGTTCACTCATTATTCTACAAGTGGGTCATTTCTTTTGGATTTTAAAATAATTTGCTTTTCAGATTCTCTGAGGATAATTAAGAGGCCCTGCATATGGCAGTTAGAGCATGTGTCTTATTTATGATGGGTAGAAAGCAAGTCAGAGTTGGAATTGGGTTTGATATTGGAAAGTGAGAGAGAATTATGGTTTGAGAGAGAAGAGGCACACTAAATGGGAAGGGAGATAAGGAGGAGGCAACCACTGAGTAGCTCTCTCTCCCTTCTAGTTTTGCTAATAATTTTGTCTTTCATGTGGAATAGGGAAGCTCTATAGAAATTGGTATGATGTTAAGGTGTGTAAACTTCCAGAAAGAAACAGATCCACTTATGTCCAAGTCAATGGAAAAAAAAAATAGATTTTATACGTCTGTTTGATTATCCATGCTACTGCCTTTCTCTTTTAAAATGGATGTCAGAAAGTTTAGAATGCAGTAAAATCTTGAAATATCACACTGGAAAATGTGTATGCCCCATAATTCAGAGGCACAATTAACAAAAATGTCTACAGCACAGTGATTGAATGTTCTCAAGTAGTTTGTCCCTTTTGCTCCTCTCTTCTTTAGGTGAATTTATGAATAAGTTGGAACACTGAAATTGCATACAGATTTTAAAGACACTGATGCATAATTCAATAGCAACTCACAACATTAGGAGGAAAATTGATGATACTTGAATATCTTCAGATTAGGTAATAGAATTGTATCAGTGTTAATTTTGTGGCTTTGATAATTGTACTTTGATTATGTAAGATGTTAACATTTGCAAAATCTGAATAAAGGGTACATGAGAATTATTTTTGTTATTTTTGCAACATTTCTGAAAGTCTGAAATTATTACAAAATGAAATTTTAAAAATGTAAAGCAAAAAAAGGATTTCACTCTTAAGATTATATTATTATTATATTACATCATCTCCCAGTCTCACTCCTGCATACACCCTCATTATGACCTTTTATCCCATGGTCTCATGGTATTTTCAATGTCTATGAGAACAGTTTCTCATCTCATTGACTTCCGACCTAACTCTTATAAACAAAGTCAGTCTTTTAACTGATGTCCTTGCATGGGTCCTAGAATTGGCCAGACTTTTGGCCTTTCACCATTACCATCATGCCAATGCACAAACCTGGGTTACTGACTTCTCACCGTCTGTTCTTAGGGTACTAAGAGCTATTAGGGAATTAAGAATATGTGGCAAAGTCTAACACTTGCTACTTTTAGCTGAAGCTCTCCCAAATGCTTTGGAATTTTTTTTATTTGTATCTCATCGACTTCCATTTACATTCTGTTCTTCTTACTCTTTCTACAATGTTTAAACAACCACAATCTGCTTTCTGTCTCCATAAGATTTCTCTATTCTGGACTTTCATATAAATGAAATAATGTACTATGTTGTCTTTTGTGATTGGCTTCTTTTCACCTCAAATAATGTTTTGAGTTTCACTCATGTTGTAGCATTTATCAGTGCTTCATTTCTTTTTAAAGCTGAGTAATATTCCACTGAACGGATTCCACATTTTGTTCATCCATTTGCTTGTTGATAGTTATTTTGGGTTGCTTTCACTTTTTGGCTGCTATGAATAATGCTGCTATAAGCATTCATGTACAAGTTTTTGTGTGCACATATGTTTTCATTTCTCTTAGGTTCAAATCTCTTTAATAGACATGATATTTTAGAGTAGTTTTAGATTCTTAGCATAAGTGAGAAGTACTGAGAGTTTTCACTTATCCCTACCACCACACAGTCTCCCCTAACATTAACATCCTGCATCAGAGTGGTATATTTGTTACAATCGATGAACCTATATTGACTACATCATTATCACCCAAAGTCCTACTTTAGATTAGGGTTTATTCTTTATGTTGTACATGCTATAGTTTTTGACAAATGTATAGTGACATGTATCCATCATCACAGTATCATATAGAATAATTTCACTGTCCTAAAAATCCCATGTTCTCCATCTATTCATCCCCACCCTCCTAATACCTGGCAATCTCTGATGTTTTTGCTGTGTACATAGTTTGCCTTTTCCAGAATGTCTTATAGTTGGAATCATACAGTTTGTAGCCTTTTTAGACTAACTTCTTTCACTCAGTAATATGCATTTAAGGTTTCTCTGTGTCTTTTCATGCAGACATCTATATTTTTATTTATAATTTGTGGTGCTCCTTATTTTTTTTCAATAGATTCACATTTCCACCTGGTATCAGTTTCTTTCTATAGATTCATATTTCCATCTGATATCATTTTCCATCAGCATATAAAACTTCCTTTAGTATTTTTGTAGCTTATTCCTGCTTGTGACAAAATCAATTTTCATTTACTTGAAAATATCTTTATTTCTCCTTCATTTCTTTTTTTTTTTTAAGATTTTATTTATTTATTTGACAGAGAGAGAGACAGCAAGAGAGGGAACACAAGCAGGGGGAGTGGGAGAGGGAGAAGCAGGCTTCCCGCGGAGCAGGGAGCCCGATGCGGGGCTCGATCCCAGGACCCTGGGATCATGACCTGAGCCGAAGGCAGACGCTTAACGACTGAGCCACCCAGGCGCCCCTCTTTATTTCTCCTTCATTTCTGAAAGATATTATCACTGGACATAGGATTCTGTTTTGCCGCACATTTTTTCCAGCACTAGAAAGATGTCCTAGATGTTATTACATTTTCATTGACCTCTACTGTGTCTTCTGAGAATTCAGTTGTTTTTATTTTTTTCTGTATATAATGGGTCATTTTTCTGCATACTTTAAGTTCTATCTTTCTATTTAAACATTTTGAGTATGATCTTTTCTTTGTATCTATCTGCATTGAACTTTTAAAATCTCTGAGTTGATCTGTATGTTTCCCTTATGACATGCAAGTTTTCTTTCTTGGAAATGTTTTCAAATATTTTATCTGTCCCTTTCTCCTTCTCTTCCCCCTCTGGGGATACATATATAGAGATTGTTATATTGTTATAGTAAGCACATATATTAGGTAGTTTAATATTGTCCTATAAGTCACTGAGGCTCTGTTCATTTCTCCTCTGTATTCTTCAGGCTAGGTAATTTCTATTGAATCTTCAAGTTTGTTGACTTTTTCTTTTGCTCTCTCTAATCTGCTGTTAAATTCATCTAGTAAATTTTTCATTTTAATTATTCAGTTCTAAATTCCCATTTGGCTCATTTTTATGATTTTATTTTCTGCCGATATTCCTCATCTCTTCATATATCATGGAAGTAATCTTTAAATGCTAGAACATATGTGAACTGTTATAATCCTTGTCTACTATTTCAACATCTTTATCATCTTGTGGTTGGTTTTACTGACTTTTCTTCTTATGGCATTTCATATTTTCTCCTTTGCTGTATGTCTTTGTAATTAAAAAAAATTATGGTAGGCATAGGTTATATATTATAAAATCATAGACTCAGCTATGTTCCTCAGAAAAGGGCTGAATTTTGTTCTACAATCAGTTCTCTTGGCTGGAATCAAACCTCTACGTCTGTCTCTCCTGTAGTTGCTACCAGATGAAATTCTGTTTGGTTTGTTTGTTTTTAAGACTTTTGGCCAGAACTCTTGGAAGCTTCTCTGCACATATGTCCTTTGGTGGTTATCCATGTTTTGAGCTGCATTCATATATTGATTTTGGGGCTCACGCCCTGCATCTTTTTTCTTTCCAGCATTTGTCACCTTAATTTTCCAACTGTTTTGCCTTCGCTAAACTCTCCCTTTAACATCTCAAGAGAGTAAGAATGAAGTTTTCTGCTACAACATGCTACATGGTTCAGGAAGTGCTCTTAAGCAAAGTGGTGCAAAGACCTAGATATCACTAAGTGTAGTTCCTATTTTTCAGTAGTTGAGTAGTTGACTTCACTTTCTGCTTGCTTTCTATTACTCTCTACTGTGTTCTCCAATAGCTGTGTAGATTTTTTTGGTCATCTGTCCATAATTATTTAATTAATTATAATAATTTCTGGTTTTGGATAATCAGTATGACCAGTGCTATGCCATTAATGGAAGCTGGGATTCGTGTACATAGTTTTAAATTTTTTTTTACACCTTTATTTCTAAGACATTTTATTTGAATATTTAAATCTGTTGGCCTTTATCATCTTTTGTACTTTACCTCATATGTTTTAATTCTTTGTTTCATTTCTTTAAATATTGTAGACAGTTATTTTCTATTACGTTTCTGCTATTAATATTTGGGTTACTTAGGGGCGCCTGGGTGGCTCAGTCCCATGCCTGGGAAGGGAAGGAGTTCCCAATACCTACAATCTTTCCTTTTCGAACATCCTATGGAAGTTTATTCCTCTGTTACTGAACTTATGGCACTTCACTGTATAGTTGTTTACATATTTGTTTCAGTTAGGATTGGGGTTGCCTGAACAGGACAGAAAACTCAAAATTATAGTGGCTTAAACAACATATGATCCTATTTTTCACCAATAAAAGTGTTTTAGAGAAAGATAGTCCCAGGCTATTGTGTTTCTCTATCACATCATAGAAATGGCATCATTGTATATTATTGTCCAACAACCCTTAGTCTGTGTCTTCTACTGTATCACTTAGTCTAGTTGCTTTAGTTCTAGCCATCATGTCTGCATTCCAGCCAGCAGGAATAAAGAAGAAATAAAGAAAGGGGTCTGTTCCATTTATTTACATTTATTCCCTGAATGGCTCTTAAGACGTTTAGTATGTGTCATTGGCCAAAACTCAACATGAGCACACTTGTTTCAAAGGAGGCTCAGAAATGCAGTTTTGATTCTGGGGGATGAGATGCCCAGCTAAAAATTAGAGTTTTATTACTAAATAAGATGGGCATAATCTGTATTTAGAAGAAATTAAGAAGAAATTAACAATCCCTGTCAAAATGTCTCATCTTTGCTACTATATAATCATTTTATTGATTGAAAGGACATCTTAATAATTTTATACCCAATAGAAGCTAGTTTCCATTGTGTTCCATATAATATGTGCTTAATAACTTTGTGTTGAAAGAATGGCTGAGTCACATAAATTTTTTTTTCTGACCCTCCTTGCATTTTTGTATGACTCAGCTTAAAATGGTGAGTTATGAGAATTTATTATATATTATTAACATAGTAGTTTCAGGTTTTAATGTTGATCATAGGTGAATTGAGTAGTTTGAGTTGAAATTCAGCTTCCAAATGACTCTATGAGTATCTATTCATCTATAAAGGTGGACTTCTTAAATCCTATTCATTAGAATAAATTTGATTTTGTTTTTATATATACATAAAATGGAAGGCTATTTACTTTGTAGTGGCAAGCACTTTCCCATGCATTTCTGGTACTATGTTACAGTGTTGCCATTGGTGATCTAAATCAACATTCATGGGTGATTGCATTTTATAACTACTTTTATTAGGTACTGTTCAAGGTAATGTTATGAATCTCATAATGAGTAATAACCTGATATTCCATAAATAGAAAATGAAGCACAGAAAGTACAGCTGTCTTAGCCAAGGTAACATGTCAGCAAGAAATATGGAATAGGAATATCTAAAGAATCAGTTTCAGAATTCATCATCAGAAAGCAGAAGCTTTGGATTAAGACCTGCTAATGCCATCTAAAATACTTAAGAATTTTTGGTTTCTTGCAGTTTTAAGCAGGTCGATCCTTCACTCTTATTAGCCTAATTGTTAAATTCCTTTATCATCTTAATTACTCCCCTTTGACTGTCTTTTTTTCCAGGGTTTGAGATCCTATATACTTCCCCCAGTTCTTTATGACCCCTCACAGAAGAAACACATCAAGATGCTAAACAGAACTGTGAGGTACATGTATTTTCCTATGACAAATGTTGGCAACAGGCTAAATCCAATACATTAATCTCTGGTGTATCACAAATGTAAATCTTTAAATGACACTGAATAGCAAGTGTCTTAAGACTGGCACTTTTGATCAAGAGATTTTCTGTTTGCTCCAAAAATCTAACAATGAAAAACTAAATATAATAAGAAAAATATAAGAAAGTGATTCCATAAATAAGATAAACATCTTTATGGACCAGGAATAGAAAAGAAATATACAGAGTGAAAAGCAGGGCTGAATGTGCTTAATTGCTAGTCTTCAGGTCCAGATGAAGGCAGAGGTAGCTGAGAGATCATCTCCTGTAAGTTAAAGTAGGTAAAAATCGTCCACCCAAGATATGAGTCCAGATCCAGGCCTACTGCCTAAGACCATAGCCCGAGCAAGGTTATCCCTATTCAGGAGTGGAAATTGAGCTAAGTTACTTCTGGACACTGCCAGGAGTTATAATGCTTATATGATATTCAGTTCCTAGAGGAATAGGTGGACATGGATATAAGGTCATGATTAGTGGATTAGCCAAAATACCTGCTAGATTGGTCCCTGGATCTGTAGAACTCCATGTAGAGTCCTGGGGTAGGAGTGCCAGGTAAAGGCAACTACAAGGCCACTAGGCAGGAAGAGAGTAGGGAGAGATGGTGAGAAAGGGAAAGAGAGTTATTACAAAATTAGTCTGAAGACCCAGGCTTAGAAAGATGAAAAATATCTAATATTAAGAAAGGCAGATAAAATCAGCAATCTGAGGATAATTTCATATCAGGTTAACTAAAATAGAATAATCTGAAGACTTTAAGATAAGTATGTTTAATATCCTTAAGGAAATAATTAATGAAAAAATAGAAAAAGAAAGTAAATTATGAAAAAAAATTAGATACAAAGCAAGAAAAAAGACATGTAAAATATTTCATTGGATAATCTGGAAAGTGAAGAGTATAAGCATGGTAAACAAAACAAATAGGGGCACCTGGGTGGCTCAGTTGGTTAAGCATCTGCCTTCAGCTCAGGTCATGGTCCTAGGGTCCTGGGATTGAGCCCCATGTTGGGCTCCCTGCCCAGCAAGGAGTCTGCTTTTCCCTCTCCCTCTGCCCCTCCCCGTGCTCTTGCTCTCTCTCTAGTAATAAATAAAATAAAGTAGTAAAGTAAATAAATAAAATCTTTAAACACAAAAAATAAGTAATGCACAAAATGGCAAGAACAATTATAAATATCAGTAATGATAATAAAAATAAGTAGACTAAACTTTTTTAGTCTACTAAACTATTTTAAAAATAGTAGACTAGCTTTGCGCAGTGGCAATATCGTAGCCAATGAGGTTTATCGGAGGCGCAATTATTGCTAATTGAAAAAATAGTAGACTAAACCCATTAAGAGTTTCAGATTAAATACACGTGCATTTAAATACATACAAATTTTAGGATTTTTTGTTCCAGCTCTGTGAAAAATGTCATGGTATTTTGATAGGGATTGCATTGAATGTGTAGATTGTCCTGGACAGCATAGACATTTTAACAATGTTTATTCTTCCAATCCATGAGCACGGAATGTTTTTCCATCTCTTTGTGTCTCCCTCAATTTCTTTCATAAGTGTCCTATAGTTTCTAGAGTATAGATCCTTTACCTCTTTGGTTAGGTTTATTCCAAGGTATCTTACGGTTTTTGGTGCTATTGTAAATGGAATCAATTCCTTAATTTCTCTTTCTTCAGTCACATTGTTAGTATATAGAAATGCAACTGATTTCGGTGAATTGATTTTGTATCCTGCCACATTGCTAAATTGCTGTATGAGTTCTAGTAATTTGGGAGTGGAGTCTTTCGGGTTTTCCACATAAAGTATCATGTCATCTGCGAAGAGAGAGAGTTTGACTTCTTCTTTGCCAATTTGAATGCCTTTTATTTCTTTTTGTTGTCTGATTGCTGAGGCTAGTTCTTCTAGTACTATGTTGAATAATAGTGGTTAGAGTAGGTATCCATGTCGTGTTCCTGACCTTAAGGGAAAAGTTCTCAGTTTTTCCCCATTGAGAATTATATTTGCTGTGGGCTTTTCATAGGTGCCTTTTATAATATTGAGGTATATTTCCTCTATCCCTATACTTTGAAGAGTTTTAATCAAGAAAGGATGCTGTATTTTTCAAATGCTTTTTTCTGCATCAGTTGAGAGGATCATATGGTTCTTGTCTCTTCTTTTGTCAACATGATCTATCATGTTGATTGATTTTTGAATGTTGAACCACCCTTGCATCCCAGGAATAAATCCCACCTGGTCGTGGTGAATAATCCTTTTAATGTACTGTTGGATCCTATTGGCTAGGATCTTGTTGAGTATTTTGGCATCCATGTTCATCAGGGATATTGATCTGTAATTCTCCTTTTTGATGGGGTTTTTGCCTGGTATTGGGATTAGGGTAATGCTGGCCTCATAGAATGAAAATGGAAGTTTTCCTTCCATTTCTATTTTTTGAAACAGTTTCAGTAGAATAGGTATTACTTCTTCTTTAAATGTTTGGTAAATTCTCCTGGGAAGCCATCTGGCCCTGGACTCTTGTTTTGTGGGAGGTTTTTGATTACTGCTTCAATTTCCTCGCTAGTTATTGGTCACTGTGGAAAACAGTATGGAGGTTCCTCAAGATGTTAAAAATAGAGCTACCCTATGACCCAGCAATTGTGCTACTAGGTATTTACCCCAAAGATACAGACGTAGTGAAAAGAAAGGGCACATGCACCCCAATGTTCATAGCAGCTATGTCCACAATAACCAAACTGTGGAAGGAGCCAAGATGTCCTTCAACAGATAAATGGATAAAGAAGATGTAGTTCATATATACAATGGAATATTACTCAGTCATCAGAAAGGAGAATACCTACCATTTGCATCGATATGGATGGAACTGGAGGGGATTATGCTAAGTGAAATAAGTCAAGCAGAGAAAGACAATTATCATATAGTTTCACTCATATGTGGAACATAAGGAATAGAGCAGAGGACCACAGGGGAAGGGAGGGAAAACTGAATGGGAAGAAATCAGAGAGGGAGACAAACCATGAGAGACTCTGGACTCCTGGAACCAAACTGAGGGTTACAAAAGGGAGGGGGGTAGGGGATGGGGTAACTGGATGATGAGCATTAAGGAGGGCATGTGATCTGATGAGCACCAGGTGTTATATGCAACTGATGAATCACTGAACATTACATCAAAAGCAAATGATGTACTATATGTTGGCTAATTGAACACAATAAAAAAATAATAATAAAAAACTACATACAAAAACCATTTATATGCTGTTTGAAAGAGACATACCTAAAACAAACTGATATGAATAGTTTTAAAATGATAGGAGAAGAAAGCTGGTATAGTGTTTTTAATCTCCCACATAATCACACTCAAGGCCAGGAAAAGTGATGATAATAGAGGGACAATACAATTCAAAATGTACAAGCAATGATCAACTAAGAATATAGGAAAATCATGAAGGTGTATGCATTCAAAAATATAGATTTTATATACATGTGGCAAATATTGAAAACATTATAAAAAGAAATTTATAATACTATAAACTCAGTGAGATTTAATACAATGATAACAGAGACTGATAAGTCAAGCAGGAAAAGTTCATAAGGTAATAGAAACTTTGAACAACACAGTTAACAAGACAGAGTTAGTAAATGTGTATAGAAATGACTAAAGTGAATACATTATTTTCAAGAATATGGAAATACTTAAAATTTGACCACATTTAAAATTAATTTTAAAAAAATTAAAACACTATAGAATGTTTTGATCACAGAAACTATGTTAGAAATTAATAATAAAATGTGTATGGGGGGAAAACACCTGAAAAATGCCCTATTGAAATAATGTATTTATAAAAAAGGAAATAAAAATGTGAGTTACAAATATCTATAATTGTCCTTTTAAGAATCAAATTCTAAATTTTTTGTGATGCAACTAAATAAGTATTTAAGATAAAATTATAATAAAAAATCTTAAAGGGCGCCTGGGTGGCTCAGTTGGTTAAGCAACTGCCTTCGGCTCAGGTCATGATCCTGGAGTCCCGGGTTCGAGTCCTGCATCGGGCTCCCTGCTCGGCGGGGAGTCTGCTTCTCCCTCTGATCCTCTCTCTCTCTGTCTCATTCTCTCTCTCAAATAAATAAATAAAATCTTTAAAAAAAAATCTTATTAAAAGTCAAGAACAATTCAAAATGAATTAAACATTTAACTCAAAAAGCTAGGAAAAAATAACATGGTAAATTAAAAAAATATAGAATTAATAAGATAAAAGAGATAAGAACAGAAAGTAAAATGGAAAACAAGGATAAAATTGAGAGAACCAGTTACTTGAAAGGACTAATAAAACAGATAAATCTCTGTCAGGGATGATTAAAAAAACAGAGAAGGCAAAGGTAAGTAATATTTGGATCAGAAAAAGTTTTATAAATTAAGATGGAGTAAGGATTTTACAAATATTAAGATATTTATCCATTAAATTAAAAAAATAAAATAAGATAAAATGAACAAATTAGAGAAAAATTATGAATATTGACTTAAACAAAAATGAAAAAAGTAAAATAAACATTAAAGACAGTTAGTGAATAAATTAAATTATTTTCCAGCCATAACTCCCAAAATATTAAGCCCAAACTGTTTTGTGGGTCAGTCTTATTATAATTTCAAATTTTAGCATACCCTATCTTATACAAACTGTTACAGAGAATAAAGAGATAAATCTGTTCTTATCTAATCTTGATAATAGACAAAGAAAATACAAGAAGATAAAAAGTATAGACCAGTCTTACTTATGAAGATAAATGCAAAAAGTCCAAAATCTAAGTATCTCTAAAACAAGTTCAGCAATATATAAAAATATACATTGGGATTAGGTGGGCTCCTTCAAAAAAAAATCCAAAAATTGATGATCGACTACAGGAGAAAAGGTATGACTATTTCAGTAGATCCAGCCATGTCATTAGATAAAAATAGTTTTTCCATCACAAAAACTATTAGAAAATTAGGGAAAAAAGAAATTTCCTTAACTTGACAAATGCCTTCTACCACATAGAACAAATATTATGCTTAGTGGTAATACTAGAAAAGTGTTCAGCAATCTGTATAACACAAAGATATCTACAATCATGTTTTGTTTCCAATATTGTTCTAGAAATATAAATAAAGCTTATTAAGACTTATAAAAAACACATTGTCATTATTAATGTAATTCAGTAATTTTATTGGACCCAACATCAACCACCAAATAAATTGTTTTTCTCTGCATCAGGTATAAAGATTATAAAATGGAATAAAGACATGTAATTTTAAATAGCAGTAAAAACTGAAAGAGACCTTAGAATAAATCTTTAAAAAATGATGTGTAAACAAATTTTTAAAATTTTGAAAGACAATGCGACACCTGGGTGGCTCAGTCAGTTAAGCGTCTGCCTTCAGCTCAGGTCATGATCCCAGGGTCCTGGGATCGAGTCCTGCATCAGGCTCCTTGCTCAGTGGAGAGTCCGCTTCTCCCTCTGCCTGCCACTCCCCTTGCTTGTGTGCACTCTCTCTCTCTCTCTGACAAATAAATAAATCTTTAAAAAAATTTTGAAGGACAATAAGAAAAAAGAATGAAATCTATCATGTTCATAAATGGAAGACTCAGTATGATAAAGACATTGTTACCAACACAATCCATAATCCAATGCAACTCTATTTAAAATCCCATGAGATTTTTTTCCATAGAACTTAAAAGGCCTTATCCTAAGTTTTATATGGAAAATCACAAGGCTAAAAATAGCCAACACAATTTTGAAAAAAGAAAAAGGTGTCAAGATTTCTTATAAATCTATGCTAATTAACAAAATGAGATATTAGGTTAGGTATAGAGAAAGGGAATAATGGGACAAAAAAGACCCATGCATAGATGAAAACTTTTTGGGAATTACTAATCAGAGATGGAAAGAATGAACTAGTCAATAAATGATACTATAATTGGTTTTCAATGTAGAAAACAATTATATTCATAACTCACATTATACCAAAAAAAAAATTCAGACTAGTTAGAGACCTGTGTAACATTTTTTAAAGAGCTGCTATGAAGAGAATGTTATTATTATTTTAGAATTGGAACTTATTTATTAAACACAATGTAAAATGTCTAAATCCTAATGGGAAAAATATTGATAAAATTGACTAAATTTTGGGGGCGCCTGGGTGGCTCAGTTGTTAGGCGTCTGCCTTCGGCTCAGGTCATGGTTCCAGGGTCCTGGGATCAAGCCCCGCATCGGGCTCCCTGCTCAGTGGGAAGCCTGCTTCTCCCTCTCCCACTCCCCCTGCTTGTGTTCCTTCTCTTGCTGTGTCTCTCTCTGTCAAATAAATAAATAATATCTTTAAAAAAAATTGACTAAATTTTGAAAAACAAAACTCTACAATAGAGGAGGCTATAAATCAATTTAAAAAATTCAAGCCATGAACTGAGAGGCAATGTTTTCAATGCTAGTAACAACAACAACAAAAAATACTTTGTATCAAGAACATATAAAAATTGCTACAAAGCAATTACACAAACACCTTAATAGAAAAAATAGGCAAGAGTCTTCGTTTATTCAGGCTTTATAACAAAAATACCATAGGCTGGGTGGCTTATAAACAGATATTTATTTCTCACAGCTCTGGAGGCTAGCCATACAAGTCCCCAGCAGGTTTCACTGTCTGGTGAGAGCTTCCTGATTCAGAGATGGCCATGCTCTCACTGTGTCCTCACAAGGTGGAAAGGGCTAGGGAACTCTTTGGGACTTCTTTTATAAGGGCACAAATACCATTGATGAAGCTGTTCCTCAAGACCTATTAACTTCCTGAAGGCCTCACCTCCAAATACCAACAACGTGGGGGTTAGGTTTCAACATATGAATCTTGAGGGGACACAAACAACCAGTCTATAGCAGCAAAGGACTTAAAAAGGTAATTAACAAAGAGAAAATATGAGTGGCTAAAAACCTGTGAAAGACTGTTAGCTGTAGGCCAAGTGCAAAGTTCAACAACAAAGACTTTCCATCTCCATCACCATCTTCATTAGATTTAGCAAACACTGAAAAAAAGTTTAACAATGCTGTCTCTAAGGTTTTGAGAAAGAAGGAACTCTCATACACTGCTTATAGGAGTAGAAATTGTTTCAAACACTTATGAGAGCACTTGACAATATCCTATAAAGCTGATTATGTTTCTTCTCTACAACCAGCATTACCCATTTCTAGGTATAGATCTTAGAGAAACTCTAAGTATATACACAAGAAAACATATATGAGAGTATTTTTGAAGCACTGTAATAAAAAAATTAAATCATTTTACATGTACTTCAATCGAGGACAGTGTAGTTTATACTGCCGTCTCTTCATTCAGTGGAATACTATGCAGCAATTAAAATGGATTAACTAAGCGTTACCAATATCAACATGGATAAATCTCTAAAATATACTGTTAAATGTAGAAGTTAACAGAAAGCAAAGTTGATATTGGGAGGTTATATGCAGTGTGGACTGTTTCTGGCAAGTTTTAATTAAAGGAAAGCTGTTAATTTTCATTGTTTGTAAATAATAGTCATAATATTAAAAACTAACACCCATATGGTGGCTTTAGAATTTATAACGGATTTTTTTTGTGTATTATCTGATTTCCTCCTCACAAGAAACTTGTAATTTTGGTTCTATTATTTTTACACTTTAAAAAAAGTCCAATTCACCATTTGAGCCTCAGAGACGTTATATGGTCGAAAGGACACTCAAATCCAAATCTTTAATACCTATCCAGTGTGGGCTTCTGGTTGGCTCAGCTGGTTAAGCATCTGACTCTTGATTTCAGCTCAGGTCATGATCTCCAGGTGGTGAGATTGAGCCCAGCTTCAGGTTTCCTCTGCCCCTCTCCCACTCGCTTGCGGGAGCTTGTGATCCCTCTCAAAAAAAAACAAAAAAACAAAAAAACTTAATGTCATTCTTTATCCACCAAGTGGGTATTCATATAATATTATCATTGTGGTCATCTATTTCATTTATGCCAAATCATGGTATTTATTTGCTTTCAACTCCTTTTTCTCACTTCATAACCTTCTGATTATTATAGATAGAGGCCTATCAACTTTCTCCCGTCTTTGTCTGCAATTCCATTCACAGTTTTTATTCCCTCCCCATTATTAACTACAGGCCTTTTATCACCAAAACCTGCCAGTTCCACTTCCAAAACCACGCAAAGTCTCTTCATGTCTATCCACTTCTGCTCTCACCCTAATCCAAACTGCCATCATCTCTTGGCTATATGACTGCAGTGGCTTCCTACCCTATACTGACTTGTGCTGGTTCTTCAGGTCCTCACTAGACACAAAAAAAGTCTCCTATGTTCTATTGGAAATTTTTATAGAGAGACATAAATACATAGGTTTCTGAAGGGAAGAAAACTGTATCTGAAAATCTTTACAGTGGTTACCTTTGCATATTGCCTCTCTCATTCTTTTTGCTCAGTTAATTAACTGTCAGCCACAAAATACTTACGGAATACTGGGCAGAAAAGACCTGAACATTCTGACCCACTCTGGTTCAACTGTGTGACATGGTTGATAAAAAAGGCAACTGCACTAAAACTCTGTTGAGGTTTTTTTTTGTTTTTTTTTTTTTTAAAGGAAGTATAATTAAGGCAGAAAGTCTACCCCCTTTTGATAAAAAAGACGTATGTTTAAATTTATAAAATGCAAAAAATTACACAATGAAAAGTACAGTAACTCCTAACTACTAATTCTTCCGCTGAGAGTTAATTCTTATTAAGCATTTGTTATCATTTCTTTAAGAAAAAAGTATATTCCAGCATATATATGTATCTATGTTTTCTAACTTCTACAAGTATAATTATACTAAGTTCTGCACCTTTTATTTTTCACTTAATATAGCTTGTATACTTGTCCATATAGCTCAGATGGATATACTTCATTCCTATTGATGACTATATAATATCCCATCAAACGGATGTGCTTAACTAGGCTCTTCAATATCATCATGTCTACTTTTTTTCCAGCTTTGTTGAGATATATAGCATATGTAAGTTTAAGGTGTGCAATGTGATTTGGTACACGTATGTATTGGAAAATGATTACCACAATAAGGTTAGTTATCACCTCCATTCCCTCACATAATTAGCATTTTTGTGTGGTGACAGCATTTAAGATCCACTCTATTAACAATAAAGCATATAATAAAGTATTGTTAATTATAGTTATCATGCTGTATATTAGGTCCTTAGAACTTATTCATCTTATAGCTAGAAGTTTGTACCCTTTGACTAACATCTCTCCATTTCCCCCACTGCCCCCCAGACCCTGGAAGCCACCATTCTACTCTCTATTTCTATGAATTTGGATTTCTTAAATACGGCATTTAAGTGAGAACATATAGTATTTCCTTTTCTGTCTGACTTATTGACTTATTTCACTTAGCATAATGCCCTCAAGTTCCATCCATGTTGTTGCAAATGGCAGGACTTCCTTCTTTTTGTGGCAGAATAATATTCCATCATATATATGCATATATATATATACATATATATGTATATATATATATATGGATGTCACATTTTCTGTGCCCATTCATCCATTGATGGACACTTAGGTTGTTTCCATTTCTTGGCTATTGTGAATAATGCTGCAGTGAACATAGGAGTGTAGATATCTTTTTGAGATAGTCATTTTCATCTCAGGGTACTCTTTTATTTTTGGAAAGCCCTGTTTAAGAAAAGTACTTCTTATAACTGAGCTTACATTTATCTCTTCATAATTTCTACCAGCTGATACTTCTCTTCAGTCTTATCTCTACACCTTTGTACCCAAAATTCCTATTACCCAGAATGCCTTATGTCCTTATCTCCTGATTAGCTGAACTCTGCCCATGAACCAAGGGCTTATTCAAGCCCTATCTTCTCTTTAAAATGTCTTGACTTTCTGTTGCTCAGAATGTGTAAATGCTGTTTATCTGTCCTCCAGTTCTCTAATTTTATTTTCTGTCATATCCATTTTACTACTGAGCATATCCAGTGAGATTTTTTTTTTTTTAATTTCAGCTATTTTATTTTTTAGGTTCTATAGTTTCCAACTGGCTCTTTTTTTATAACCTCTATTTCTTTGAACTTTCAGTTTTTTCCATTTGTTTCAAGAGAATTTATAGTTATTTCTAAAAACATATTTATAATGCCTGCTTTAAAATCTTTGTCAGACAATCTCAACATCTGTTTCATTGGAGTATTGGTGTCAATTGATTGTCTCTTCTCATTCAAGTAGTGTTTTTTTTGGTCTGTTTTGTATGACTAGCGATTTACAGTTGTATCCTGGACATTTTGTGTAGTATGTCTGGAGACTCTTGATCCCATTTAAATCTTCTATTTCAGCAGGCAGTCATCCCATTTAGGTTTTGCCTGTAGGTTGTTGCCTACTTTTGTGAGCTGTAGTTCAAATCATAATTTTCAGAGCCTTGGAATTCTATTCTGATTGCCTTTCTGCTTCTGGTTCCACTGGAGCTCCTGCTCAATTCTTGCATGTGCTGCCTAGGCTACCCAGTGTCATTTAGTGTGAAGTTCAGGAAACCCTAGGTTTTGGTTGCTTCCACTCTGTAGGATCAGTGTCACTGCTCTCCCAGGGATGTGACAGGGACACTCATGTGCTTGCTGCTATAGCAGATTGGGCTATCACTGATTTGGGTGGGGAGTGGTGAATGAGTCCCTGACTGGTGCCATACTCCTATTGTGGAAGATAAGGCTGCTGCTTCTCTGGGTTTAGGAAAGGGATCCTGCTGTTGCTCTTCTGTGGTGGGTTGGGCTCCCACTCTGGATGTGCTGTGTGAGATGGGTTTTTTGCCGGGCTCTGTTAATGCCGCTTCTACAGAAGATCTGGCCATTACTGCCCTGGGTGTTAGACAGGGAACTCTTGGCACTCCCACTATTGCAGAAAAAGCCACCTGCCTCAGTGTACCATAGACACTGCCATTGCTGCTACTCCTATGGTTGGTTGAGGCTACTCCAGGTGTGAACTTGTCAGTATGTCCATGTTGGACCCCACATCTCCTGTGGCTGCTCTGTAGATCTGGCTGATGCTGTCCTGGTTGTTGGGCAGGAATAAAGCTGTTACTGCTGCTGTGTTAGATTAGGCTGTGCGCTGCCTTGAATATAGGGTATGGATGGATTGCTCTACTAGGTCTTTGCTGGGCTGCCTGTTTGGAGTCCTTTGGCCAGAGATATCAGGATTTTCTTGTTTTCTTTTGTTTCTCTTCCGTGCTCATTGGATGTTCTATACTACAGCCCTCTCTAGAGCCCTGTCTGGAATATATGGGAGATAAAAAGGAAAAGCCAAATTCTTCAAATACTGAGGTTTCTAGCCAGTCTGCCTTTTTCTTTTCATCCTTCAAGATCCTTTTATGATGGTCTATTGAACTATTTCCAGAGCATGTAGTTGTATTTAGAGGGGAAGAGCAGGGGAAAGTGAGTGCTATCTTTTCCTGGAACGGGAAAATCTATGCCTTTTTATGATGTTTAATAACAGGGGGATGAGGGCTTAAGTATTTTGCAGGGTATATGAAACTAACCTACTGGGATCCATGTTGGAGCAAGATATTAAAAGTAAATATCTGCACTCCTTTCTCCCTTCATATTTAATAGTGTAATTGTGAAGAGGATTAGATATTTGTTTGGCTTTTATTTCTTACTAATGAGGTATCAATTATCACAATGAAGAATCATACCCACTGGGTATATTACCTCCATTTCAGTTGCCATTCGTGTAACAAAATGGGGCATTTCTTTTGATTTTCTGGGATTTTTCTCATTTTTTTTTGCAGTGACCTTAATGATGTTTGCATTCTAGATTTTAATATTAAATTTTGCATAAGGATAACAGATGACAATTTGGAAATTCTAGAAAAAATATTTTACTTAACACAGAGTGAACAATTATATCCATGACTAATGAGGTTTTTAATGCACTGAGTTTCTAAGAAATTTTGCCTACCATTTTGACTAACATGAAAAGATAGAGGATTTAATTAAGCATAACATTTTTGAAAGGTCATTGTTTCAGTAAGCTTTCATCTAAGCCCCAGCCTTCTTTACCACTTGTGATTCAATAAGAAGTTGATATTTTGTTTTGTCCCCAGTTCCTGACACAGAGTTCCTAAAACACTTGGATTGAGTGATGAAGGTGATAGGAATATCTTTTGTTATTTATAACAAGCCCTTTCAACCATACCTACATTTATGCTAATAAAGAGACTCTTGGTGAGCCTCTGGATAGCTTTCAGATGGGGATGTTTGTCAGAGAAACATGTGATTAGAGCTTTGGGACTTTCCACCCCATCCCACACCCCTGGGCTTCCAGGGGGGGGAGAGGGGGTAGAGATTAAATTCAATCACCAGTGGTCAATGATTTAATCAATCATGTCTATGAAATGGGACCTCCATAAAAACCCCTAAGTGATAGGACTTAAAGGGCTTCCAAATTAGTAAACACATCAATGTATTTGAGAGTGGCACACCCAACTCATGGTGACAGAAGCTCTTGCAGTCAAGACCCTTCTGGACCTCACCCTATGTACCTCTTCATCTGGCCTTTCATTTGTATCCTTTATTATAAACTGGCAATAGTAAGTAAAGTACTTTTGTGAGTTCTGTGAGCTATTCTATCAAATTATTGAACCTGAGGAGGGGCTTATGGGAACTCCCTGAATTTATAGCTGGTAGGTCACAAGTCCAAGTGGCAACGTGGAACTTACAACTGGCACCTGAATTTGGGGCAGGCCTGTGAGACTGAGCCCACAACCTGTGGGGTCTATGCTAACTCTGGATAATTAGTGTCAGAACTGAATTGAATTGTAAGACATCCAGTTGGTGGAGCATGAAGAACTGGTTAGCATGGGAGGAAAACCCCCACATGTTTGGTGTCAGAAGTGATGTTGGAGAACACTACAGACCACAACCCCCATTGTTTCCCTCAAGTAGATATAGATCTAGAACTGTAGCTGCTGAAAAACAGTGGAATAGTAAGAAGTATTGAGTAAGTAGCTTTTAAATTATCTCTGTTGTCTTGAATAGTATGTAATCGTATCTGGCTTAAATACTTCTTATTCAAATGGAAAGAGTCCACATTTCATTAGAAACTTATATTCTAAATACATACATACATACATACATACACACTCTAGGTTATACTACAATGAAACTTTCTCTTGTAGGAAAAGGATTATGTCTTATGGCTTTCTGTGTCCCAAGCATTTAGCCCACTGCTCTACAGCTACAAAGTGCTCAATAAATGTTTGCTCTTGATGATATTGATGAAATTATCATTCCCACAGAGGACACCCTGTACCCTCTGAAATGGAGCAAATATACCACTGCCTTGAACTCTTTGCAGGAAGAACACTTTCTAAGTGACAAGTACAAGTAAGAGTTATCTGAGTGTTTGTTAACCTTTACTATGAAAGCAGATTAAAATTCTCCAGAGTGTAGTAAGTCCCCAGGAGACTGTTCCACTTATTACAAATTTCCTTCATTTATCTCATTACCTGAAGTGAAATTTAACATCTTGCTCAGTTGGAGTAATTTGATCTAATGCACATTATCTTTCTTCTGAACGATGATGGTTCTAGTGAAAGATGAAAGCTCAGTTTTAACAAGCATTTTGTCAAATTCATATAGTGTTGCCAAAAATGTTGCAAGTAGTAATTTAAAGATACTGTCTTTTTAATCCATTTTGAACTACCACATTATTTTCTACTAGCTCTTTTCAGCCTGTTACCTCCAAAATTGTGTGCCTGTTTTTCCACATAATGAGTATCTTGACTTTCCTATTATCCCTTTTTCTGGCCGTATTAACTTCCCTGGTTTGATGCTGTTTTGTCTGCTAGCCAAGTTGATGAGGTCCAAGGTTGGCTATAAAAGAGGCATGGAACTTGAGGTCTGCTGTGAAAATATTTCTAGTCCTTATCATTATCTTTGGTATTGGCTCTTGTCAAACCTGTTCCATTGTAATACACTCTGGATGCGATACTGTAATTTTAATAACCACATATTTGACTATTTGTTATAATATGTTTGAATTAATACTCAGTTCTCTACATTCCTGACTGTAGTTGATTAACCACCAGATGCCTTGAATGGACTCTGGTTGTGCCAATATACTGGAAATTTACAGCCATTACTTCTTAAAAATTTGCTTGAAGGATACATGCTTCCCCTGGAGGAGCTAGCTCCAGTTCCTGAACTGCCTAGAGCTCCACTTTAGGCTCTAAGCTTCCCCAGTATTTTCAATATTTGATTACCTCAGTTTTTATTAACCTCAGATCTTTTGTATACAGCCAAAGAATGCTAATACCCCAAAACCTAATGCAAGGAAATGAAAAATCTCTATTAACACCATACATTTAGCCTAGGAGATATGGATTACATTCTCCCCGTGTGATGGTTAATTTTATGTGTCAACTTGGCTAGGCCACAGAACCTAAATATCTGGCCAAGCATTGTCTTGGATGTTTCTGTGAAGGTATTTTTAAAATGGGATTGACATTTAAATCTGTAGACTTTGATTAAAGCAAATTAACCTCCATAATGAGGGTGGGCCTCATCCAATCAGTTGAAGGCTTAAGTAGATAAAGACTGGCCTCCCAGAAAGAAAAAGGAATTCTGCCAGAAGATTGACTTCAGACTCAAACTGCAACTCTTCTCTGGGTGTCCAGCCTTCTGACCTATCCTGCAGATTTTGAACTTGAACTTGCCAACTTCCACAGCCGTGTGAGCCAGTTCCTTAAAAACGCACGCACACTTGTGTGTGTGTCTCTGTGTGTGTGTGTTTCCTATTCTCTTCTCTGGAGTACCCTAATATCTTCCAGAGTCACTAGTAGGAATTAAACCTTCTGAAATAATCACTGAATTTTTGAGAAGGAAGAAACCATTTATTTCTTTTTCCATTCTGTTATCTCTAATAAAGTGGATGAAAATGAAATGATTTTTAAAACTTTACTATGTGTTACCTTGCTTTTATAAGCACCAACCTTATGAGGTAAGGTAGTACCATTCTACTTTATAGATTTAGAAACTGAAGATCGTGGATTTAAATTATTTTACTCAAGTCACCCAGCTAATGAGTGCTAGAGTTAGATTTCAAACTCTGTTTAGCATCAAAGTTAATATTGTTTCAACTTGAAGCACTCACAGAACTCTGTCTGTTATAACAATGATTAAGTCACTTGTTCCTTATACAGATATCTTGGAACATAATGATGGTGACATATCTAGAATAAAATTTTGGTCCATATGTCATGAGAATTTCATCCTGTGAGGGTGATTAAGTGGTTACATATATATTTTGTGTCAAAATCATGAACTGGTGCCTAACCACAGGAACTGGGCAGGTTTGCTTGTTTTAGCACAGACACTCTGATGTCCCACAAAAGCCATCCATCCTTAGCAAACCAGCAGTCAGTCACCTTAGGTTAATTAAACTAGCCCTGTAGAAAGCAGAAGTCAGGGGCGCCTGGGTGGTTCAGTTGGTTAAGCGACTGCCTTCGGCTCAGGTCATGATCCCAGGGTCCTGGGATCGAGTCCCACATCGGGCTCCCGGCTCAGCAGGAAGCCTGCTTCTCCTTCTCCCACTCCCCCTGCTTGTGTTCCTGCTCTCTCTGTCTCTGTCAAATAAATAAATAAAATCTTAAAAAAAAAAAAAAAGCAGAAGTCAATAGAGAAGGTTTCCTGTGCAATAAATGAACCAAAGTTTTGCATGTAATTTAGGACAAACCTTTATACAAATAAATTACTCTGTTCATTTCCTTAATATTGGCCTATTAATAGTTATTAATATTTTGATGTTATATGTGGTTTTTGGATTTTTACTGCCCTGTATTTCAAGTTTGTGGAATTAAACATTTGTACTATTATTAACCTACTGACAAGGAAAGTCAACCTATCTAATTAAATATGTAATCATATACATAATTTTTTCCATAAAATATAGATTTTGCAAATCCCTTTTAAAAGTGTTAGGTCAGATAACTTTTGAAACTTGACATTTCTACGATTTTTTTAAACACTCAGTTTAATTTCACAATCACACAGCATCTAGACTTATTTGGCTCTAGTTACTATTTCCAGGGAATGAGTTCCTTAAAAGCAAAGTAACTTTTGGACAGTCCACAATCATGAAATGCTTTACCCCAAAAGAGCAATCAGCCTACATGTGTTGATATAACACCAGAATAGCTAGTTGAAAACTGAGAGATTTAGTAAATAAATCAGTTAATTTGGCAAAATGTCAAAGAAATAATTTGTTGTGTTTGAACATTTTCTCACCACTTAATCTAGCCAAAGACACAGAAAAAAAAAAACCTTTTAGGTAAGCTATTATTCTATGATGCAGTTTCCTTATCACAACCTGATTTACCTTAAAGCTCTTGCTATTATCACACAATAGTGTCCGTATTTGGGGGAGGACTTTGATCTGGAGGACAATTACAAATTATAAAGAAGAAGAAAATTGTCTTGAAAACCCTTTTTCTTTTAGGTGTCTCTAATTATACATTCATTACCTTTTCCTTATCTGTTTATCCATGAGGAAGAGTTCTAGATTTGAAGAAGTTTTTCTTCTTTGTCAAATACCTCTTTTTCCAGTGCTAAGCTGCCCCTCCCATGGTATTTTTATTCACCAGCCATTCTACTTACATATAGCCCTGTCATACTACTGAGTAGTCTCTAATCCCAAAGTGGCCCTATCAGTGCCATGCTATATTCTCCATATTCCTTAGGCAAAGACTTGTCTGGTCTATGTATTACAGAAAGTCCTACCTTCTAAACTATGCTACACTCTTTTGAATAACCTTTCTGGTGGTTTTCCATGCATTGTTTGTGGATCATCACAGAGGAAGAGAAATTTATAGGATTTGCTCAAACAAGGTAGCAGAGAGAATTCTAAGCAATGAAAATAACACACAAAGACTGTAGAAAGAACAAGAAGGCTACCATCACAGTAGCATAGGTAATAAGGTGACAAGTGTCATGAGAAGAGTATGTAATTTTAACTCAAAGCAGTGAATAATATGGACATTTCAGGAAATTTTATGTCTAATTTGGAAAATACTTACAGTCAAGTGTCTTTTGTTCATGGTTTTTCTTATATCTTGGAGGCAATTTTCTATTGGGCCTATGAAAATTAGACAGCTCTATTCAAAACTTCATTCATTCCCCCAAAAAACTTTTAAAGACCCTTTCACTAAGTGACACTTTCTTTAGGGCATATGGACTTCTTCATCCATAGAGGGTGTTGTTATATGTTTTGAGGGCAAAAAAGCCTGGAGGATGTTTTTGAGCTTGACTTCCTTGAAAATATCTGGGTGCTAGAGATACAGTGTACTTTTGTAGAAAACAACAAATGTGGGAATTTTTGTACATATTTCAAACCTCATTTAGAATCTGGATGCTATTTGAGCTGGTGTCAAGGATGCATGAAATTAAATTTAAGAAAGCTTAGCTTTAAGAATTACCAATTTCTTTCTGCATTGGGTAGGTAGATTCTGAGTAGGAATTAAAACTGGTCATTTTCCCTTTGAAATTAATAACACTGGTGAGTTTTTTCATAATTCCACAATAATTTAAGGGGCTGACGTTAGATTCAAGGAGTCTTATAAAAAGAAAAGTAGGTTTGTGGTGTGGAAAAACATCTCATGGGAGTTTGATACTTTCTGACTAAGGGGCAAAAGTCAGATTTTTAAGTGTGTCAGCAAAAGTCATCCTCATAGAAAGTATGTTTTTAACAGAATGATAAACCATATTTTAAAAATAATATTCTACTAGGTGTTTTAATTTAGAAGACTGGAAAACCATATGGTATATTTTGTGAATAACTTAGAGTTTGAATGTTCAAGTTTTCAAATCAAGATATATTTTATTATTTAATTTAAAAAGGTTCAATTTTTAAATATACATTAAAGTGGTTTCCATATACATTTTTAATTCACATGAATAATACTAATGCAATATATTCAAAAACTTTATTGGAGAAAGATTGTTATACCATTTTATAAATGAATTGTAATATGATTTATAAAATTGAACAAACATCACTGGTACCTCTTAGTATATTTTTAAATATTTTTAAATATGTTGTTCTATGCAGTGGGATATTTTTTGAAAGATAGTAACATTTACTTTTTCTTATATTGCAAAGTTTCTAAGTTCTGGATGAGACAGTCATTTTCTCAAGATTCTTTGAATTATAAAATTGTGCATTTTCAATTGCTTGTCAATTTGAACCTTTTTTGACCCATCTCTTGTCATTTGCCCCCTTTTTAAAGATTATTTATTTATTTATTTGAGAGAGAGAGAGAGAGAGACCGAGTGAGCACGAGTGGGGGAGGGCAGAGGGAGAGGAAGATTCAGACTCCCAATGAGCAGGGAGCCCAATGTGGGGCTCAATCCCAGGACCCTGGCATCATGCCCTGAGCTGAAGGCAGATGCCTAGCCAACTGAGTCACCCAGGTGCCCCTCATTTGACCATTTCAATGACCCTATGAAATAATTAGAACTGACATGATTGATTATAGATGAGGAAACTGAGATTCAGAGAGCCAACAAGACAAATTAGGATTACAGGGTTAATGGGTTAGAAAGGGAAGACTAGTACTTGGGATCTGTAGCTCCTAATCCATTGTTCTTTCCATTTTGTGTGGTCTCTTCTCAAATTGTCATAATCAGACCACTTAGTTCAACCTATTTCCCCAAAATTCAAGGGCAGGGTGTACCTTATTAATAATGCTACTGACTTGTGTGTGATGAATCTGAAAAACAGAAACAAGTGGATCATACGAATTGCTCATGAAATGGGGAGGATATTAGGAAAGAAATATCAGCTAGTTTAACAAGTTCAGCTGGCTAAACTTGGAAAGACAGTATGGTGCCTTTCACAGTCCTCTGACAAATGGCCCAAGTGAGAAACTGTCACTTAAGTGTCATTTATTTATTGTGCTAGGCACAGTGGATATAATCTTGGCCCTCATGGCATTTACATTATAGGGGAAGATCTAGACAAGTAAACAAGCAATTAAAATAGAGAGTGTTAATATTACAATAGAGGACATATATGCTATAGGAATACCAGAAAGGACATCAAACACTAATTTAGGGACTCATTGGAGATTTACTAAAGAAAGACCTAAAAGATGAGTAAAGAGTTGGGTGATGTGTATTCCAAGTGGAGGAAAGAGGATGGGTTGAGACCTTGAGAGCATAAAAGATTTGAGAAGCTGAAAGGAATTTATTATGGCTGGCATAGAAATCACTAGAGGAGAAATGATGATCAAAACATTGTTTCCATGATCTTAGAGAAGTCTGAAAGAAAAATGAAACGAGGCAAAGTACCAAAGGTAAACCCTGACCCATCTAGTCCAGTTTCTAAATTTCCTATTGTTACCAGGACATTGTTTTCCATCCCTCACAGAGTTGTGTGGCTATTAAGGAAAGGAGCTTTATTAAATGCCAACTCTGACCCATACCATTTCAGGTGTGCCATTTCATTGCAACCTCATGTCCCATGAGGCAGGTACTGGTGCCCCGACTTTACAGAAGAGGAAATTAAGACTAAGTTAGGGAATGAAAATTGCCCAAGGTCCCATGATTAGTAAGCAATGGAGTAAGGACCTGAGCCCACATTTCTGTTTCCCAAGGCAACACTGTTCAACTGTTCTCTGCTTTCTCTTCTTGGTTTTTAGAACCATAATTATGGTACTTCTACATTACTAGTGCTTCAGTAAAATGATTTAAAAGAAAATGATTTGGTTTATCTTAGCTAAAGATGACCTCCTTTGGGTTTACAGGTGCCATTGAGCCAAAGGTATATTTCCTGAATGAATGGATTTCAGAGCTAACCAAGGTGATGAAGATATGGCTAGGAGTCCAACAAGGACTTAAAAACGTTTTTTGCATGTACAATTCATACATTCTCAGATCCAAAGAGAGACTTCCCTAAAGATTTTACCATTTGGCAAAATTCCAGATTGAGACAACTTAAATGACAGAAAAACAATCTCTTGTATCTGAGAGGATTCTCACTTGATAGGTTTTTAGGAATGGAGAGTAGGAGGTGGTAGGATGTAAAACTGACTGGGATCTGTTCCAACTTAAGCAAGAAGTCACATATGTGAAACCTAATATTAGAGAAACTGAATTGGCACACAACAGATTCTGTTATAAAGGACATGCCCTTCTTATGTATTTTTGTAACAGATCTAGCCTTACATTAATGGCATCTATGAAGTAAAATTGTGCAATTATTTAATATTTAAAGGACCTAAGATTGTACAACTGAATTTCTTTCCCATTAGTTTTGAATTCATTTCTCTCAGGACTATTATTAAGAGATAGTTGTGATACCTTTATTAGTTTTATTTTATAATTAATTCATATGAGTCTCAGTTTTAGAGGAGTAAAATAAGTGTATGGTGTCTTTCCTCTTCTGTGTATTATCCTAGACTTTCACTTTTGTATTTGAGGCTATTAAAATTGTTAATTTGAATATGGAATACAAATTCTTTCTTGTTCAAAGTATTTAGAAATAACACCATGCATTAGTTTTGCATTGACATTTAATTCAATGCTTTTAATAAGTAGCTAAATAACCAGGAATTAATTTTAATTTATGTACAAACTGTATTTTCTAAAAAATAATAATATTCCTTTTATATTTTAATATGACTACCCATATATGAACAAATTATAAATGCAAAGTTCTTTCAATTTCATTTCTGGCAGTAAAATGAAGAATACTTGCAAGTCATTATTTAACACATCATATGTGATATTCATTATCTTAAAGTGTTGCTTGATATTGTTTGGAATTGATAAATGCTCTGTAATTATAAAAATTAGTTGCTCTATTGAATATAAATACTATGTAGAATATAAATTTTAATTTTTTATTCAGTAAGTTACCAAATATTGCTATTTTTTGATTTTTCTAAAACAAAGTACAACCTGAAGTTGCTGCTGGTGCCTGTCCCTAGGCCCTCTGAGACACTTAGAGTAGTTTAGATTGTTTCAGGCTGTAAACCTAGATAATATATCATGGGCTTTCCAATACAAACCTGAGATAAGAGATGAGAAATTACCTTTAGACAGAAGTGTTTGTGAACCAATGCTTTGCTTCTATATAAGATAGAAAGAAAATAGTACTTTTCTTTTTTGAATAATTTTAATGGACTCTGGTTAAAACTATCCTTTATGGAATCTAATATCTGGTAAAAAAAAATCCACTGGGAAAACTTAGAGATAAAAGGAATTGGAGGCACTGAGGACAGTGATAAATACAGGGGTAGGTTCATAGGAAGTCTTGAGCCTTAATAGAATATGCCTTAGCAAATTTCAAGTATACAATACCATATAATTAACCATAGTCATCATGGTATATATTAAATCCTTAGAAATTATCCATCTTCTGACTGATAGTTTATACCCTTTGACATACATTTCCATATCTCCCCCACCCCTCAGTCCCTGGCAGCCTCCGTTATATTCTCTGTTTCTATGAAATTGACTTTCACTTTTTTTTTTAAAGTTTCCATGTATAAGTGAGATCATACAGTATTTGTCTTTCTCTGCTGGCTTATTTCACTTAGCATAATGCCCTCCAGTCTCATCCATGTTATCACAAATGGCAGGATTACCTTCCTGTGGCTGAATAATATGCCATCGCTTATATATTCCATATTTTGTTTATCCATTCATCCACTGAAACTTTGTTTCCATATCTTGGTTATTGTGAATAATGCTGCAATGAACATGGGAGTGCAGATATCTCCTAGAGATACTGATTTTGTTTACTTCAGTTATATACCAAGGAGTTGGATTGCTGGATCATATGGTAGTTCTAATTTTGTTTTTTTGAGGAATCTCCATACTGATTTCCATAGTGGCTGCACCAATTTATATTCCCACCAACAGTGCACTGGAGTTCCCTTTTCTTCGCATTCTTTCCAGTACTTGTTATTTCTTCTCTTTTCGATAATAGTCATCCTAGCAGATGTAAAGTAATATCTCATTATAGTTTTGATTTGCATTCCTTGTTGATCAGGTCTTAGGCATTCTCAACACACACATACACATGCACACACACAAGAGTTAGCTATGTATTTAAAAAAAAGTTAGCTATGTAAAGTGATGGATAGGTTAATAGATCTTGGTGATCATTTCATAATGTACATGTATATCAAATCATCACATTGTATACTTTAAATATATAAAATTATATTTTTCAGTTATTCCTCAATAAAGTTGGGGAAGAAAGAAAAGAAATAGACCACACCTACTTCCTATCCATTAGGAACTGTGGATTAAACCAGGTACAATAAATGAGACATTCATTGAAGTACCCAAAAATGATTTCTAGCTTAAACTAATGCCTGATTTGTAGCCCTTGATTGAGACTCCCCCATATTCCTGCTAAAATATCAAATGTAGGCATGGATTAATAATAAATCTCACATCACCTCTTAAATCTTGCATCACCACTGAAAACTAATACTGACCTAATGCTAGATTCTAGAAGGAATTTCCATTACCTAAAAGTGTATGGATATGGATTAAGAAAAGGCCTTCAAGTCTTGTCCAATGAGCTCTTGGATTTCACTTGATGAAATAATTTTTCTCTAAAAGGACAGGAAGAAACCAGGAAGTCAGGGGCAGCTATTCTTGTACACTAAAAACATCCAGAAACATCAAGAACAAAAACATACCACCATAGGAAAAAAGCGATATATTTTCTAGAAATAAAGTTTTGTTGTGGGGAAAGCCAGGTAGGGAGGAGAAGAACAGAGAGAGGAAGAGTCCTGGGAGCCATGTAAACAATTAGTCTATGTGTCAGGAAACCAGATAAAGTGGAAGAAAATTATCTCACTTCCAAACATCAGAACTGTACTAAGTAATAGCTGCTGAGTGTGAGTTTGGGATAGAAACTATGCACATCAACATGCCCCCAGAATTTACTTTAAAAATTAATTTATCTATAAATCAATGAGTAGAAGGCAGTCCTATGGACTGTCAAATGAGTCCAGATAAAGCTTTACTTCATTCAAGGAAATATAGAGGAAAAAAACAAACAAACAAACACAATCACCACCAAAAGCACCTCCGGTTTATGGGAAATATACAGAAAAAGAGAATGGGAACACAAACCCACACTTTCAAAGGAAGCGAGTATATTTGAGAAACAAATGGCCTACTGAATAATTATGAAGACATTTCTAAAGAAGATGTTTGGCATCCTCAAGAGACTGCAAGGAAGAATGGTCTTTTCAAAAAGGGAGCAGATAATCATAAGAAACAAGGTCAGATGTAAACGAAAATGGCTGAAATAAGGAAAGATTGCCAAGAAATTATACTATAATAGAATTAACATTCACATTGAACTGTGAGTAAAGAAAATAATTAAGACGGTCAAAAATCATTTCTGTCCTGTAAGTGACAAGAGTAATACATTGTCTCATACAATAAAGGAAAATGACAAGGACCAAAACCAAACAAACTAGAAGATAATTACAGAGAAAAAGACAGGAGAATAGAAATGTAATCTAAGATGTATAAGTGTTCCTGAGGAAAAAATAGAAATAGCAGTTAGAAATAATTGATGGCATAAATTTTAAAAATGTGAAATGAAAGAAATTTGTGTTTACAGATCGAATGTCCCACAGTTTTCCTTGCAAATTAAATCAAAAGAAAGCCACATTGATATACATTCTTGGAAATTAATCACAAAATAAAGAAAATAACATAAGCATCTAAGAGAACCTCATATTAAAAAAATTAAGTTTAATTAATTTTTAAAAAGTTTACCAAAGTGATTGAGAGCTATACATATGGTCATCTCAATAGATGTTGAAAAGAGTGATAAAATTCAACATCCATACTAATGTCAAAAATTCTTAGCAATAGTGCAGAATGCTACTGGCCAAAATGGATTATAAATATAGATGCAAAAATCCTAAATAAAATATTAGATAATGGAGTATAGCATTATATGGTAAAAGATTAATGCACTATAATCAATACAGTTTATTCTAGGAAGTCAACAATGATTCTAGGTAAGAAAATCTATTGATAAAAATAACAGAAATAGATCAAACGACAAATGTACCCTCATCTCTATAGTGCAGAAAAGGTAGTTGATATAAGTCACCATTTATTCCTGATTAAAAAAATCTTAGAAAACTAGAAAAACAAATCTTCCTTAATACATTAATGAATATGTATCTCCGTCTTACAGGCTGCATCATATACTGTTCAAATTCTAATCACATTAGAATAAGCAATGAGGCAAGTCCTTCTGCAAATCTACTTATTGTCATCATTCCACAAATATTAATACACTAAAACATAAATAAGAAAGCAAAATCATAGTTTTTGGAATGAAGGAAACAAAGATATTAATTATTAGGAGGTGTGTTTGACTGGAAAACTCAAGGCAAAATAACTGAAAAATAAGTGGATATTGTAAAATAATCTGGATACAAATTTAAAATATACAAATCTATTAGTTTATAAAATTAAATAATCAGAACACAAAAAATTAGAAATTATACTTGCCGTGACAGCTATGCAGTATCTAGAAATTAAATAAGTTGTTTTATACTAATTTTCTGAATGATTCAGTAAGTGGAGAGACCTAGGTCTCTTCTCCTGGAGTAGTGACCTACATTACCGAGCCATGAACACTTCTAGGAAATACTCCCTATAAGCTCCAAAGACCTTAAGAATTAAAAGAGTCATTGAAGATAATTCAATTATCTTTCAAATGAGGAAACTGAGACTCAGAAAAATGATGACCAAGGTTAGTGGCCTGGAACTAAAATCCAGGTCATCTGGCACTAAGTTAGATACTTTTTCCATTAAACTGTTTTATTTCGGGAAAAAAAAAAAAAGATCAAAACACACTTAGAGTTAATTTTCTTCAGATGTTCCTTTCTCTCCTAACATTAAAATGTTGGAGAAAAATTCTATTTAATACAGGATTCTAATTTAGTTTTCTCAGTAGACTTTTTTAAAAAATAAAATTGGAACCATGCTCTATACACTGTGATTCCGCTCAATTTTCCCCATAATAATAAATACAAGGCATGCTTCTAATTTCAGTAATTGTAGGGTAGGTAATTAGCCCTCCCATTGATGAAAACTAAAGACCTGGATAATAAGTTAAAAATATTTTTTTAAAGAGCATGCAAGTAATAAAAATATAGTAAAGAATTAATGGACTGAAAGCAAACACAAGATGCCAACCCAGTGAGATGAACTACTATAGCTTTCGCCATTTTCTAATCTAGAAAAAAGGAGCTACAAAACTGAGGTGTGATTTAGTTGGCAGTGAAGTGAACAGAATTCAAAGTGCAAGGCATAATAAAATATGGGGAGAGTCTGATGAACAATGACATCCCTTTTTAAACAGGGAACTCAAAGGGCTATAACCTCACATGAAGGGTGAACCAAAAATATTCCAGTCATAAACCAGATCTCCTATGGATTTGCAGCTTGAATCCATGACTTACTTGGGTGGTCCAGAGGAATCTCAAGCCTTGATCCTGGATGAAGATAGTCCCAAGTCATTTCCCAGAAGCATATTAAATTTTTTTTTCTGGAAGAAGATAACAAAACCCCTAAATCCCAAATATTTATATCATTTAATAGAAATTTGATGAATTACAGGAATCTTATATTAAAGATATCAGAGGGTTATTGAGAGGAAACAACTAATACTATATAAATTGGAATTCCAGAGAGAAATTTTATTTATTTGCAAGATCTTATTTATTTATTGACACAGAAAGAAAGCAAGAGAGCTCAAGCAGGGGGGAGTGGCAGAGGGAGAGGGAGAAGCAGACTCCCAGGAGCCTGTTGTGGGGCTCAATCCAAGGACCCTGGGATTATGACCTGAGCTGAAGGCAGATGTTTAACCTACTGAGCCACCCAGGCACCTCAAGATGAAACAATTTTTTTTTTTTTTTGGTATTTGCATGGGGCAACATTTTTGAAACCTGAAGAGACTTTGATATGGTGAGTTTTCACCATGAGATTTTGCTGACTTCTGGGACTGCCTGAGAGTGGTAGGTAAATGAGGCCACTTGGTTTTGAAAAGCATACTGAAATTATCTGTATTCTCGTAGTGCTTAAGAGACCAAGCCTAGCTAGGAGGAGAGCACCAACTTTAAATGCATGGTAATTCTTTCCATCAAGGCATTTTCCAGAATTCAAAGTTGGGGGAGTGAGTGTGGGGCAGTTAAAATGCTGAGCTCAAAAAAAAAAAAAAAAAATCCAAAGGCATTTCCTCTTTCATAAATGAGGAAAGGAAGATCCAGTAAGTTTTCAGTAAAAAACCCAAGAAGGCCATGCTCCCAAACAGACTGAAACAGTGGTGTGTTGAATGTTACCAAAACATCAACCTGGTCACCACTCAGCTTATTCCTTGATTGTATTCACATGATCACCTCCTCACTCAGTTCTCCCAAAAGAGGGAAGGGAAGATTCTCTGACAGAAAATAACATTATTTAGAGTTTCTGATTTTCTTTTTAAACAATAAAATTTTCTGGACATGAAGAGAGTCATGAAAATGTGGCCAATAAATAAGAGAAAACATCAAGAGACAGTAACAAACCTTCAGATGATACAAATCTTAAAGAGGATTTTGAAATAACTCAGTTATATTCTAAAGAAAATAGAGGACAAGATGAACAAGAGGAATAAAAACTACAGGGAATAGGAATAAAAATGAAAGCATGAAATGGGCATTTGATGCATGAAAAATACAATATCTAAAGTTAAGAGCTAATTGGATGAGCTAAATTGAAGAATGGACACAGCAGTAGATGTGATTAGTGAATTTAAACAGATTAAAAGAAAATATCCAAATTGAAGCACAAAGTAAATTGTAATAGAGCAGGAGAGAGAGTAAGAGACATGTGTAGACACAATGTAAAGCATGTATGTAATTGTACTCCCAGAAAGAAAAAAGGAAGAAAATGGCAGGATGCAATAATTAAAGAGAAATCGATAAAAAATTTTTCTAAATTGATGAAGAGTATTAATCACAGTTTCAAAAAGCTCAACAGGACCAAGCAGGTCAGAATATAAAGAAAACCACATGTAAGGACATTGTGGTCAAACTGCCAAAAACCATAATTAAAAAGAAATCCTTTAAGGATCCAAAGAGAAAAGATACATTATCTATAAAAAGACTGATGGTTTATTTTGGGTGGAAACTGTGGAAGACCTGAATCAATTTAATGACACATCCAAAATGCTTTAAAAAAAGGAAAATAAATTCTACATTTGGTAAAATCTTCCTTCAAAAATGAAATAAATATGTTTATGAACAAAATATGAGATAAATCATTGCTATACAACATGAAAAACTAAATGGAATTCTTCAGGCTCCAATAATATGATGAAGCCAATGATATTCTATGTGATATAGAAGCACAGGACTGCAGAATAAAATGTGTAACACTAGAAAGGGTAAATAAGTGTGCAATTTATAACATATGTGGAAGAAATATGACCATAGGACAAGAATGGGAGAAGCTAAATGAAGTGAAATTCTTGTAGGTTTTTTGCATTACTTGGAATGTGGTAAAATAAGTGATTTAAGGTAGAATGTAGTAAGCCAAGTATGTGTATTCTAATCCTTAGGGTAAGCACTAAAAGGATTATACAAGAATGTATAACTAAAATTTGGTTGGAGATGTTAACACACCTTTCTCAGTAATTTTAGAACAGACAAAAAGAAGTCACTAAAGATATATAAAATTTGAAAAACGCAAACTAACTGACATATTTTGAATACTCTACCAACCTAACTTCAGAATACTCATCATTTTCTAGAGCATAAGCAATATTTACCAAAATAGATTATATGTTGGACGATAAAGAAAGTCTCAGCAAATTTGAAAGAACTGAAATCACAGAGTATGTTCTCTGAAAACAGTGGAATTAAGCCAAGAATTAACAAGAAAAAGATAATTAGAAAATTATCAAGTGTTCAGAAGTTAACAAACTTCAGAATAACTGACACAAAGAACAAATGTGATGAAAATTAAAAAAAAAATGTTTAAATTGATGGTTATGAAATCATTGAATATAAAATTGTATATGATGCAGTGATATGCAAATTAAAAGAAATAAGGCCTTAAATGTACATGTCAAAAAAATAAGAAAAATAAATATCAGTAATTCAAGTATCCATCTAAATAAGCTTAGGATAGAACAGCCAGTCAAATTCAATATATGTAGAAGAACATAATAAATATAAGATATTTTATAGATTTATATAAGATGAAAGTGAAGACATTTAACAAAGCCAAAAGTCAGTTTGTTGAAACGTAGTGATATAACTTTAACAATAATGATTAAAAGCAAAGAGATATGAAATATCAGGAGTGAAAATTGGGGCAGTTTTACTGATCAGACATTAAACTTATAACATATGGTACATGAATTTTATTTCAATGAAGATACTAAAAATAGTGATAGCTTTAGGTAAATACTATAAATGAGTTAAAATCCATAATATCCTGGAAAGCAGAACTTACCAAAACAGACACAAGAAGATATATACAGTCTGAATAGTGCTCTATCTATTAAAGTAGTTGAAACCATGTTAAAAATACTCTAAGTCCAAACGAACTGTTGAATTTTTTCAAATTTTTAAGGAATAAATAACACTAATTTTACATAAACTCTTCAAGGGAATAGATAAGGAGGGAAGAGTCCAACAAAAAAGGGCAAAATGTTTAGAACAGACAATTCATAATGAAAGATTTATAAACAACCAATAAGCATGAGAAAAACATAGTCCATATAATAAGTCATTAAGGAAATGCAAATTAAAACCACAATGTAATAACATCATACACCCACTAGAATGGCTACAATTATGAAGACAGTCAATACCAAGTTAGGAGAAATGCTTTTCCCAGTAAGAAACAGCAGCAGGAAGAGTCAATTCAAAACCACAAAAGTTTGGGAGATCTGGCCTGCTAAAACCTCTATGGACAATAGCCAAACTATGGAAAGAGCCCAGATGTCCATCAACAGATGAATGGATAAAGGAGATGTGGTTCATATATACAATGGAGTATTACTCAGCCATCAGAAAGGATGAAATCTTACCATTTACAATAACATGGTTGGAACTGGAGTGTATTATGCTAAGCAAAATAAGTCAATCAGAGAAAGACAATGATCATATGGTTTCACTCATATGCGGAATTTAAGAAACAAAACAGGAGCATAGGAGAAGGGAGGGAAAAATAAGAAGTCAGAGAAAGGAGCATAATCAATTAATCACATTAACAAAATAAATGAAAAAAATGTAAGCTATTTTAATATATTCCAAGAAAGAATTTAGTAAAAGTTAATATTTATGCAGGGTGAAAACCCTTAGAATACTAGAAATAGAAGAGAAATTCCTCAATTTGATTTAAAAGTATCTGTATAAAGGAAACCAGTACAAATGTACTTGAGAGTCATCACTGAAATGAAAATTAAAACACTTTAGATTATATTACAAAACCACTAGAATGTCAAAACAAAGAAGGAAACAGAAACCTCAAACTATCCAATGATGGCAAAAATCACTAGGTATTAGTACAACCACTTTGAAAACCTTGGACATTATCTGTAAAACTGAACATATGCCATATCCAGTGACCCAGTAATTCTACTTCTAGGCACAAACCTAACAGAAATGCGTACATCTTGCACTAAATATATAGACAAAATATTTATAATGACATTATTTGTAGTAAGCAAGAAGGTGAACAATACAAATGTCTATCTGGAGTGGAATGGGTATATTGTGGAGAATTTTATGCAATGAAATATACAGTAATTAAGAACAAACTACTGTTTATGTTTTGGATTAATTTCACAGATATAATGTTGAATAAATGAAACCAAACATAAACGAATAGAAGCCATGACAGTAGTTACCTTTAGTGGGCAGTAATGACTGAGAGTGCTCTTGGTAGGGATAATGCCTAGGATTGGATAAATAAAGCTTCCTATGTTTTATATCTTATTTTGGGTGGTGATTATTCTGGGATGTTCACTTCGTAGAAATTCTTGGAACTGTAAACTTAGGATGTATGCACTTCTATGTACTTATATTGTGTGTGAGTGTGTGTGTGTGTGTGATTTCTGAGATTAAAGGTATGATGTTTTCTAACATTCTTACACTATTTCTTAAACTATTTTAAGTATTGTCACCTTACACTATGGTTTGTAGATCTCAGTTCAAGTGTACATTAAGTATTTTGATTCTCAAAATTGACTTGACTCATTTGTCTATTAATTATGGTATCTTTAGAGTCAATTTATTAAGTATCGAAATTAGTCCTTTTGATATTCTTCTTTTCTTAAATTCATAAAATAATTTGGGGTGAAATTATATTTCTTAAGACATAGACTTCAATATTCAGAAACATTATCTCTCATTTACTCAAGTTTTATTTCATCTTATTCAGTATATACTTCTCAATATTTTTCATATTAAAAAAATCTAAATTTTGCTTTCTTAAATTCAAAAATATGTTTACCATAGAAAACTCAGAGCATAATGTTAATCAAAAGAAATATGAATCATCTGTATTGCCATCTCAAAGAGATACACAACGTTTATTCTGTTTTGTAGTGTGTGTGTGTACTTGTTAAAAAAATAATTGCATAGAAGTAGGTATATTTGAGGACAACTTTTTACTAAACATAAATTATGAAATACTTTCTATATTATCAAAATATAGTTTTGCAATCCATTTTTAATTTCTGCATAAAATCTCATTGCATAGATTTACTACAATTTTCTAAAGAAAAAAATTGTATGAACCTTAATTTGTTTACTCAGGCTCCTACACTTAGACATGTAAGATATTTCCTATTCTGACAGACATTATCAAATTAATTATAGCTAAGCCCCATGCATCCTTAATTATTTCCTTAGGATAAGTAGAAGTGAAATTACTCGAACAAATGAAATGTCAATTAATATCTGGTACAAATAGCTACATTGTTTTCAAGAAAGTTAATAAAAATGTTTACTCCAACTAATAGCTTGTATGAATATCTGCTTTCTTGTCCCCATGAAAACTAAATATTATCATATTATTTGTTTTAAAGTTTGCTAATTTGATTGGCTAATTAGTTTCTTGCTATTAGCTTGTATTTGTTGACTACTTGAATGTGAACATATATATATATATATATATATATATATAAAATTGGGCTTCTGTGTTTATTTTTCTGACTTTTACATTTATATACTGTTTATTTTCTATTGGTGTGTTTGTCTTTTTGTATTTATTCATAAGAATGCTTTAAATTTCATTAAGGAGGGCATGTGTTGGGATGAGCATTGGGTGTTATATGCAACTAGTGAATTGTTGAACACTACAAGAACTTATGATGTACTATATGTTGGCTAACTGAATATAATGAAAAATAAAAAAAATAATAAAGAACTCTTTAAATTTCAAAATATTAAAACTTTGTGAAATATATTACAAATTTTTTCACCACTCAGACCAGAAATCAAGTTGCTTATGTTAAGGATATGGTTTAATCCATATGGATAGGTCATGTGATATCTGAATGTCCAATCAAAAAACTTAATTTTTTCTAATCTTAAAAGATAAAAAGATAAAAACAGAGAGTGTGGCAAACTATAAGAGACTCTTAACTATAGAGAACAAACTGAGGGTTGCTGGAGGGGAGGGGAGTGGGGGGGATGTGCTAAGTGGGTGATGGGCATTAAGGAGGGCACTTGCTGAGATGACCACTGGATGTTATATGTACGGGATGAATCACTAAATTTTACTCCTGAAACCAATACTACACTATATGTTAGCTAACTTGAATTTAAATAAATGAAAAGAAGATAATCTTTTATTTACACTGGGATATCATTTCCAGTTTTTTTCTAATATGCCATTCCATTCACAATAAAACCAAATCATAAATCTATCCTACAATATAAGCAGTAGAGGAATTATCAGGAGGAATGGTAAGAATTATTCTTTATATGCAAACTTCACCTCTAATTTGGGTTTATCCTACGGTGTGTTATCCAGGTAGAGTATTTTCATCTTATGAATTCCTGGCATACTTTGAAACACAGCATTATTTAATAATACTAGAAAACTCCCCAAATGGATCTGTGTGTTTCACGATTCTGATGACAAAGCTATTTCTTAGATCTGTATTCTGTGAATACATAGTCAATATCAAGCTTGCATAAATTCTAAGGATCCCAGTTTAGACTTTTTAGTTATACCATGATTACTAAAGGAGACTGTAAAATACTCTATGATTAAAATGTATTCAGTATATAAATAGGTGTTAAATTATTTCAAAAGATATTATTTAAAGATGTAAGAAAGAAAGGATTATAGACCTGTGTAGGTTTGAAATATCCATTGGTATTCTTTTCTCTTTGAGCAAGAAGACCAGCATAACTCACCCCAATTATCCTGTGTGTGTGCATGAATGCATGTGTGTGTGATATACATATATACATACATATTCAAATATAAAATGACAAAGAAATTTCTGGTTCAAGATAGCTATCTCTCGATAGATAGATAGATAGATAGATAGATAGATAGATAGATAGATAGATTTCTTCTTCCCTCCCAAAATCCCACTGAAATGACAAAAGAAGTGTGAAAAATTATATATATATATATATATATATATAGAGAGAGAGAGAGAGAGAGAGAGAGAGAGAGAGAGAGAGAGAGGTAAAAAGAAGAGACCTACAAAATATTCAATTTCCCAAGATAGGCTAAGATGGACTTCTATGTCAGTATTAGAACCAATGGGGCTGGAAGGAGAAGGATAATTCAGATAATTAAAGAGATGAAACAGCTATGTTAGTCCCCTACCAAAGCAAATAATTTAGGCCTTGACATCCCACTTAAAGCATACATAGAAAGCCAAACCAAGAAAGCTAGTATTGTGTTTACTATATACCAATTGCTGTCCTACTCTCATATTTTAACTCATTTAATATTGATAACATTTAGATAAATTTGATAACATTATTAATCCCATTTAAAAATCTAAATTTTAATTATGTAAATATTATCTAAAATATCTGAAATATAGTGAGTGAGTCATTTACCACAAGAATCGTTAATACCTGAGCCAGGATTCAAAGCCAGACAGTAATATTCCAATATATTCCACTATGCTGTGTTGCCTCTCATAAGACCAAATATATCAGCTATCATAATAACTAAGACAGGGTTCTGATTCAAAGAAAGTGAATCACACATTTACTTCTGATTATGGAATAACTTTTTTTAGAGGATTTTATTTATTTATTTGAAAGAGAGAGTGAATGAGAGAGAGAGAGAGCACAAGCAGGGGGAGAGGGAGAAGCAGACTCCTTGCTGAGCAAGGAGCCCGATGCGGGGCTTGAGCCCAGGACCCTGGGATCATGACATGTGCCAAAGGCAGGTGCTTAACTGACTGAGCCACCCAGGTGTCCCATGATTATGGAATAACTGTTAACAGACTTGCCATCCCTCTGTAAACAGCTATAAAACTGAACAAAATATATGAAACAGATCTTTTTAGGCATTATCTATCAGGAGGAACAGAAAAATATTCCTTGAGAGAAGGGAATCCAGCAAAATTGAGCCCCAGATTCACCTTGCATTCCTTATTGGGACACTTTCCATAATATGGTTCAGGGCAGTGGAGCCCACTTGGAGCAGTGTTTTTGCTAAATTGAGGATGCAAAGATCAAAGTTAAGGGCAGCTGAAGAAGGTGAAATTTGCTTGCAGAATACTGGAAGATGGAAGAAATTCTAACAGGAAACATCTAGATATAAAAGTCTATCTGAGATTTGAGCACTGATCCCTGGCCATAATCCACAAGCAGTTCTGCCAGTCCAGGGACACACCAGGAAACATGCTACTCAGTGCCCCAGAGACATGCCAGCCAAACTTGGTTTAACAGTAGATCTTGAAATAACCATATGACTTGGCTGCAGCCCCTCTCTGCTGTGCTCTGAGAGCAGCCCAGTCAAACTCAGGACCCACTGGGAGACATTCCAGTTTGTGCCCCTGGAGGCAGGCCAGCTAAACTTGGTCCAACAGTAGATCCTGAAACAGTCATGTGACTCAGATCCAACCATTCCTAGCATAGTCTATGAGCAGTTCTGCACAGAGACCCACCAGGAGATATATTAACCATACAAATCATAAAAAATATAGATTAGACTTAATCAAAAACTTAAAATTTCTCATTAAGAAAATGAAAAACTGAGCTATATATATTTATATAAAATTTAATATATATTTATATATTTAATATATATATTTTATAAAGGGGGAAGAACATAGGGGCTTTCAATATAATATATTGGACAGAGGGCTTTCATAAAAATAAAAAACTTAAAATTCAGTTATAAGAAAACAACCTAATTAAAACGGACAAAAGTTTTGAGCACTCATTTCACCAAAGAAAGTCTATAAATGGCCATTAAGCAAACAAAAAGATATTCTACATTTTTATTCATGATAGAAATGCAATTAAAATCACAATGGAATATAACTATACAACCACTAGAAAGGCTAAAATTAAAGGCTGGCAACTTCAAATGTTGGCTAAGATATGGAGCAACCTGAACTCAAACACATTGTTGTGTAAAATGATAAAATGAATTTGTAAAGCTGGTGGTTTACAATTATATTAAGCAAACCTACTCTATGACCAAGTAATTCCACTCTTAGGAATTTATGCAAAAGGAAGGATAGTATACATCCACAGTAACATTTTCCAGGAATTTTTGTAATAGCTTTATTCCTAAGAGCTCCAAATTGGAAATAACCCAAATGTCCACAAAGAGTTAATATACAAAGTATGTTAAATTCACACAATTCAATATTACTGTGTAATTTCAAAAATGATATTGACAAGCACAACAATTGACTAATCTTACAATTTGGTGAGCAAGTCAGTCATCAAAAAATTGCATACTATATTATTCTTTTAGATGGAGCTCAAAAACAGCTAAAACTAATAAGATACTAGAAGTAAGGCAAGTAGCTGCCTTTGTGGGGGCAGTGATTGCCTGGAACAGGGAAGAAAATGACTTTCTGGAGTGCAGAAAATATTTTTATCTTTTGATTAGATTGCTGTTTACATGGGTGAATACATTTTACAAAATTCATCAAATGGTGGTCTTAAAAATCTTGGCATTTCAAAAAAAATTTTGTCATTTCAATGTATGTAAAATTTACCTTGGCTTATTTTAATTGTGGTAAAATATATAACATAAAATGTTCCATTTTAATCATTTTAGCTGTACAGATTAATGGTGCAACCATCACCACTATCTATCTCTAGAATTTTTTTATCTTCCCAAATGTAAACTCCGTACCCATTGATCAATAACTGCCCATACTACAATCCCTTCCCCATGCCCAGCCCCTGACAACCACCATTCTATCACTACTCTAGATATCTCATATAACTACAATCATATAATATTTGTGACTTATTTCATAGAATGTTTTCAAGGATCATCCATGTTTTAGCATGTGTCAGAATTTCATTCCTTTTTATTTATTTATTTTTAAGATTTTATTTATTCATTTGAGACACAGAGATACAGAGGGAGAGAGAGAGCATGAACAGGTGGAGAGGCAGAGGGAGAGGGAGAAGCATGCTCCCCACTGAGCCAGGAGCCCGATGTGGGGCTCGATCCCAGGATTCCGGGATCATGACCTGAGCTGAAGGCAGACACTTAACCATCTGAGCCACCCAGGTGCCCCTTCATTCCTTTTTAAAGCCGATAATATTCCATTGTGTGTATATACCACCTATTACTTATCCATTCATCTATCAATGGATATTTCTGTTGTTTTCATCTTACGGCTATTGAGAATAATACTGCTGTGAACATTATTGCATAAATATCTGTTCAAGTCTCTCCTTTCAGTTTTTTTGGATATATATCCAGAAGTGGAATTTCTGGATCATGTGGCAATTCTACATTTATTTTATTTTTAGGAACTTATTCATGGTGCATAGATCTTTTTGTGTCATTGCATTCAGTTTGCTGGTATTTTGTTGAAGATTTTTTCACCATGTTCGTAAGTGATACAGGTCTGTAGTTTTCCTGTATTGTTAGGGAGTGCTCCTTCCTTTTCAATATTTTGAGTGTTAAATATTTTCAATATTTTGGAAGAGTTTGAGAATAATTGGTGTTAATCCTTTTTTAAATGATAGAATTCATCAGTGAAGACATCTGGTCATGGGCTTTTTTTTTTTTTTAAAGATTTTATTTATTTATTTGAGAGAGAGAGAGTGAGAGAATGTGCACGAGCAAGGAGAAGGGCAGAGGGAGAGGGAGAATCTTAAGCAGATTCCCCACTGAGTGCAGAGCGCAACACGGGGCTGGATCCCAGGACCCTGGGACCCTGAGATCATGACCTGAGCTGAAATCAAGAGTTGGACACTTAATTCACTGAGCCACTCAGGTGCACTGGTCATGGACTTTTCTTTGCTGGTGCACTGGTAATGGACTTTTCTTTGCTGGGAAGTTTTTGATTACTGTTTTAATCTCCTTATTGGTTATAAGTCTACTTAGATTTTCTGTTTCATTATTCAATTTTGATAGGTTGCATGTCTCTAGAAATTTGTCAATTTCATCTAAGTTATCCAATTTGTATACAATTGTTCAGAGTATTTACACATCATCTTTTTATTCTGTAAAATTGATAGTAACATCCCATTTTTCATTTCTGACTTCAGTTATTTGCATCTTTTTTCTTTTTTTCTTCATCAGGTAGCTAAAGGTTTGTCAATTTTGTTGATCTTTTTGAAGAACCAACCCTTGCTTTCATTGATTTTCCCTATTGTTTTTGCATTCTCTATTTTGTGTATCTTTTTCTAATCTTTATTATTTCCTGCTACCTGCTCACCTTGGACTTAGTGTGTTCTTTGATTCCTTAAAGTGTAAAGTTAGGTTGTTGATTTGAGATATTTTTTTCTTTTTTAATATAAGCTTTTACTGGTATAAATGTCCCTCATGGTACTGCTTTTGCTACATCCCATAAGTTTTGGGATGTTGGGTTTTAATTTTCATTTGTGATTTTCTAATTTCCCCCCTGATTTCTACATTGACATAGTTGTTTAATAATGTGTTGTTTAATTTCCACATAATTGTATACTTTCCAGTTTTCTTTCCCCTATTGATTTCTAGTTGCATTTCATTTTGATCAGAAAAGATACTGGTCTTATTTTCATTCTTTAAAATTTATGAGGACTTGTTTTGTGGTCTAACATATAACATATCCTGGAGAATGATCCCTGTGCACTTGTGAAAATGTATATTCTGCTGTGTTGTGTATGTCTGTTAGTTCTAATTGGTCTCTAGTGTTGTTCACATCATCTATTTCCTAATTTGTCTTCTGTCTGGCTCTTTTTTTTTCTTTTTAAGGAAATAGAAGTTTATTGAACATACCACAAGGGAGCGGCAGGCAGGACAGCAAAGGAGAGGCTATCTGCCTTCTGTCTGGCTGTTCTATCCATTATTGAAAGTGGTGTATTGAAGTCTCCTATTATTGTAGAGGTTTCTATTTCTCACTTCAACGCTTCATGTATTTATGAGCTCCGATGTTCAGTGCATATATAATTGTTACATCTTCTGGGTCAATTAACCTTTTATCACTATATTATCATTCCTTGTTTTTTGTAACAACTTTTGACATAGTCTGTTTTGTTTGATATGAGTATAGCCACTCCTGCTGTCTTTTGTTTACCATTTGTAAGGAATGTTTTTCTATCATTTCACTTTTAAACTGTATTCTTATATCTAAAGTGACTTCTTATAGTTAGTATATTGTTAAATGATGTTCTTTTAAAATCCATTCTGTCATTCTGTCTTTTGACTGGGGAATTTAATCCATTGACATTTAATTACTGAGGGAAAGACCTTCGTTGTTTTGTGATCTATTTTCTGTATAATTTCCAGCTCTTGTGCCTTATATCCTCCCTTACTGCTTTACTGCCTTACTTTATGTTTAGTTGATTGGTTATGGGGTTTTTTTGTTTTTTGTTTTTGTTTTTGTTTTTATATGGTGACGCATTTTGATTCCCTTTTCATTTCCTTTTGTGAATACAATATAGATATTTTCTTTGTAGTTATTATGGAGATTACATAAAACATCCTAAAGTTATATCAATCTTTTTTATTTTTTAATTTTTAAACTATATTTTATTTAAATTCAATTAGCCTTCTATATGTTGGCTATATCAATCTTTTTTAGATTGATGCAGATTTAATTTCAATCACATACAAAAACTATTCTTACAGCTCTACACCCACCCACTTTATATTATTAATATCACAAATTACATATTTATGTATCTTGTACCCATCAACATAGATTTGTAATGATTTTTCATACATTTGTCATTTATTAATTCAAATAATTTCTGCTTCTTTCTTTCTCTCCTTTTCTGGGAATCATGTAACATATAAATTCGTCTTCTTGATGGTGTCCCATAAATCCCTTACACCTTGCTGATTTTTCGTCATTCTTTTCTCTTTTTGCTTCTCAGACACAATAATTTTAAATGTCCTATCTTCAAGTACACTGTTCTTTCTTCTGCCTGTTTGAGTAAGCTGTTGAACCCCACTAGCAAATTTTCAATACAGTTCCTGTATGTTTCTGTTCCAGAATATCTGTTTCTTTTTATAATTTGTATTTCTTTGTGATATTATTATCCTGTTCACATATAGTTTCCCCAATTTTCTTTAGTTCTTTGTCCATTTTTTTCTTTAGCAATTTGAGTATATTTAAGATGATTGTTTTAAAACTGTTGTCTAATATGTCTAATGCTGGTGTTTCTTCAGCGATGTTTGCTGCCACATTATTTTCTTCCTTTGTAGCATGTTTTCTTGTTTATTTATATGCTTTGTGGATTTTTGTTGTTGTTGCAAATTGTTTATTTGAAAAAAAGTCAGTGACCTCTTCCAGTCTTTGCAGACTGGTTCTGTACTGGGAAAGACCTTCACTAATTAGCAGGTCATTTTCTGCACCTTGGGATCAGCCTGGGAAGAAAGGCTTAAGGTCTGCTCATATCTTCTCTGGTTATGCATTTTGCCTTGTCCTGCGTGTGGACAGGACATATCTTGTATGCATGGCTGCTTTTAAATGTCTTAATTTCACAAAGAATCTCAGCTTAACTTGTCCTTGGTGCTGTCCATGTTCTATTGTAGTCCTCTACCTGTAATCTTTTTCCCCAGATGTCATGGATTTATAGTCCCCCTGCATCTTTCATAAGCATGCCTGCTACTTTCCCTGGCTTTTCCTGACCTGTGATCCAAACTATGGTGTTATTCCTCATCTGACCTGAATCAGACAAAACAGAGACCAGTCCCTCAGACAGCTATCACACAGGGTAGAACATTGCAAATAAGATATTCTCTGCTACCTCTGGTTTGAGGGAGGGAATTGGAAACTGGGCTACTTCTCCCTTCAGATTTTGTTGCCATGTGCCCCAAAGGGCATAAGGCAAGAACCAGTAAAAATGCCAAAAAAATTCCTACCATCTTTAATGTGTTTTTTTTCTTGATTTAGCATTTGCTGTGTTGCTATAGGACATTATTTTCTTCTATAAAGTTGTTTTAGTTTTTTTAAAAAAATGTTTTCATGAGAGACTAAAGACCTCAAGCTTCCTAGTTGGCCATTTTGCTGGTGTTACTCTTTTTCTACCTGATTTTTGAAAAGACTAATTCTCGGATTTGCTTTAAAAAAATTGGTCAATACACTTAAAATGGCATAAAATGAAGAGGTCAGTAAAGACAGATGATGCAAATACTAAAAATTGAAATCAGGTTTGGCACTATCAATATAATAAAGATAGAACAATATGGTGAAAATGATGTTGTCTGAGGTGTGGAGGAGCTGTTTTGGGTGGGTAGGGAGCAGAGAGAGAGAGGGAGGGAGAAGAGAGGAGAGGGGAGGAGAGGAGAGGAGAGGAGCCAAAGTCTCTATTTAGAGAAAATAATGATATTTGACACTCTGCATTAATTCTTCCCAGAGGCTAATCCCATTCCTGAACTTTCCATTGTGTATTCACATGAATCAATAAATACCACATTTTTCTTAACCAAGCTTAAGTTGGTTTGCAATTGGAGTCTTGACTCAGTGTATCTAAGATAAACCTAATAAGATTTGTGCAAGTTCTATATAAAGAAAACACATTTTCTTAAACACATGTTAGTGAATCTGAATAATGGACACACACAAATTGTAGAAGATGCCAATTCTTCCTAAATCAATCTATAAAATCAATGCAACATCTCTCAAAAATCCCAAAAGAAGTGTAGTTTCATCACATTTTTCACTTGAAAAAAGTAAACTGATGTCTGAATATAGGCTCCCATCTGGAGTTAATTGTGTTAACTTTACCACATTTCTTATACACTTGAGATTTTAGAAAATTTTATGATAAAAAACCATACACAATTCAACATATTATATTTACCAAGTGACAGAATTAGCATAAGTATTTTTTAATTTGTTTTGTAGCTTATAGTATGACTTTATTGACTTAAACATACCTATCAATGAGTACATAGAGGATAACATCTCCAAAGCTTATTACATGTTATTCCAGATTGCAAGCATTATTTACGACCATATTTCCTATTTACTATATTTTGTTTGGATTTCCACTGAAATAAGGATATTTTAATTTTTATATCCTTGCAGTTTCCTTTCACTGGGTATGATGTTATTGAGGCTTAGAATATTCCCAACATGAAGAGAAATTGGACCTTTGCAATTTTGATTCAGCAAAATAAAACAAAACAAAAAACTCTTCATGTTCTTCTTTTTCTACATTAGAAAGATATGATTGGATAGGAAAAAAAAGAAAATAGATCTGATTATTGCCTTCTGTCTGAGGCATTTCACAGTATGGCATCTTGCTGCTGGAGGATGCAATTCATGGTCACCCTTTTGTATGAGAGCTGCCTGGCTACTTCTGAGCAGCAGGCTGTCCCTAGTAAGAACTTTATCAGTCAAGGTTCACAAACTGCAGGGCTCCCTGTCTGGCTTAGATTATACTGATAGACTTTCAAGAGACTATGTAGAGCCTTTTATCAGAATCATTTTTTCAGACTTGGATGAATTATATAATCTATGAGGGAGAATACCAAGGGGGAATAAGGCAAAATCACATTCCTTCTTGGCATGCATCTGCTGTTATTTCTGGATCTCTGGTGACAGTTTTATTGATTATACATTCTCAAAATAACCTGTGGAATTATATGCTAGTAAGAACTCCTTGAGAAGAGATCAACTTATATTATAAAATTGTATGTCAATGTTTTTGTCCATCCATTGATACAGATAGAGGTGGGATGATGGATGTTAGGTCTCTTTGGGGAATTTTTTGTTAATGGTTTAGCCTTAGTCTCATTTACCTGTGAAATGTGACACAATCATCACAGTTCTTTGTTCTTTGTCTTCATGTCACTCCTCACGTGTAGGTTTCAACAGGAAACTTTATATAAGACCTGTTAAAGCATAGGGTTCAGACAGAGCTGAGTCCCTGGGATCGATATTACAGACAAGTTAATACTAAAAGGTGAGGTCCAGAAATTATTTAACATAATCCTCTCATTATTTTATTCATATTTTATTTTATCTAACCAATATTTCCTTCTTCTCTGGATTATTTTGAACCTATTCATTGTGTAATCTGAGACAGGACACCAAAGCAAGTATAAAACTGTCCTGGGGCCACTCTGTGCTAAGTGGTCAGAAAGTGAATTGAGAAATCAAAGTCTGGTATCTTCTTGTGGAGCCTAGAATGCATTGCAGTATCATGCTATGTCTTGACCTTTCCACACACTGCTTTGTGGTTATTCAATGTTCTATAATTTGTATTATATAATAGTGAATGGGATGATGATACTCCATGGCATATGTGTACATTTTAGAATAGAATAGAATAGTTTTCCTTTACAGTTTCTTTCAGTTTAGTTGTACTTTTCATCCACATTTGGTTGTTTAGGGGGCTGAATTTTGCTTGAGTACAATGCTTAGCTTGATACTCTGCCAATTTCTTGTTCTTTCACACTTTATGATGTATTCAAGCTAGAGCTTAGCTATTTATCTATCACTTTTGTCAGATCAATTTCAGAATCTGCCTTTTTTGGTAAGAGCGATTGCTAATTTCATGTTGATGATAGCTTCCACAACCTCCAATCACAGTTCTATCTACTCCATTTCAACACTGCTGTGAATTACTTACATTCTACAATAGCAGGATTCAGCTTTTGAAGTGTTAAAGCAAAATAATTAAATTGAAGTGTTTACCTTTGCTCAGTCTAGCTTTTTTTTTTCTCCAGTGGTTTTGGAAGTTGATAACAAAGTTCTGCTGTTGGTCTGGATGCAATGTTCTTTCTTTTGCAAGCTGATAACCTAACACTGATAATATGACACTTTCAAAGAAACAAATGGGACGATTCAACCTATGTTGCCTCATGTGATGTCCACCATCAATATTTACTGGAAGGATTGATTTAAGAGTGACTCCACCTTCATGAAACTAGTATCACGTAGAGCCTGGCTTGCTGGTAGGACAGCATTTTAGATTGGTTGCGGGCAAGCATGCTCCCTCGAATTTATCATTATTTTCTGTACAACTACCTGGCTGCTGGGTTAAGTCAATCACCACCTTCAAGGTGAGCAGAAGTGATATTTTCCCTTTACAATTATGAAAATTGAATTACTCACAGATGCCACAAGACCAAAAACAGGAATAACAAAAGCCTGTACATATTATTTATTGATCTCTTCATTTCCTTGGGCTCTTGCTTCAACCTGAATTCCCAAGGATATACCTGTTTTCTATTTCTTTCACCTAGTGCGTAGAACAGAACTGTGTCATGTTGCATAAATATCCCTAGGCAGTAAAGAATATAGTTATTTCTCTGGAATGTGTTTGTAACAAAATAAAACCTATAGCAGTGAGTCAGGTGTGTCTTAGCCAATTATTCTAATTATCTTGGGCTAAATCTAAAAGAAATCAGGTGAGAAATAGGAAAAAGCACAACTATAACTTTTATTGGGATTGTGCTCTATAGATTAATGAGAACTGATTTTTTTATTGAGGTATAAATGACATATAACATTATATCAGTTTTAGGTGTAAAATGTAATGATTTGATACTTGTATACACTGTGAAATAATCACAATAAGTCTAATTACTATTCATCACCATGCAGTTACAAATTTTTTTTTATAATTTGAACTTTTAAGGTTTACTCCCTTAGCAACTTTCAAATATACACCATAATATTATTGACTATAGTCAGTATAGTCCTCCGCATCCTCACCAACACTTATTATTTCTTGTCTTTTTGATAATATCCATCCTAACAGGCATGAGGTGCTATCTCATTTTGATTTGCATTTCTCTGATGATTAGTGATGTTGAGCACCTTTCATGTGTCTGTTGGCCATTTATATGTCTTCTTTAGAAAAATGTCTATTCAGGTCCTCTACCCATTTTTATAACAGACTGATTGTTTCTTTCCTGAGTTGTAGGAGTTCTTTATATATTTTGGATATTAACCCCTTATCAGATACATGGTTTGCAAATATTTTCTCCCATTCAATAGGTTGCCTTTTCATTTGGTTGATGGTTTCCTTTGCTGTGCAAAAACTTTAAATCTGTTGTGTTTCTATATACTAACAACAAAGTATCAGAAAGAGAAATTAAGAAAATAATCCCATTTACAACTTCACCAAAAAGAATAAAACACCTAGGAACAAATTTAACCAAGGAGGTGAAAGACCTGTACACTGAAAACTGTAAGATATTGATGAAAGAAGTTGAATAAGACACAAAAAATGGAAAAATATTCTGTGCTCATGGATTCAAAGAATTAATATTGTCAAAATATTCATATTACCCAGAGTAATCTACAGATTCAATGCAATACCTATCAAAATCCCACTAACATTTTTCACAGAAATAGAACAAACAATCCTAAATTTGTATGGAAACACAAAAGACCTTGAATAGTTAAAGCAATCCTGAAAATAAAGAACAAAGTGGTTAAAATAGTAAAGATTCTATAAATATACTGTACTTACAGTATGCTATACTTTGGATGTAAGACTAAGTCTATTCCACACTCCAAGGTGTGAAAAATTAAGATCTAACTTTTGGGGGAGTATTTATGTATATTTAGAATTTTCATCTAAGAATTTATCTTCTAATCCACTTATTTATTTATCTAATAACTTATGTCAGTGTGGGGTCATGTATATTTATTTTATACTTTTGATTAAAATTTAATATTATTTGTTTTGCTGCTCAAAATAAATTTATTTTATATAATAAAATATAAACATAATATATAATAATAGGCAATAGTGTATATAATCTATAATGTATATTTCATATAATAAAATGTAAATATTAAAATATTTTTGCATATAGTACTATGTTGTTTATTTTATTCTAATTTTGGCCATTGGGAGCTCTTTCAGATTGATTCCTGTGTCCCTTTGACATGCCTCCATCCTTGTGTATCTTGAGCACAATCTTGTTTTTTGGCACTATAAGATGCTACAAGACCACCTTCAGTTTCACTTGCTCCAGACTTAACATCAGCCATCTCTCCAATGAACTCGAGTTTCTTTATTTGGAAAGTGATATTTAGAAACCAAGATCTATGCACAAGGTATGCTTTGCTACTAGGTTGTCAGTGTTTCTAAGTCTTTTCAATAGACACAACTAGGAAATGTTTGTATTTATACTAACCCATGCTTATATCTTTTAAAAAATGAACTTAGTTCCCTGTTACCCTGCTTTCTTATTTAACATTTTACTCTCTGGTTTGGTTGTTTGGACTTTTGTTTGGTTGCATTTGTTTTTGTTTTTGTTTTTTATTTTTTTCCAGTATTCTTTAAAACCCACCCATGCTATACAACTATAAGTATTTTCTATTTTCCTTTTTCCTCTCCTTTTTCTTTGATTTTTTAATTAAAAAAAATTAAAAGATTTTATTAATTTATTTGTCAGAGGGAGAGAGAGAGAGAGCACAAGCAGGGGGAGTGGCAGGCAGAGGGAGAGGGAGAAGCAGGCTCCCCGCTGAGCAAGGAACCTGAAGCAGGACTCGATCTCAGGACCCTGGGATCATGACCTGAGCTGAACACAGAGGCTTAACTGACTGAGCCATCCAGGCATCCCATTCTTTGATTTTTTTTTAGATGCATAATTTTAATTTTCTTGTAATATATAACATTTATAGTTTTGTACCTTCATCTTCACCTAGGTTTTAGTCTTATAATATACACTTATGTTTTTAAATATTCAACATTAGTCCTTTTGCTGAAGTTATCTCTGTCATCACTTGTATAACAATTCATCATCTAGTAGATTCCTCAAGAAAGGCTAATGGGTGCAGAATTCCTTAAGTTCTTTTTAAAAATCTTTCCATATATAGTGAGGTATAATTGGCAAATAAAAATTGTATATATTTAAGGTCTATAACATCATGATTTAGTATATGTATATATTGTAAAATGATTACCAGTCAAGCAAATTAACATATCTATTGCCTTTCATAATTACCTTTTTTATGTGTTAAGAAAACTTAAGATCTACTGTCTTAGTAAAGTTCAAGTATAAAATTCAGTATTATTTTTTAAGACTTTATTTATTTGACACAGAGAGAGGTAGCAAGAGAGAGCACAAGCAGGGAGAGTGATAGGCAGAGGGAGAGGGAGAAGCAGAATCCCCACTGAGCAGGGAGCCTGATGTGGGGCTCAATCCCAGGGCCCTGGGATGACCTGAGCTGAAGGCAGATGCTTAACAAACTGAGCCACCCAGGTGCCCCTTAATAACATTGATATTTAAAGGACACCTTGGCTGGATATAAAATCCTTGATTCACACTTCTTTGTTAAATAGTTTAATATTTTATTTTATTATTTTTTTAGATTTTATTTATTCATTTAAGAGAGAGAGAGACAGAGAGAGACAGAGAGCGCACACAAGCAGGGGGAGAGTCAGAGGGAGGGAGAAGCTGACTCCCCGCTGAGCCAGCCAGGAATCTGATGTGGGGTTCCATCCCAGGACCCAGAGAACATGACCCCAGCAGAAGGCAGACACCTAACCATCTGAGCCACCCAGTTGCCCCCACTTTAATATTTTAAATAAACTTTATATTTTATGTGTGTTTTAAATTTATAGCAAAATAAGTAAAATAGTATGGAGTTCCTATAAATTCCATATCCAGTTTCCTGTTATTACATCCTTCTGTACCATGGTATATTTGTCATGATTAATGAGCCAACATTGTTACATTATTATTAATAGAAATGAATACTTTATTTATATTTCCTTAATTTTTATTTAACATTCTTTCTGTATTCCAGGATCACATCTAGAGTACCATATTACATTTAGTTTTCATGTCTCTTTAGGCCCCTCTTGGTTGTGATAGTTTCTTAAACTTTACTTGTTTTTGATGGCCTTGACAGTTTTCAGGAGTACTGGTCAGGGATTTTTGTAGAATGCCCCTCCATTGGGTTGTGTCTGATGTTTTTCTCATGATTAGATTGGAATTATGGATTTTTTAAAAGATTTTATTTATTTGACAGAGAGAGACAGCAAGAGAGGGAACACAAGCAGGGGGAGCGGGAGAGGGAGAAGCAGGCCTCCTGCTGAGCAGGGAGCCTGATGAGGGGCTCGATCCCAGGACCCTGGGATCATGACCTGAGCCGAAGGCAGAGGCTTAAAGACTGGCCATGCAGACACCCCTGGAATTATGGATTTGAGGGAGGAAAGCCATAAGAACTAAAATGCCATTCTCATCATATCATATCAGAGTACATATTATAATATAACTTATAATTCTGATGTCAACCTCAGCCACCTATAGCTGAATTAGTTTTTTTCATGGCTCTCCACTGGAAAGTTACTCTTTTTTTTTTGAAAAAAGTCATTATGTGCAGTCCACACTTAGGAGGGGAGATTAAAGTCCATCTTTATACCCCCTTACAAAAATCCTGTGATTCATCTATTCAACCCTCCCCACAGTAAACCCATGGCAACCACTGATCTATTTATTATCTCTAGAATTTTGCTTGTATCCAGAATGTCATATAAATGGAGTCATATAGTATGTAACCTTTTAAAGAGTGCCTTTTTTAACTTAGTAATGTGTACTTAAGATTCACCCATGATTTTGTGTAGCTTCATGGCTCATTTCTTTTTATTGCTGAATAGTATTCTCTTATATAGATATAGCACAGGTTTGTTTTTTTTTTAAGATTTTATTTATTTATTTGACAGAGAGAGAGATAGCTAGAGCAGGAACACAAGCAGGGGGAGCGGGAGAGGGAGAAGCAGGCTTCCCGCGGAGCAGGGAGCCCGATGCGGCGCTTGATCCCAGGACCCTGAGATCATGACCTGAGCCGAAGGCAGACGCTTAATGACTGAGCCACCCAGGCGCCCCTAGCACAGTTTTTTTATCCATTCGTGTATTGAAGTACAACTTGGTTGCTCATAAGCTTTAGAGATTTTGAATAAAGCTTCTATAGATATTTGTTTGTAGGTGTTTGTATGGATATGTTTTCAAATCAGTTGAAACTTAGGGTCATGATTGCTAGATCATATGATAAGACTATGTTTAGCTTAGTAATAAATTGCTAAATTGTCTTCCAAAGTGGCTGCATCATCCCATTTTCTATTCCCAACAGCAAAGAATGAGATTTCCTAGTGTTTGTATTTGTTTGTTTTGAAAGTTTTTCATATTAAGTGCTTGTTTTAATATATTTAATTCTTGTTGTAGTGTAGACTTGCAGTTTTATTCTGCTTCAAATGTGTTTTTCAGGTTTGGTTTACTCAGTTGATTTTGCAAATATTTCTCTATGGGTATTATATTCCTCCTCCTCATTTTTATGGCATTGGGGTGATTTACAGGATTCCTTGTTTAATGTTGCCCTTTATTGTCAGTCTAGAAAAGTCCAGGTGCTACAGTAATGTTTTTTATTTTGTTACCTTGATGGTAAAAGAGGGGTTTTGAATGTTGTGAATGTTTATTTTTAAGTTTATCTTGTATTTTTCAGGACTTTAAATTTTCATTTTTTTCTTATTTTTTCCCATTATCATCTAGTTGCCATAGACTGATTTTTCCTTCCTTTTACCCTTTATTCTTCCCCAGAAGCTAAGAGATTGTAAAACTGTCCTTTCAAATTTTATATATCTCTATAAATTGCTTCTGGCCCTTTAAATCAAACTTATTTTGAAATTTCCTACCTGTACTCATACTCTGTTTTGCCTGGATACTTTATCACTGTGTTTAGATTTAGGGTTGGTTTAATCTTTTAGGTGCACATTCCAAATCACCCTTAGGAACCTTTGCTAGCCCCAGTCTTCCTCACAGCTTTTCCCAGTCTGCATTTGCTCATTACAAAGCTCTGTAGCAGGGCAGAGGTGTGGGGGAATGAGTGTGAGTGACTGTGTGCTAAGTATTGTTGATTTCACTTTGTTTCCCTCAGTCATTTTGCAGTTTCATTATTCTGTCTTGAAGTAAGGCTGAGGTGTGATTTTGGTGTAAAATGTTCATAGTTCTGAAATTATTTCACATACTTAGTGGAGGAAATTTTGGGAGTTGATAACTACACTATCTGGAAGTTCCAGCTCTATCTACCTATCTCTCTGACTGTTTCTTTTATTAATGTCCATTGTAGAGTATTAAATTTTTCAAAGATAATTATAAGATAAAGAATGCAATTTGGTAGTTGTGAGTGGAAGCCTTGGACGCAGGTTTGAATTATAGTTTTGGCTTTTCTGTTTATCTTGGGCAAGTTATTTAACCTGTTTGAATCTGTTTTATAATGTTATTGTGAGGAATAATAAAAAAATCTAAGAAGTACCAAGTGTAAAGTATGCCACCTGTAAAAGTTTATTGACTATCAAATCTTAGTGGCAACATATCAATATGAGAATTATAGTTGGTTTGCATATCTTCTATTTTTGGATTATTTCTGCATTAAAAACTCACAAGCTCCATTTAGTAAGTCCATCCATTACTAAAATATTGTATTAGAGTCCAAACTGCATGTTGCATTATAGATAGAAAACATTATAGACTTGTGAACCATAGGAAACTTTATATTTAAATTTAATTTCACAAACCAAAATGCAAAATAATAGTAATAATCGGCCAATACCATAAGAGGTAAAATCTGTCAAAACCAAGGCTTTTGGAGAGAGGAAGATGGCGGCAGAGTAGGAGGATAGTAGGCTCACCTCATCCCACAAATACAATTAGATAACTATCAAATCATCCTAAATACCCCCAAAATCGCCCTGGGACTGACAGAACAAACTCCACAACTAAAGAGATAGAAGAAGCCACGTCAAAGAAGACAGGAAGTGCAGAGACATGGTTTAGGGGAGAAATGGGATCCTGGCTGCTGTGGAAGGGAGGACACTGTGGTCATGAAGAAGGGAGAGAGAGAGAAAGAAAGGAACACACACGGGAACACACAAGGAGATTGTTTACCTATAACCATTGGCTTGGAAAACAAGAGGGGCTGAATTTCATAAGTTCTTGTAGCCAGGACTTAAATCTTGGCATTTGAAAGGTCATCAGGCTTGGCTGAGACAGAACATGGAGGGCACTGTGCTACTCTTGGAGAGAAGGCAAGTGAACAACCCCAGGGGCATATAGTATGGAAACAGTGATCAGAAGAGCATCTGGGGCACACAGTGGGAGTGTATTTGTTCTTCTTGGAGCATGTACCTGAGAGGCAGAAATCATGGAGACACTGCTCCAGGAACAAAGGAACTGGCCAGGAGCATTTCCCTCCCCTGACCCTCTGCATAAACACAGAGCCACCTGCAGTAATCAGCAGAGTGGGACACTGGCTGCCTAACTTGCTTACAGGAAGCCCCACTCTGCTGTGCTTGGATGGAACACCCTTTCTCAGTGATGCTTACTTTGGTCCCAGGGCAGTGGGCCCCTGCCAAAAAAGACCAGCACAAACCTCTGCCGACAAAATGTCTCCCTATCAGAGTTCTGCAGGGCCTCAGTTCTGGTGGAGGTAGTGACAGGTGTCATTTCACAAGGAGAACAGAACACACCTAGTGAAAACTTACCTTATTCAGGCCAGAGACCAAACACTATGGACAGCAGGCAAGGAGAGCCTCTCCAGATGACTGGCCTGAAGAATACAGCAGCCAGAACACAGCAGCAAAGGTCACAAAGCACATATTGGAGGCACTCCCTGAAGCACAAGGCTGTGGGCACCACAGGACCTCTTCTTGATAAGGCCATTAATTTCAGGAGAAGGAGACATAAATGGCTTTTCTAACACTAGAAGAAGGCAGAGACTTGGTAAAATGAGAAGACAGAGGAATTTATCCCAAATGAAATAACAGGATAAGGCCATGACCAGAAACCTAAGCAAAATAGATATAAGTAACATGCCTGATGGAGAATTTAAAGCAGCAATCATGAGGATACACACTGGGCTTGACAAAAGAATTGAAGACATCTGTGAGACCCTTACCACAGAGATAAATGTACTAAAAAAGAATCAGAGATGAAGGGTGCAATAAATGAGATAAGAAAAATGCTTGATGCAATGAAAAAGCAGGATGGAAGAAGCAGGAGAATGAATTAATGCCCTAGAAGACAAATTAAGGAAACCAATGAAGCTGATCAAAAGAGAGAAAGAAGAAATATGGTACATGAATATAGACCTAGGGAACTCAGTGACTCCATCAAATGTAATAACATTCATATTATAGGAGTCGCAGAAAAAGAAAAGAGAGAAAAGGGGCAGAAAATTTATGTGAAGAAATAGTAGCTAAAACTTCGCTAACCTGGAGAAGGAAACAGACATTTAGATTGAGGAAGTACAGAGAACTCCCATCAAAATCAACAAAAGCAGTCCCACACCAAGACATTGTAATTACATTTGCAAATTATGGCAATAAAGAAAAAGTCTTAAAGGCAACAAGACAAAAGAAGTCCCTAACTTACAAGGGAAAACCTATCAGGCTAGCAGGAGATTTTTCAACTGAAACTTGGCAGGCCAGAAGGGAGTGGCATGATATATTCAAAATGCTGAATGAGAAAAATCTGCAGCCAAGAATCCTCTATCCAGCAAGGTTATCATTCAGAATAGAAGGAGAGTTACAGTTTCCCAGACAAACAAAAACTAAAGAAGTTCATGACCACTAACCCAGGCCTGCAAGAAATATTAGAGGGGACTCTTTGAGTGGAAAGGAGAGACTGAAAGTGACAGCAGAAAGGTAGAAAACACAAAGGCAGTAAAAATGAATATTTTTGTAAAAAATCAGTCAAGGAACTCACAATATAAAAGGATATAAAATATAATAATATACCTGAAACATGGGTAGGAGAGGAGAAAAGAATGGGTTCAAACTTAAATGACCATCAACTTAATATAGACTGCTATTTGCAGAAGAGGTTATATACAAACCTAATGGTAACCATATATCAAAAAAATACTAATTAACATGCAAAGAATTAAGAGAAAGAAATCCAAATATATCACTAAAGAAAATCAGCAGAACATGAAAGAGAGAAAGACAAGAAACGATCAGAGAAAATCTCCAAAAACAACCATAAAACAAGAAACAAAATGGCAATAAATAAATATCTATCAATAATTACTGTGAATGTAAAAAGACTAAATGTTCCAATCAAAAGACATGGGGTATCAGAATGGATAAAAAAAACCCAAGACCCATCTATATGCTGCCTACAAGAGACCCATCTTAGACCTAAAGACATCTGCAGATTAAATGTAAGGGGAGGGAGAAACATTTATCTTGCAAATGGATGTCAAAAGAAAGCCAGAGTAGCAATACTTATATGAGACAAACTAGATTTGAAAACAATGACTGTAACAAAAGACAAACCATGACACTCTAATAATAAAGGAGATGATCCAACAAGAAGATATAATAATTGTAAATATTTATGCACCCAATATGGGAGCACCCAAATATATAAAACAATTAATAACAAACATAAAAGAACTAATCAATAATAGTACAATAATTGTAGGGGACCTTAACCCCACTTACATCAATGGGCAGATCATCTAAACAGAATTTCAACAAGGAAATAATGGCTTTGAATGACACATTGGAAGAGATCAATCTAACATATATATTCAGAACATTCCATATTAAAGTGGCAGTATATACATTCTTTTCAAATGCACATGGAACATTCTCTAGAATAGATCATGTATTAGCCCACAGAACAGGCCTCAACAAATACAAGAAGATTGAAGTCATACTATGCCCCTTTTCTGACCACAACATCATGAAACTAGAAGTCAATCACAAGAAAAAAATGTGGAAAGGCCAAAAATACTGGCAGCAAAACAACATGCTTCTAAACAATGGATGGATCAACCAGGAAATAAAAGAAGAAATAAAGAAATACATGGATACAAATGAAAATGAAAACACGACAGTCCAAAACCTTTGGGATGCAGCAAAAGCAGTTGTAAGAGGAAGTATATAGCAATACAGGCCCATATCAAGAAGCAACAAAAATCTCAAATATACAACATAACCTTACACCTAAAGGAGCTATAAAAAAATAAACAAAGCCTAAAGTGAGCACAAGGAAGGAAACAATAAAGATTAGAGCAGAAATAAATTATATAGAAAGTAAAAAACAAACAAACAAAAAACCAGAATAGATCAATGAAACCAGGAGGGGTTCTTTAAAAAAATAAAATAAAATTGATAAACCTCTGGCCAAACATATCAAAAAGAAAAAAGACCCAAATAAATAAATAAAATCACAAATGAGAAAGGACAAAAACAACCAACATCTCAGAAATACAAACAATTATAAGAGAATATTATGAAAAACTATATGCCAACACACTGGAAAACTGAGAAGAAATGGATGAATTTCTAGGAACATATAAACTACCCAAACTGAAACAGAAAGAAATAGAAAACTTGAACAGACTGATAGCCAGCAATGAAGTTGAATCAGTAATAATAAAAACATTTCCCAACAAACAAAAGTCCATGCCAGATGGCTTCACAGGCAAATTCTACCAAACATTTAAAGAAGCATTAATATCTTTGGGTAAATACCTAGTAGTGCAATAATAATAAAAAAAATATGCCTAGAGGCAATTTTTTTAAAATACAGAAAAGTAAAATAAAGAAATGATCTCTTCTCTTAAAATAAATAAATAAATAAGCATTAATACCTATTCTTCTCAAGCTATTCCAAAAAATAGAAAAGGAAGAAAACCCAAATTCATTCTGAGACCAACATTACCCTGATGCCAAAACCAGATAAAGACACCCCAATAAAGGAGAACTACAGGCCAATATCTGATGAACATGCAAAATTCCTCAACAAAATACAAGCAAACCAAATTCAATGAAACATTAAAAAATCATTCACCATGATCAAGTGGGATTTATTCCTGGGTTTCAAGGGTCAGTCAATATTCACAAATCAATCAATGAGATGCATTATATTACCAAAAGAAAGGATAAGAACCATATGATCATTTCAAAAGATGTAGAAAAAGCATTTGACAAAGTATATGTATTCATGATAATAATGCTCAACAAACAAGGTTTAGAGAAAACATACTTCAACATAATAAAGATCATCTCTGAAAAACCCACAGCCAATATCATCCTCAATGGGGAAGAACTGAGAGTTTTTCTTCAGTCAGGAACAAGATAGGGATATCAACTCTCACCACTGTTATTTAATATAGTACTGGAAGTCCTAGCCACAGCAGTTAGATAACAAAAAGAAATAAAAAGGCATCCAAATCAGCAAGGAATAGGTAAACCTGTCACTATTTGCAGATGACATGATACTATACAAAGAAAACCTGAAAGACTCCAAGAACCTGCTAAAACTAATACATAAATTCAGTAAAGTTGCAGGATACAAAATCAACTTACAGAAATCTGTTGCATTTCTGTACATGAATAATGAAGTAGCAGAAAGAGAAACTAAGGAATCAATGCCATTTACAATTGCACCAAAACCTATAGGATATCTAGGAATAATACTAACCAAAGAGGTGAAATAGTTGTACTCTGAAAACTATAAAACACTGATGAAAGAAATTGAAGATGACACAAAGAAATGGAAAGACATTCCATGTTCATAGATTGGAAGAACAAATACTGTAAAAATGTCTATACTACCCAAAGCAATTCGGAGATTTAATGCAATCCTTATTAAAATACCAATAGCATATTTCACAGAGCTAGAACAAACAAACCTAAAATTTGTATGGAACCACAGAAAACCCCGAATAGCCAAAGTAATCTTGGTGAAGGCAAATTGGAAGCATCACAATTCCAGAATTTAAGCTATATTACAAAGCTGTAGTCATCAAGACAAAAACAAACACATAGAGCCATGGAACAGAATAGAAATCCCAGAAATGAACTCACAACTGTATGGTCAACTAATCTTCGACAAAGCAAGAAAGAATATCCAATGAAAAAAGTCTCTTCAACAAATGCTGTTGGGAAAACTAGACAGCAAGATGCAGAAGAATGGATCTGGACCACTTTCTTACACCATACACGAAAATAAATTCAAAGTGGATTAAAGACCTAAATGAGAGACATGAAACCATAAAAATCCTAGAGGAACACAGGCAATAACTTCTTTGACATTGGCTGTAGCAATTTCTTTCTAGATATGTCTCCAGAGGCAAGTGAAAGAAAAGCAAAAATAAATTGTTGGGATTTCATCAAAATAAAAAGCTTCTGCTCAGTGAAGGAAACAGTCAACAAAACAGAAAGACATCCTACAGAATGGGAGATGATATTTACAAATGACATATCCAATAGAGGGTTAGTATCCAAAATATATAAAGAACTTACAAAAGTTGACACTGAAAAAAGGAATAATCCAATTAAAAAATGGACAGAAGACATGAATAGACATTTTTCCAAAGAAGATGTGCAGATAATAAATAGACATGAAAAGATATTCAACATCACTCATCATCAGGGAAATACAAATCAAAACCACGATGAGATACCACCTCACACCTGTCAAAATGGCTAAAATTAACAATTCAGGAAACAATAGATGTTGGTGAGTTGTGCAGAAAGGGAAACCCTCTTACACTGTTGGTGGGAATTCAAAGTGCTGCAGCCACTCTGGAAAACAGTATGGAGGTTCCTCAAAAAGTTAAAAATAGAACTACCCTATGATCCAGCAATTACACTACTAGGTATTTACCCCAAAGTTACAAAAATACTAGTTCAAAGGGATACATGCACCCCAATGTTTATAGAAGCATTATCGATAATAGCCAAATTTCAGAAAGTGCCCAAATGTTCATGGACTGATGAATGGATAAAGAAGAAGTGGTATATATATACAATGGAACATTACTCAGCCATCAAAAAGAATGAAATCTTGCCATTTGCAAGACATAGATGGAGCTGGAAAGTATTATGTTAAGCAAAATAAGTCAGTCAGAGAAAGACAAATACAACAGGATTTCAGTCATATGTTGAACTTGAGAAACAAAACAGATGAACATAGGTAAAGGGGAAAAAAAGAGAGGGAAGCAAACCATAAGAGATTCTCAACTATAAAGAACAAACTGAGGGTTGATGGAGGGAGGTGGATGTGTGGGGGGATGGGCTAACTGGGTGTTGGGTATTAAGGAGGAAATTTGTTGTGTTGAGCACTGGGTGTTATATGTAAGTGATGAATCACTAAATTCTACTCCAAAAACCAATATTACACTATATGTTAACTAAAATTTAAATACAAATTTGAAAAAGAAAAAAATGAATGAAAAAATAAAATCTTCTGCACAGTGAAGGAAACAGTCAACAAAACCAAAAGGCAATGTACAGAATGGGAAAAGATATTTGCAAATGACATATCTGAAAATGAGTAGTATCCAAAGTATATAAAGAACTTATAAAAGTCAACACCCAAAAAAGGAATAATCCAATTAAAAAATGGACAGAAGACATGAATTGGGGACATTTTTCCAAAGAAGACATACAGATAGCCATGAAAAAAATGCTCAACATCACTTATCATCAGGGAAATGCAAATCAAAACTACAATGAGATATCACCTCATACCTGTCAGAATGGCTAAAATCAACAACAGAAGAAACAACAGATATTGGAGAGGATGTGGAGAATGTGGAACCCTCTTACACTGTCGGTGGGAATACAAAGTGGTGTAGTCACTCTGGAAAACAGTATGGGGTTTCCTCAAAAAGTTAAAAATAGAACTACCCCACGATTAGGCAATTGCACTATTAGTTATTTACCCAAAAAATACAAAAATACAAATTCAAAGGGATACATGCACCCTAATGTTTATAACAGCATTATACAATAGCCAAATTATTGTTCATTGATGAATGGATAAAGAGGTGGTACACACACACACACACACACACATGTATGCCTATATACACACACATACATATATATGTATACACACACAATGAACTATTACTCAGCCATAAAAAAGAATGAAACCTTGCCATTTGTAATGATATGGATGGAGCTAGAAAGCATGTTATGCTAGGCAAAATAAGTCAGTCAGAGAAAGATAAATACAATAGGAACCAAATGGGAAAAAAGAGAGAGAGAAAGAGGCAAACCAAGAAAGAGACTCTTAACTCTAGAGAACAAACTGAAGGTTACCAGAGGGGAGGTGGGTAGGGGGATGGGTGAAATAGGTGATGGGATTAAGGAGTGCTCTTGTTGTGCTGGGCGCCAGGTGATGTATGGAAGTGTTGAATCACTATATTGTATATCTGAAACTAACATAACACTGTATGTTAACTAACTGGAATTTAAGTAAAAACTTAAGAAAATACAAAGTTATCCAGCAAACAAACAAAAAAAACCAAGTTTCTTCTAGTAGATACTTAACTGGAAAAACAGAATAGATTATTGATATAAAACATTTATTAATTTTTTCATTTTATGACTCTGGAGTCAATGTTTACAGAAAAATTGACCAAAAGAAAATTTCAGGGCCTCTTATTTGACTAATGTTCTGGGAATGAAATTTCGTGTGCATGGATAAATTCATTCTGACTTTTTTTTGTCCTAGTATTTGAAACTATCATCATTTTACTCTACTGATTTTATTTAAATTATTATTCATGTAGTAAGGAAATAAGTAATATTCTAGTTCCATTGTTTTGTTTTTGATTCACTAATAATTTATCCATTAAAATATTTTTCTCACAAATCCAAGCTTTGTAACTAATATGGCAGAATTTTAAATTGATCTAATTGTGATTTCATGAATATTTTGGGGGGCAAAAAATATAATGAGGTACTGTTGGACAATTTCTAGTTAGAAGATGATATGAAAATTAAAAATCAGCTTTTGAACAATCTTTTTCTTTGAATTTAAATATGTTTTGATAGCTCCAAATAATATTTGAATTGAAAAATTCCTATCTTTTGGGAATTTAAATTTTATGAACAGTGTTTTTTTCAGGCTACTTGAAGCATACATTTTTTATGGATATGCAAGCTACTTAAGAACATAGAATTTTATAAGAATACCAATACTTAGTTTCTGAAAAGAAAAAGAAATCTAGTATTTACATTTGGCTGTATTTGCACAAATGTATTAAATTATGAATCAAAACATCAAAGTTTTATAGCATAGTCCACCATAAAGTTTGACTGGCATATCTGGTATGTTTCATATAAATCAAATTGGCACTACTAAATGCTTATGACCCTAAGTTAAGGCTTTTTGCCTACACCATGTAGGTATAACAAAGTACTCAGATGTGATGTGTAGCTGTTGTCTGGCAGGTTTAAAAGACAAATACCTAGTTTCATAACTTTAGTAGAGACTAGCAGAACATTTAAACATGTTTATTTTTTCAAAAGATACATTAATAAGCATTCTGTTTTATTTTGTTCCCTAAAGAAAATATTTCTCTCTAAGCTAGGGGAACTAAGTACCTGCGAGATTTAACTAAATCTATGCCACTGTGTCTAATAGAACTACTGCATAAAAGCAGATATATATTCATTAAATAGAGCAGAAAATCATATTCATTAACCTGAATATATCATGAATGAATAACTTATCCAAAGCAAAAGGAAACTCTTTCTGCAATTTATAACATGCAAAATTTTGTTGGTGCTCATTAACAAGAAAGATACCCATTTCAATTTGGCAGCTGACTTAAGATCCCACTAATACAGTTAAGTTTTTTACTTTTTATCATATCTTGCCCTAGGATGAAATAAAAAAATAATCTGTATTTTTTGTAGCCTCAACTTGTACTTTATGGGAAAGCTGAATATACATTATATAATGCCAACCTTTTTGGTTAAATAGATGCTATGTGTAAAAATAGAAGCTACATGGCCCTGGTTGCAATTTTAATTTTTTTCTTTGTTTTTCTTTTATGGTCTCTGAACATTGATGACATTTTTGGAAAAATTACCAAAGGTACAAACCATTTCTCTTTAGAATGTCTCTGAAATCCTTCACAGCCTAACCCAGTCAACAGAGTACTTTAAATCTTGATTCAAATGTTCACTAATAATTGATGTGAATAAAATCAAAATATATTTCCAAGCTAATAAGGAGTAAAGTACATCTTCTAACTTGATTTTCCCCTACATAAAGATTTGAACATACGAGGTAGCAGGTGGTTCAATGCCTAATAACTGTTTCGGGGCCAGGAGGTCTTATTTTGGAGTTCATGGATCCTGGGTTTTTGCTAATTAAATTCAACTGGTATGTGAATTTGCATAGGGAAAATTACATCTCTTTTTTTCCCCATCCCCTCAAATTAGCATTTCCTTTGATTTAGAACGTAGGCAAGAGACCACTGTAATACAAAGACCTTACCTATGGCTTTGTCAGCAGTAGACAACACAGATAATTCCATGTCATGTAAAATGTTATAATTATATTGAAATAAAATTTGAGCTTATCTTATTTCAAATTTATGGTCATTTTAGACCTGATAATCTTGTTATCAAATATGTTAAAATGAAGAAAATATATTACTGTATTATATAAATTTAAAGATACTTTGATAACTGTATTTCAATATAACTTTTTTATTTGTAAATGAGTATATTAAAAGTACCTACTTCAACTGGTTATTCTAAAGATAAATGGGTTAATATACATAAAGTGCTTAGGATCAGATCTGAGACAAAGCATATGCTATTGTTACCTGTTTTTAGAGATTTTGTAATTCTACTGGATATACAGAACATGCTTCCATGAAAGTTACATATATGAGACAGAATGTAATATGTACCAAAATGAATAATAGAAACGATATTTATTTTAGGAATCCGAAGAAAGGGAGAAATTAGAGTTGTCTAGCATTCTTCTAGGATGATCATGAAGGAGAGATTGGGTTCAGCTGGATTTGATGGAAATGTTCCCACGGTGTCCTCAAACTCATAAAGGTTGATTTACTATACTGTATATGTGCATTGGTGAGTGTAAGCAATGGCTCTGGAATGGATTTTAGGACCACTTGGAGGGGTACTTGAGATGGTACAAAAAGATGAATTACTTCTTTGACAGTCTCATAATTTGCCTATGTGATTACTGCTGGTGCTATTATGGATAACTGATATAGTTCCGTAGGCAAACAAGAAAAGCAGTGTGGTGGGGTATGGAAAGCATGGATTCCTGAATCAGTTGTGCATGGCTTTAAAGCCTGCTTCTGCAGCTTTTGGAAAATTTCTTAAATTCTCTAAGTTTTTTCACATGAAATTCTGTTTGCTCATTCATTAAGCAAATGTTTATCACTTGTTTATTTTGTGCCAAGTACTATGCTAGGTTCTGACGATAAGGCAAATAACATACATAAATCCTTATGGAATTTAAAATCCCTAAAATGAGAAAATTATACATACCTCATAGGGTTGTGTTGGAGATTAGGAATATTATGAATTCATTTTGTAATACTGTGAAATGTAAAGAAAGCAATATATTTAAACTCTGTGACCCCACGCCTGACCTATAGTAGGTCCCCAGTAAATGGTAGCTGGTCTGACTGGTATAAACTCTGAAAAGTATTCAGGTGAGTCTAATATGCAGCCAGACTTGACAACCACTGATCTGGAGCAGTGGTTCTCAAACTTGACTGAATGTTGGAATCATCTGGGGAGGTTACAGATTACTGATCATGGGTCCCACTCCCCAGAAATTCTGGTTTATTTCATCTCAAGTGTGGCCTGGAAGTTGGGATTTTTAAAAGCTTCTCAGTGATTAGAATTTGCAGCCAAGGTGGAGAAAAACTGAGAAAATACCAAGCATCCAAATATGCTAAATATGAAGTATTTGACTTTTTATTTTCACTCTCTGTCCTAAGTTTTTGATGATAGCATTCATTAGAGATTTTGACAAATGCAACTTTACAATGGCAAGACTCCTTATATGACATAAAATTGGAGAAAAGTAAGAAACATGAAAACATTCATTTATCATGTTTTTTTATAGCATTACAATGAAGGAACATGTGGAGCCAGGCTTAATTAGCAGCACTGGAGGACATCTACCTGTTCACGTTGTATCAGGAATTAAGGTGAGTGTGTTATGTCATTGTTATCGTCCTTGCCATTATCATGTCAGCACTACTTATTGGGTTTTACAGCTAGAAACTAAGAAAGTATGTGTGTGTGTTTGTATACTTCTCATAACTACCCTATGATATAATATTATCCTATTTAGATATGTGTAAAGAGGTTTATGATAAATAACTTGACCATGGTAATAAACCTATGATGTTTTAAAGTCTTGGTTGAAAACCAATTCTGCTAGACTCCAAAACATGCTTGACTACTTTATACTGTCTCATGAAGAGGTGACTCTGTGCCTGTATTTTAGAAGTCTTTCCTTGCTTTGACCAGAAAATATTCCCTCATGCTCTTGGCTGTCATTTGGCTCTTGATTTGTTGCTTTTCTAGGTTCCCAATGTTTATGTATGCTATCATTATGGATCTCAACCTGTAGTGACCTGCAACTTTATGTGACATTTAGAATCTGTTTTAATACTCGCACAAAGGTAAATGCAGTGATTGTATATTACAGATGAAAAACCTGAGGCTCGCAAGTTAGGTAACTTGCCATAGGTAACAACTAGTTAGTATTGAAGCCAGTACCAGAATTCAGGAATACCAAAGTGCATTCCTTCAACCACTACAAGGGAATCACACAACTATTCCACCCTACTCCCCTTTTCATATCATTTCCCATCCCCCTCCCAGACATCCAACAACTGTCTGCAAGAGAACCACACATGGCAGTGGGGGGGAGGGAATCTCCATCAGGGCCTGAGCTACTTAGGAGAAACTAAAGCCCATCAGTTTAAGATCACATGCAAATTAAAGTTAACTTGATAAAGAAGCATTGAACCTGATATTCTTAAATGGGACAGCTGATCAAAAGAAAGGAAATAGTGCTATGCCACTCATTTTGTGCCTCAAGTAATCAAGAAAAAGGTTTAATACAATTTGTTAAATTAATTGAATTCTAGAGGTTTCATTTCAGAGATGACTAAATAAAAGGGGGAATGGTTTCGGAGCTTAAATGTATAAGTTGCTGGGCGCCTGGGTGGCTCAGTTGGTTAAGCGATTGCCTTCGGCTCAGGTCATGATCCTGGAGTCCTGGGATCGAGTCCCGCATCAGGCTCCCTGCTCAGCAGGGGGTCTGCTTCTCCCTCTGACCCTCTTCCCTCTCGTGCTCTCTGTCTCTCATTCTCTCTCAAATAAATAAATAAAAATCTTTAAAAAAAATGTATAAGTTGCTGTTATTTAGAAAATTAATGTATATATGCTACTTTATTCTCTAATAAGAATAAAATAAGCATATATGTAATATAACAACTCCTTTTTGGTAGATTGTTATCTCTGAATTGGAATTTAATGTTATCCTCCCAGCTTTTATCTGAAGATGCTATAAGAAGCAATTCACAACTGTACTTGCTATGGTATTTTTCTTTTTTTCTTTTTTTTTTTTTTAAGATTTTATTTATTTTTTAGAGAGCGAGCGAGAAACAGCATGAGAGGGGAGAGGGTCAGAGGGAGAAGCAGGCTCCCCGCTGAGCCGGGAGCCCGATGTGGGACTCGATCCCAGGACCCCGGGATCATGACCTGAGCCGAAGGCAGATGCTCAACCATCTGAGCCACCCAGGCGCCCCTATGGTATTTTTCTTAAGGACATATCCACAATGTTATTTAATGTCCTGTATAAAGGCATGCATACAAACACTCATACATACACATTCCTTTCACACCTATTTCTAGTTTAGTTAAAGCTAAGCTTCCCATAAATAATAGTATGGTTTATAATCATGAGAATGTCTTAAATTTGGCTGAAAATTATTTAAAATGCCAACAGTATTGAAAGTGATTTATTAGGGATGCAAAGTTGCCCATGGAATGTACAGATGGCTTTTCAGTAACGTGATAATAAAATAATTAGACCAGCATTTCCCAAAGCTCCTACTAGAGAACATTAATTTCATGGGATATTTTTTTTTTTAAGATTTTATTTATTTATTTGAGAGAGAGAGAGAATGAGAGACAGAGGGGCGCCTGGGTGGCTCAGTTGGTTAAGCGACGGCCTTCGGCTCAGGTCATGATCCTGGAGTCCCGGGATCGAGTCCCGCATCGGGCTCCCTGCTCGGCGGGGAGTCTGCTTCTCCCTCTGACCCTCCCCCCTCTCATGCTCTCTGTCTCTCATTCTCTCTCTCTCTCAAATAAATAAATAAAATCTTAAAAATAAAATAAAATAAAATAAAATTGGTATGCAAAAATATTCTTAATAAGTCTGAAAACACTAGGTTAAATGTATATACATTTTTTCTTATAGGACTTCTCAATGACTTTAATGTGCTAGTGCACATTTTGATTTCCCCAAAGGAGAAGATATTATGCAACATTTCCCAAGCTTATTTTACCATTTAACTATTTGTTTACAGGGTATCCCATAAACACAGAAGAGATAATGTTGCTTTAGATATTTTAATGAATAATGAAGGTTTGGGGAATTTGTACTGATGCTGAATTAAAGGAAAAGAAAGGAAGTAGAATTTTAGCAAGGCTTGCTTAGCCTGCTCCTCTCTAATCTGAAACAGCTGTTTTAATGGCTTTGAAGGACATTAAGATATTCTTGTTTGGTCAGGGCTGATCTGGATAAGAGCCAGATTACAGGTCCATTTGGGATAGACACACCCCAGGAATAAAAAGCACCTTGGGACTTCATCTCAAAAGAATGGAAGGAATATTTCTAAATACAGATTTCTTTTTTTCTTTGTGTTTATTCACTGTATGATTCTATTTATACAATGAGCAAGTTAAAAAATCTAATCTATTATGGTGATAGAAGTTAGAGTAGTAGTTACCTCTGGGGGTTAGGTATTGACTGGGAAGGACACAAAGGGAACTTCTAGGTGATGGAAATGTCCTATATCTTGATCTAGGTGAAGATTATGTATATAAGCAACTTGATACATTTTTTACACATATATATAAACTTATATTTATAAATACATATATCTGTAAAAATGTATCAAGATGTTTACTGAAGATGTGTATACATTATAAGATGTAACATTTACACCAATAAAGAGTAAAATTTAAAAACTTAGATAATAAGTATCTATATATACCTCTCTCTATATTTTTTCTTACCTATTCAATACAGATTTCTTTTTTTAAAAGATTTTATTTATTTATTTGAGAGAGAGAGCATGAGAGGAGGGAGGGTCAGAGGGAGAAGCAGACTCCCTGCTGAGTGGGGAGCCTGATGTGGGACTTGATCCTGGGACTCTGGGATCATGACCTGAGCCAAAGTCAGATGCTTAACACACTGAGCCACCCAGGTGCCCTCAATACACATTTCTTAATAGAAATTTCTTAATACAGATGTGTAAAGGGAACTCTGCACTGCCCTGGCAACCATATCAACATAAAGAATGGAAGAGTGACTGCACATTCATAAGTAATATTTACATGTTAGCACATATATTTGCCATTTGCTGTTAGAGAGCAGCATACGAAAGGAAGGATGGGCAATGGGAGCAGTCTGCCTCAGTGAGGAAGAAGGTGTTATCACTGAGGTTATTTGAAATTGCTGGTGCATGGTGATATTTTTAAAAAAACTTTCAGAAATGTTATCATTATTTTTAAATTCTCCAAAAGCAATGCACCCCCTCAGTGCCTGCACCTAGAGTGAACCACTTCCCCTAGCCTATACTTGGTATCTCACTGCTCTTAGAAGTTGTCTTTAAATAAATCCCCACTTAAGACATTAAATTGCTAACAAACTTTTACACAATAATGATTGATTCATATGTCTTTGGAAACATCTAAAACAAATTTCTGTCAATACCAGATATTTTCACATGTGCTAAGATTTATTCAAAACTAAAAAAAAATATGGAAAAAATTCAGTAGAACTTCTAAAAATTGGCATGAATGTGACCATAGAAGTGAGTAGTTATAAACCTTGGCATGGTTATTTTGAAACTCACTCAATAAACCTGGAAATTTTAGTTGCATAAATTTACCCCCACATGATCATCTTCATTAAAGTAATACTTAAATTGATTATCACCTGCATCTCTTATTTCTTGTATTTTGAATGTACAACATATTTAAAGTGGACCAAAATGATGTCCCTAGCCAGACACCAAATTAGAAGGGCCATTATTAATTGGGCTCCTCTAGGATTTCTATTTCTACCTCTTCTCTCCTACAACCCTAATTCTGCTTGGAGACCTTATATTTCTTTTTCTCTCCAGAGGTTTTCACTGGCTTTGTGTTATGCCCTCCAGTCTCTGATCCAAAATTACTTTTGTCCCTGAGTACATCCTCTTTGCGTCTCAGAAAGAAATGACACAGTATAATCTTATTACTTCTTTTATCTGCTGCAAATGGAAAAAAAAAATACAACTCAGGGCCTGTTAGAGAAATAGAGGGTTCAAATGTCTTTCAGCAATATAACACACAATCCAGAATGTGAAGAGGACAGTAGTGGTACTTTACTAGAGGTAGCAGAAATGAAGATAATATAATTGCTAATTAATGATGGGATTAAGGTCAATGTTTGCTAAAATAAGACAAAAATTTATTTGTATTCTGCATTTTGTTTCTTGAATTGCTGTTAAAAGGATGAAAAAATCCATCTGGTCTATTTAGTTCTAATAATAACATACTTTTATCTAAAGGATCAATATTATAATAATAATTTATCACATCTATATGATAGAATACTACAGAAATGTATCAGGTTAAGGAATTTGGCTTTTAAAAAATCTTGAACCCAACTTCCAACAGTATACAAAAACTAAGGTATATTAGAAACTGATAATTATACTTTCAGAATCTAGATGCAATTGATATAGATAATGCTATTCGGAAAATAGATTCCTGTCTCACATTCTTCTGTTTTCCAAATAGTATTACCTATGTCAATTGCATTTAGAATCTGAAAGTACAATTATAAGCTACTAAGTTATCACACACACAAGATGGATATCATTATTTAAAATAAATCAATAAAATAATAAATGTCAGCTATTAAAAAACACAAATAATCACTTGTTGAAAGAGGACTGAACTGAGAAAGTGTATTTCTAGACGTTCTGTCAGTAACCAGCTATGTGATCTTGGGCAAGTCTCTTAACTGCTCTGGCTTTCAAATTTCTTATCGATAAATGAAAGAATTGAGTAGATCATCTTTAAAGTCATTTTCAGCTCTTTTAAAATATATCATTTGTAATGTCATCACTGTTTGACCTGTAACACCTCATTTATAGAGAGTCAGCTCTTTTCTGTTTCTTCAAAGATAATTTTTCATCTTAAAATTTTCCATGCTATCCATGGAAAATTTTTAGCTTTTTAGGCACTTTATTAATGAACTTCTGATATCATTCTAATGTATAGATAACAGGGCTTAGGTTAATTCTCTAGGGCATCTGATAGTATTAACAGGAACAAGAATATTAACAAAATTCCTAGGAGTTAATCATCTATATCTCAGTTTGAACTATGGTACACTACATTCAATTTTCTGGTTAAAGAAAAGACCACCACCTCCTTCTATCTGTGACTACTGCCAGTCAATTTCATATATTCAATTCTGAAACTTTACAAGAGACATGAATCTAGCTTAACTATAAATTTTTCTTGTTCTTCGAGGTAGCATGATTTAGTTCTTCATACCTACCACCTTGATAATTACTGATGTCTGGCTTAATTGTGCTTCAGTTTGGAAATTACATCAGACTCAAAATGTTTCTTTATTAGCTCTTAACTTTTTTAAAAGTAGGTCTTTCTCATTTACTTGTAAAAGTGTATTTTATCAAAATGTTGGCAATATGAACATGTATATTAGAAATATTTCTCTTTCTAGATTTGGCTCAGTGTAGCAAATATTTACTGAAGATCAAAAACCAGGGGAAGCATCAGTGCTAAATGTAGGTATTTGCTATGACTGCATATTTTCTCTTTATTCATTATATTAAGTGAAAACTTAAGTTTCAGTTGTTTTCTCTAATGTGAACATCAGTGTTAGGAATCACAATTCTCCTAGCCATCTAGAGACATTTAGAGTACTAACATTGTTATTAAAAAAAAAATCACATCTTAATATAGCTTCTAAAGGGTAGTATTCGAATTTACTGGTAATTTTTTATTTATAGAAGAATATGCTTAGAAAACATCTTGAAGCTATTAATAACTCCTCTTCAATTAGAAGTCATAGATTAGAATTCTGTGAGCATACTTGTCAAGTGATTTCTCTCCCTCTGAGAATAGTAGTATGTAGAAACAGAAACCCAAACCAAACCAAATAAATAAAATGTGAATGTTTCACTAAATTTCCAGGGATAGAAAAAATTGATGGTTATTGGCTCCAACTCTATATATTATAGGCAATATGCTACTCTAGATAAATGAAAATGACTTCTTTTGCAGATTTAGACTTTGGGATTTTTCCTAGTCAAGCAAGATAGGATATATAAGGAGAAATACACACACACACACACACACACATCATACAGGTCTTTGGAATCATATTATGATTCTACTCTAGGATCTGTAATTTTCTAACTTCAAATAACTTTACTCCTCATTAGTTTTTTAATCTATAAAATGGACACAATGAATGATATCTAGCACTGGGTTATCATGAAAAGTAAACTAAACAAAATATGGGTAGCAGAGTGGAAATATGTCATTTAAACAGTTGGCAACAGAATTCCTCTTATTAAAGGAACTGTCTTTATTCAGAAAAAGTAAACTATTTAGGCTGGGTATAGTATACTTTATTGATGGTACATGACAAAGTAGGGCTCCCTAAGCCCTTTGCCTTTATGGGTCTGGGATGGAAACTGTCAAAGTCAGGATATTCTCAGTGTGTTGGGGGGATTGAGTTGAGTCAACAACTTGCCAGCAGCTGAGTCCTCTCTTGTACTCTCATGAGAGCTGGTGGTCCGGGGAGCTCTTACTTTTTAGAGACTATGTGGACCATAAGGTCCACCTGTTGGCATAGCAAAATTTATTGTCATTCTAGGAAATAAGCTTGAAAAAGTGGTTGTTGAGGGCACTGCCACTCCAGAATCAGAGGTGGCAGAGTGGGTGTCAACTGTTAAAGTTGCAGGAGACAGCCTAGTCCTCAGTGTGGCCCAGGATTCCCTTTAGGGAGCCCTCTGATAACTGTTTCACCACCTTCTTGATGTCACTATATTTAGCAGCTTTCTCTAGGCAACAGGTCAGATTCATGTTTGACACGTTGGGAGTGGGGACACAGAAGGCCATGCCAGTGAGCTTACCATTCAGCTTGGGGATGATCTTGCCCACAGCCTTAGTAGTGCCAATAGAAGCAGGGATGATATTCTGGGCATCCCTTTGATCATCACGCCACAGTTTCCCAGAGGGGTCATCCACAGTTTTTTGGATGGCAGCGATGGTATGGACTGTGATCATCAGTCCCTCCACAATGCTGTAGTTGTCATGGATGACCTAACTTGCCTGGGCAGGGGCAAGCAGGTGGTGGTGGTACAAGTATTGCTGTCAGTCTTGAGGGAGTTTTCATTCTTCTCATGGTTCATACCCATCACAATCATGGGGCATCAGCAGAAGGGACAGGGACGATGACCTTTTGGCTCCATTCTTCAAGTGAGCCCCCCAGCCTTCCCCAAGGTAGTGAAGACACCAGTGGACTCTGCAACATATTCAGCACCAGCATTGCCCCCATTTGATATTGGCAGGATCTTGCTCCTGAAAAATAGAGATGGGCTTTCCATTGATGACAAGACTCCCATTCTCAGCCTTGATGTGCCACTGAACTTGCCATGCTAGAATCATATAGTAACATGTAGACCATATAGTTGAGGTCATTGGTGGTGACGGTATCCACTCCATCAGATTTAAAAGCAGTCCTGGTGACCAGGTGCCCCATATGGCCAAATCCATTTACTCTGACTTTCACCATTGTGTCTTAGTGTTGTAGCTGGCATTGCACAAGAAGATACAGCTGTCTGTTGAATGGAGAGGAACACAGAGCCTAAACTATGTATTTAGCTATGGAAGATAAGGTCCTGAAACCATGATTTAGAAAAAGACAGTAAGAAATAATTAACTTCTCTGCTTGAGAAATGAATAGATTTCTTAGTCATGAGGAGAAAGAAGAGAGAGATAATCAATTGAAATTATGGAAGTCTGAACTATGAATAAATAAGTGGCTGGAAATGTTCAGTGTCAGGATGGCCAAAAGGCTTAAGAACATAAATAACTAACTTTAATTTCTTGGTATTATTGAAATGTTAAGTTCTTCTACCTGCTCAAAACTTTAGTAAAGTAAACTACACACACAAATGTCTTTTGTAAATAGTTCTTATAAATAGTTTAATACAAAGAAGAGAATGTTGGTATAATATTAGAGAATAAGATTCAGGCATCAGTGAAAGCAGGGACCTAGAGCCAAAAGTCAAAAATTCCACAGAAGAGCAGAAATCTTGGGGAGACCACTGGGTTCCAAAGAATGAGTAACACATGCTTAAATTAATATGTCTAAATATCAAAAGCCAGAGTTACCTCTGCCAATATTTGGATTACTTGTATAATTAATCTGTATGGGGCATACATAAAGTGCTCAGTAAATATCAACTGTTATTGTATAAATTGTAAGTAAATGTTGTATTATATTCTAGGAATTACTGAACTCAAATAAGAAAAAAAGATGAGGAGAGTTTCAAATACTACCTTCTCTTTACCCTATAGTTGAAATTAGTTGCTCCCTCCTTGACACTTCCAAAGGAAAATTCATAAGCATGGCTGCCTCCTTCAGAACACATTAAGTTTCTTGAAGGTAGAGGACATTCAATATTAATTGCTAGATTGCTATTGCTCACTGCAAAATCTAGCCTGCAATAGATAGTCAAATGAAACACAGTGACCAAATGCTTAGAATGTAATTCAACATGAAAAGATAGAGAAAACCTAGAAATGTAGTGATATGAACATATATTTATATTATATGTTCTTCTGCCCCCTATGGCAACACTGGGACTAGGTCCTTTCCTTGTACTCTGAACCACAGAGGCCATTGTCATCCTTTAGAGCCTATCTTGGAAATTGAGGGAAGTATAATCCTGTGACTTTTATTCATGGGTAATAAGGGGACAGTTGCCTATAAAGCACACAGAAAAAAGATAGTTGCTCTCATTCTTTTTATTTTAGGGTCACCATTTTATTTATGCCTTTGAACTATCTTTATCTTAGATAAGTAAACATGTGGTATTTTAATTTTGTCCCTTTTGTATTTCATTTATGTTGCTTAAAGCCTTGTTTTAGTGGTTGCTTCAGTATTGCAATTGAATCTTTTCAATATTGAAGTGCCATTTTAGCCTGACTGTCAGAGAAATTTAAAATAAACACATATATTGACAATATGCAGGAAGTGATTTATGACTACTTCAAATCTTGCTTTTCATTGTTTGGACTAATTAAAATAAATTATCAAGGTAATAAAAAATCTTCCAACAAAGAGAAGCCCAAGACCAGATGGTTCTACTAGTGAATTCTTCTGAAAGTTTAAAAAAAGAATTAATACCAATCCTTTTCACTTTTCCAAAAAATTTAAAAGGAGAGAACATTTCCAAACTTATTTTATGAGACCAGAATTACCTTGATACCAAAGCCAGACAAAGACACTACAAAGAAAGAAAAAAAAAAAACTACAGGCCAGTAATCCTGATGAATATTAATGCAAAAGTCTTCAACAAAATCCTAGCAAGCCAAATTCAACAGCACATTAAAATAATCATATACCATGACCAAGTGTGATTTACCCCTGTGATGCAGGAAGGTTCAACATACACAAATCAATGTGATACAACACATTAACAAAACAAACAATAAAAATCACATGACCATCTCAACAGAAAAAAAATCATTTGACAAAATTCAATAGTTTTTCATGCTGAAAACACTTAAACTACTTATAAAAGGAAATTGCCTCAACATAATAATGACAATATATGAAAAGCCTATAGCTAATTTATACTCAGTAGTGAAAGACTAAAAACTTTTCCTGTAAACTCAGAAACAAGCCAAGCCACTCTTACCATCTTTTTTTTTTTTAAGATTTTATTTATTTACTTGTCAGAGAGAGAGAGTGTACAAGCAGGAGGAGTGGCAGGCAGAGAGAGAAGCAGACTCCCCACTGAGCAAGGAGCCCGATGCGGGACTTGGTCCCAGGACCCCGGGATCATGACCTGAGCTGAAGGCAGACATTTAACCAACTGAACCACCCAGGAATCCCATTATCTTTAATTACTATAGTACTGGAAGTCTTAGCCATAGCAGTTAGGTAAGAAAAGGAAGTAAAAGACATCCAAATTGGAAAGCAAGAAGTATAATCATCCCTTTCCAAGATGACATGATCTTAAAAGTAGAAATCCCTAAAAATTTATGAAAAAACTTGTTAGAACTAGTAAGTCAATAAATTTGCAGATTAGAAATCACTCAAAAATCAGTTGCATTTCTATAAACTAACAACAATCTGAAAAAAATTAAGAAAACCATCCCATTTACAATAGTTAAAAAAGAATACAATACTTAGGAATAAAGTAAACCAAAGAGGAGAAAGACTTGTCAACTGGAAACTAAAAAAGAAAAATTTTTTTTTTTTTTTTAAAGATTTTATTTATTTATTCATGAGAGACAGAGAGAGAGAGAGGCAGAGGGAGAAGCAGGCTCCCAAGGAGCAGGGAGCCCGATGCGGGACTCGATCCCAGGACCCTGGGATCATGACCTGAGCCGAAGGCAGACGCTTAACGACTGAGCCACCCAGGCGCCCAAAAAGAAAAATTTTAATTAAAAAAGTTGCTGAAAGAAATTAATGAATACACAAATAAATGGAAAGATATCATATGTTCATGGATTAGAAGATTTAATACTGTTAAAATGACCAAACTACCCAAAGCAACCTGCAGAGTAATGCAATCCCTATCAAAATTCTAATGACATGTTTTTAAGAAATAGAAAAAAAATCCTAAAATTCATATAGAATCTCAAAGGACTCTGAATAGCCAAAACAGTTTGAGAAAGAAGAACAAAGCTGGAGGATTCACACTTCCTGATTTCAAAACATATTATAAACTACATTAAGGGGCACCTGGGTGGCTCAGTCGGTTAAGAGTCTGCCTTTAGCTCAGGTCATGATCCCAGGGTCCTGGGATCAAGGCTTGCATCAGGCTCCCTGCTCAGTGGGGAGTCTGCTTCTCCCTCTCCCCCTGCTCATTCTCTCTCTCTCTCTCTCTCACTCTTTCTCAAATAAATAAATAAAAACTTAGAAGAAGAAACAATAAAGCTACAGTAGTAAAAACAATATGTTATTGGATAAAGACAGACATATACACCATTGGAACAGAAGAGAGAACCCAGAAATAAACTCTCACATATATGGTTAACTGATCTTCAACAAGGGGGCCAGGATGGCACAATGGGGAAAGGGTAGTCTCTTCAACAAATGGTATTGGGAAAACTGGATATCTACATGACAAAGAGTAAAATTGGACCCTTGTATATACCATATACAAAAATTAGCTCGGGACGCCTGGGTGGCTCAGTTGGTTAAGCGACTGCCTTCGGCTCAGGTCGTGATCCTGGAGTCACGGGATCAAGTCCCACACCGGGCTCCCTGCTCAGCACGGAGTCTGCTTCTCCCTCTGACCCTCCTCCCTCTCATGCTCTCTGTCTCTCATTCTCTCTCTCGCAAATAAATAAAATCTTAAAAAAAATTAGCTCAAAAATGAATTAAAACCCTAAAGATAAGCTCTAAAATGATAAAACTTCTAGAACAAAATGGGGAAAGCTTCATGACATTGGAATGGGCAATGATTTTTTTGGATATGACACCAAAAGCACAAGTAACAACAGCAAAAATAGACAAATGGGACCTCATCAAACTTTAAAACTTCTGCACAACAAAGGAAATAAGAAAGTAAAAAGGCAACCTATGGGGTGAGAAAGAATATTTGCAAATCATATACCAAATAAAGGGTCAATATCCAGAATATATAAATAATTTTTAAAACTCAATTAAAAAAATCAAATAACCTAGTTAAAAATGGGCAAAAAGGTTGAATTAATATTTTTGCAGTGAGGATCTACGAGTGGCCAACAGATATAAGAAAGTGTGCTCGGGGGCGCCTGGGTGGCTCAGTCGGTTAAGCGACTGCCTTCGGCTCAGATCATGATCCTGGAGTCCCTGGATCAAGTCCCATATCGGGCTCCTTGCTCAGCAGGGGGTCTGCTTCTCCCTCTGACCCTCCCCCCTCTCATGTGCTCTCTCTCTCTCATTCTCTCTCTCAAATAAATAAATAAAATCTAAAAAAAAAAAAAAAAAGAAAGTGTGCTTGGGACACCTGGGTGGCTCAGTCAGTTAAGCATCCAACTCTTGATTTTGGCTCACGTCATGATCTCAGGGTTGTGAGGTCTAGCCCATCATCGAGCTCCATGCTCAGTGTGGAGTCTGCTTGTTCCCCTCCCTCTGTTCCTCCCCCCACTCTCTCTCTCTCTTAAATAAATAAATAAATAAATAAAATCTTTTTAAAAAAGGAAAAATGTTCTCAACATTACTTATCATCAGGGAAATGCAGAACAAAACCACAATGATAAATCCGCTGATACCCATTAGGATGACCACTATTAAAAAACCCCAGGAAACAACAAGTGTTAGTGAAGATGTATAGAAATTTGAACCCTTGCACACTGTTGATGGGAATGCAGAATGGTGCAGCTGCTTTGGAAACAGTATAGAGGATCTTCAAAAAATTAAAATTAGTACTACTGTTGACCTAGCAATCCCTCTTCTGGGTATGTATCCAAAAGAACTAAAAATAAGATCTTGAAGAGAGATTTGCTGCAGTATTCACAATAGCCAAGATGTGGAATTTGGAACCTAAATGTCCATTAATGGATGAATGGAAAAAGATAATGTGGCATATATATATACAATGGAATATTATTCAGCTTTTTTAAAAAAGGAAATTCTGTCATATGCTACAACATAGATTAACCCTAAGGACACTGTGATAAGTGAAATAAGCCAATCACAAAAAGACAAATATTACATGATCACACTAACATGAGTTACTTATAGCAATCAAACTCACAGAAACAGAAAGTGGAATGATGGTCTTCAGGGACTGTGGGGGAGGGGGAAACCAGGACTTGTTATTAATGGGTATAGAGAGTTCAGTCATGCAAGATGAAAAAGTTCTAGAAATCTATTGCAATTTGCATATGGTTAACAATACGGTAGTGTGTGCTTAAAAACTATTAAGAGGGTAAATCTATGTGTATTTCACCCCGAAAAAGAAAATATGATGCAAATGTTCAAACTGTGCTACATAATTAACTTTACTCTTTACCAGAAGTCTTTCTGTGATTAAATTGGAAAGCCTTCCATTTTGGGAAAATAGCCATCACATGACCTGCTGCCCTCCTCGGGGGTTGCCCAGTCGGTGCCCTGTGCCTGGACCTCATTCCTTTATATGGAAGTCTACTGCCAAGCCGTCTCTTGGTTTAGGATTCTTCTTCCATTGTAGGAGAAAATTTTCCCTGTTTTGGGTGCACAGTGAACTTCCTTGTGTTACTTAAGCATGTGTTCCATAATGCACTTAGCCAGTGCCACCAGTATATCTGTCCCTACCTGGAAGGGAACATGGTCTTTTTGCTGCAGCAGGAGAGGAATGTGTGCAGTCCCTTGCTCTACCTTGGTATTGGGAGGGACCCTCTGGCCACGGGGGACCAGTGCACAGTAGAGATGCTGATCTTATTACGTCTCTTCTTTTTGTGAGTCAAGCATTGTTCCAACCAGTGCCTTGTGGGCCAAGATCTGTGGGCTCCTACTTCTGGTGGTTGGCATTGTTATTCTTTGCTTCCTCTGCCTAGTGGTAATCCTCACCTATGATTGGTAGCTGGATCTTCCCATTCAACAATATCAGTGGCTAAAAGGAATGTATTGAGATTTGGTGTGATGAAATTAAAAAGTGAAGTGTGTCTATATATTTGAAATAATCACTTTTGAATCTATGCTGAAACTTAATCAAGTTAATAGGTCATCCTTTTAAGACTAGCTCCTCAAATGTGGGTTTGTTAGAATGTATTTTTCAAAATACTGTTAATATAAAGGGAAATTGGTGGCAAAACCAAACTATAATCTATGTTTTCTTCTGTTCTGTGAGTTAGTAATAATTTATAAAGGAACATAATGCTTTGTGAAAAGATGCATTTAAAACAGTGAGGATATACAGTTTACTTGATTTACATTCTTTTCTCTACTAGGAAGAACATAGATACTGTGAAATGTGGACTTTAATGTTTCTGCAAAAAACAAATCTCTTGCCTGTGTATCACAGAGCTATGAAATTCAGCAGTGGAATGAGTACAGGATTATAATCAGCCAGGTTCTTCTGTACTTTTCCTCAGGAAGTCTTTATTTTCAAGACTGTTTCAGTTTATTGTAAAAATCAGTTTCTATTTTCTTATTAGTGCCTTTAAAGTGTATGTATTGTCTGTTTTGACTAAAGCTAAATATTTACCTATTCTATTACTCAGCTATCTATTTCTAGGTACCTACATATCCAAGACAAGAGAGGGCATATGTCCACCAAAAGAAAAGTACCCAAGTCTTCATAACAGTTTTACTCATTGTAGGCCCAAACTGGAAATAATCCAATTGTCCATCAAAAGTATAATATATAAATGTGGTATAAACAATAGAATGTTGTATAGCAATGAAAATTAATTAAATACTGCATTAAAATATGTGAATTGATATTACAAATATAATGTTGAGTGAAAGGAACTACTCACAAAAGAATACATACTATATGGTACCATTTGTATAAAATTCTAAAACTGGAAAAATCAATTCATTGTAACTGAAGTCCAAATAGTGGCTTCTTCTGGAGAGGGTGTCTATAATGGGAAAGGGAGTGTCTATAATTAGAAGGGACATGAAGGAACCTGATAGGGTATGAATAATGTTCTATACCTGCATTGATATATGTGTCCTAGAACTGTATACATATTACTGTGCATTACTCACTTTCCTGTATATAAGTGCTTTACTCACTTTCCCATATATAAATCCAAATTAAAAAAGTAAATACCCAAAGGGTACAAAAATACTGATTCAAAGGGGCACATGCACCCTATGCTTATAGCAACATTTTCAACAACAGCCAAATTATGAAAAGAGCCCAAATATCCATTGACTGATGAATGGATAAAGAAAATGTGGTGTATATATACAATGGAATATCACTCATCTATAAAAAAGAATGAAATCTTGCCATTTGCAACAACATAGATGGAGCTAGAGTATATTGTATACTAAGTGAAATTAGTCAGAGAAAGACAAATACCATATGATTTCACTCATATTTAGAATTTAAGAAACAAACAGATGAACATAGGAGACGGGAAAAAAAAAAAAAAAGAGAGGGAAGCAAACCCTAAGAGACTCTTAACTATAAAGAACAAGCTAAGGGTTGATGGAGGGAGGTGGGCAGGGGATGGGCTAAATGGGTGATGGGTATTAAGGGGGGCACTTGTTGTGATAAGCCCTGGGTGTTATATGTAAGTGATGAATCACTTAATTTTACACCCGAAACCAATTTTATCATATATGTTAACTAACTAGAATTAAAATAAAAACTTGAAATAAAAAAATAAAATGAAGCACTAAGAAAAAAGGCAAATGTTGAAAGAACAGTAAATTTGCTAAGACAAAAAACCCACAAAACCTTACTAAATTTGAAGTAAAAAATAGTGCCTGTTACTTAATTTCATCCATATTCTCAAGAAATTCTTAAATTCATTCAGACACTCACAGCTTTGACTCTGTAACAGCCTCTTTTATGGATATTATTGTTGCTATTTTGATACAATATGAACATTTTCCACCAGTGTTTGTTCTCCCATAGGACTCTTTGTGTCGTACAAATAATACTAAATTCAAGTCCCAAAGACCGAGTTTGAATACTGGATCCTCCACATACAAGTTGGTTTATTTTAACATCATGTTAAAATTAAAATTTATATTAATTTTTTCTCATTGTGTAGAAGAGGAAAAATCCCTCTAGTTATAGTGCCTTAAGATGAATAGTATAAACATATTGGTATATTTTCTTCCAGTCTCCTTTTTTCTGTGCATTATATTTTGCTTAGCTGTTATAATCTGCATTCAATGCTGCTTTACCACATATATTTTTAGCATTGTCACTTTGACATGTCACTGAATAGTCATCTCAATTATTGTTTCTGTATCAAACAGCTTTAAAACTACCATTTCAGTCATCACCTAACCCTGTTCCCATTTTCTTTTCTTCTTTATTTTTGCGAGACCTTGTTATATTCTGATATATTCTTGCTTATTTATTTATGTATTTAATTTTTTTAATGTTTTATTTATTTATTCATTCATGAGAGTCACAGAGAGAGAGAGAGGCAGAGGCAGAGGGAGAAGCAGGCTCCCCGCCGAGCAGGGAGCCCGATGTGGGACTCGATCCCAGGACCCTGGGATCATGACCCGAGCCGAAGGCAGACGCTTAACGATCTGAGCCACCCAGGCGCCCTATGTATTTAATTTTAATTCCTGACTCTCCCCACATGAATGTAATTTTCATCAGAGCAGAGGTATTACATGTCTTGTTCAGGGTTTAAGTATTGAGTAGATCTTTGTTGACTTTTTAATTTTTGTTGAAAAATAATCCATTGGAAATATATTTATTCCTTTGACACTATTGTAAGAAACATTGTGGTCAACAGTTCTAGCTTTCTCTATATTTTGAAATAGTTCACAGAAGTGGATAGATATATCAAAGGGTGTGAATTTTTAAATTAGCAAGTCTTTTAACTTTTGAAAATCTCAGCATTTTCATTTATAAAATGAGTATAAAAATTTATACCCATGTCATCATCATCTGGGCTTATGAGATGCTCAAATGAGGTAATAGATGGGAAGTGCTTTGGACATTCTAGAGTAATATATTCATAAAAGTACTATTATTATATCTTAAAAGTGTTTATGGGCATATATTCCTTTTTCTATGTGATATTGATTAGGTAAAATTGAACTATGATACTGTGATATGGAAGGATCACCCAGGATACCATGCTGTAAAAAATCTTAACATTACTGCCTAATTAAAAGTTGTGGGTGGAGCAGGGGTCCATGTTACAAAGTAGCTTATAGTCTTTTTAAAGAAGCACTAGGGTATGAATATATGCTATTAGTGAACAAAACGTTAACTGGTAGTAAGACAGCAGTATGTAACTGGTGCTGGTATGTTCATTGTTTTAGTGTTCATAGGAGAGAGTAAAATGATGTTGTATTGTTGGGCCCATAGGAATGGTGGATAGAAGTGGCATGACATAAGGTTAGGGAAATTTGATTATTTAAATTTGTGGTCACAGCATGACCTGAGATATTATTTTATACTCTGAAGTACTGAGAATTTGAACGTGGGAACTATAGAAACGTACGAGAAATGAAGAGGAAGGATTGACAGGTCTGGATAATTGAATCATTATGTAAGGGATAAACAAAATGGATGAGTTTCCCATCCTTGTCTGAGAGAATTAGCATGTTCAGGGGAAAATGAGGAGGACATTCACAGAAATGTTCAGTAGGCAATTTACATCAGAGAACTTGAACTCTGGTGATAGGATAGGTCAAGCCTACAGATCTAGAGAAGGTAATTGAAGATATAAGATAGAATTCACAAGGATAATTAGTTTAGAATAGTAATTCCATGGTCAAGAACTATGCCTTTAGTAATGCTTACATTTGGAGAAAATTTGGAGAAAGCTAAAAACAACAGAGATTAAAAAAAAAAAAAAAACAGCAATTCAAGTAGATGATAAAAGAGACTAATGAAATATCTCCCAAACTGACAGAGTGAAAGTGCATTCCAAGGTAGCCTTGAGGAACCAGTGAACAGTACCAAATGCTGCAGAAGGGGCGCCTGGGTGGCTCAGTTGTTAAGTGTCTGCCTTCGGCTCAGGTCATGATCCCAGGGTCCTGGGATTGAGCCCCACATCGGGCTCTCTGCTCAACGGGAAGCCTGCTTCTCCCTTTCCCACTCCCCCTGCTTATGTTCTCTCTCTCACTATGTCTCTCTCTGTCAAATAAATTAAATCTTAAAAAAAAATGCAGAAAATTTGAGTTAAAAGTAACAAAAAATTTTTTTTAAAAATTAAGTACAAAAAAATTGACTAGATTTTATACTTATGACATTAATTACCTTCAACAAAGCAGCTTCTTGGAATCGTGGGGGTTAGAAATAAAATTTTTTAAATGAAATCATTGAGTGGAAGAGTTGTGGTTTAATGAGGACAAATAACATAGTCTAAACTTATAAGAAATATTTTAATATTTTAATTGAATATTCATACACACAAACTAAATGTGAGTTCTAAGACTGGTAAGTGGTATGAGGGAGGAATATATGGTTTCATGAGAGTGTTGGGTCTGTAAATTTGAAATAGGCTCAGAATGACATACTAAAGGGAGATGATAACAGACTTCAGGGGAATGTAAAGCATCAAGATGGAAGCTAGAGGAAACATCAATGTCAATTTATTTAATTTTTAAATAAACATTGGGGAAGCTTATAAATGTTCAAGGGAGAAGAAAAGGGACTACCATAATATTTGTGTAAGTGTGTGTGTGTGTGTGTGTGTGTGTGTTGGGAGGGGGGTCAATTTGACTGCTTTTAGGAACAGCCTCAAAGAATATCTGTACTCTGATAGGATTTTCATAATTTCAGGGTCAGAAACTCAATTTCATCAGTTTATCAGAGGAAACTCAATTCTTAGAGATTGCTAACTGAACTCTTTTTTTTTAAAGATTTTATTTATTTATTTGAGAGAGAGAGAGAGAGAGGAAGAGAGTAAGCACAAGCTGGGCAGAGGCAGAGGGAGAGGGAAAAGCAGACTCCCCTCTGAGCAGGGAGCCCAATGTGGGGTTCGACTCCAGGACTCTGAGATCATGACTTGATCCAAAGGCAGACACTTAACCGACTGAGTCACCCAGGTGTCCTGTTAACTGAACTTCTAAGAAAATGATTTTTAAAAGCAAAAACTATCGATATATTTGTTAATACTAAGCAATAAAAGTGCCAAGTGGAAGAGAAGATTCCTATTGGCTGACTTGTGTGATACCTGTCCAAGGGGGAAGCCAAGTCAATATTAGAGAGCCTCTTGATGAGAAATCAATTCAGTGATTTAAAGAAAGTGTGTCCAAGTTTGAATTACCAACTATGGAAATAAACTTCTAGAGGAGATGGAAAGAATAAGAGAGAAAACACTCAGGCAGAGGAGTTAAGAGCACTAGCAATAGATTGATTGTGCTACAACTTGATTAACTGAAATTTGCCTTTATACCCAGTGCTCAGTAAAAGTGAATATGAAATTGAGAAAATAGGTTCAGTGAGAAATATTTTCCCAGGGCAATAATTGACTATCACTTTAGTAAATAGCAATATTTATGCCAACTTAAATTCCTATAATGTTATTCAATTTGAAGTATTCACACATAAGTACACATTTTATAGATATGCATATATACCCACATACATTTATTCCCAGAGAACAGCCATAAAAATCTGAATCTTTTATCTGAATACGTTTAGATCACTGTTCTCCATGCTTTTTAGAAACTATTCAGAGGCACCTGGGTAGCTCAGTCGGTTAAGCATCTGTCTTCAGCTCAGGTCATGGTCTTAGGGTCATGGGATAGAGACCTGCATCAGGCTCTGCACTCAATAGGGAGTCTGCTTAAGGATTCTCTCTCCCTCCCTCTGCCCTTACCCCTGCTCGCTCGCTCTCTCAAATAAATAAAATAAAGTCTTAAAAAAAAGAAACTATTCAGCAGCATCAGGGCCTAGATGGAATGTAACCAAGTATGCTTAAAATTATAAGAAATTCTTACACTTATTTTTCTATTTTGACTTGGGATATCTCACCATTTCCCCCTATTTTGACTCTATCTTTAATTACAGGTATACCAGAAATCAAGTTCCACCTACTGATGATTTTCTCCCTTCTGGTAGATTTCCCAGACATGTGCCCAACAGGTATCACATTCACACAGATGTTAAGCTTCCTAAACATACCATAGGAGAAGCAAGTTACATTTGAAGAGTCTGTTCTTCCAGCTAAATTTACTCCATCTCATATTTCTAGTCAATCAAGCTTTATCTGGGTTTCTTTGGATTTTGAGACCATATTTAGCTCTCTTTTATTCTAGCAAAGATAAGGAAACATGTCTTTTCTCTTTATACTAGCAAACACAATGCCGAACATTTAAAGAAACTGAAAAAAAAAACTCTATATAAAAATGAATTGATGATGTTACAGAATATGTCTCAGCACACCTTAGATTGCATGTGGACTTTAGTTCCTTTTTCATCCTGTAACCTGGTCTAGGCTGGGTGCAAAACATAAATAATATAAATTGTGTAAGGGAAATATGGGCAAGCTCAACTAGGTAGGCTGAAGGGAGCCATAGATCCTCCCACAATCTCCTTATGTTATGTTAATGTTAATGTTATGTTATATGTTAATGAGTGAATAGGAGAAGGATAGACACTAATTTAGCTCTGAACAGGTCTACAAATGAACAGGTCCAACAAACACTCTAATCTCCCATTATCAAGTTGTCAGAGCATCTTTGGATCTGATTCAGAAAAATTACCTCCACTCAATTTCAAACTTCTCTGACCTAATTTTTGGTGTATTAGCCTTTTCCTTTTGTAAAATACTAGTGTCATGAAAATTCTATCTCATCCATGGCTCATCATTTTTCATAAATAAAAATGGACCTTTCCCTGTCCCCCAGCTTAAATGTGAGTTTGTCTATAAGGATCTTCAGGTAAAACTCTTCTTTAGGGGAATGATTGAGTTACTGGAACCACACACAAAACATATGTATGCAGAGCTGAAAGTACCTGGAAATTAATATCTCCCTTGGATTGCCCCTAAGCCTATGACTGAATGGGGGCAGAGTATGAAAACCTAGCTTTCTTGATTCAAGTTGGGACAGACTCTGAGGTATAATTTATGTTCCAGAACTTTCCATGGGATCAGACTGAGTCTGGGAGTTGACCTAAAATATCACTCTTGTTTGACTTCTTCCTTTTTACTGTTTTCCCTTCTTTTATTTTTCTCCTGTGAGTATCTTTTTAATAAATGAATCCTTTACTTAGGATCCATTTCGGAAACTAAAACCTAAGATAGACCCCTTTATCACAGTCATCTGTGATGTCTGCCATAATTGTTGGTTCCTGGCCCAAACCCAAAGATTAAAATCCCATTTTAACACAAATTCTGGATAATGCATATGTATAAAACTTAAGAACCGGGGGCCTGAATCATAACTATTAAGCAGTTATGGGCAATTCTCAATCTGAGTTTCTAATGCAGCCTACTGACTTAGCTTCCTTAAATGATCAATACCATCTTCCCTTGATACCTGCCTTCATATCACTCCCCCAATATCCAGAATGACAAACATAAATAACACTTTTCTACATATTTTATTTTACAAAGTAAGTTCCAAACTTCAAATAGTTTCTACACAGTAGAGGATTTAAAGTGAAATATGAAATTCACTCTTAAATTTATGAATTTATATAGTTACAAAAAATAACTATAAAAGGTGAATAAATCTAATCTTGATTTTGAATGTACTTTCAGAATAAGGTCTAAATCCCTGTGCTTGCTTAATTTTCCAATTCTTCTATAATCTTACATTAGTCTAACTATACTATATTTGTATGTCAATCTAATTGTCTACGTGTTACTTGGTGTTTTCTGAGAGAACTACTGGGGACAATGCCCTGAATTGTATTTCTTATAAATCTCTTCAACTACTCTTTGCATAGAGAAATATCGCTACCCACAAAGTTCTCCAACAAAGCCTTGGAATGTGGGAAGGACTATTTCTCAATTTTGAAAGGATAGGATAACTCATAAGGACATGAGTTATGTAAATCTTTTTATATGCTGGATTCAATTTAGGTGAAGGCAGAGGTGGATTTTGATCGTCCTTTAAGTATGAACCTGTACATAATTTTATAGGGTGGGTCACAAGACACTTTAGTGGTAGAGATTAATTTACTAGCTCTATAAAGAGTCTTTTTTTAAAAAAATCATTTAATCTTTATTTTATGAGGGAACAAATCTCCTCCATTCTAAAAAGCTTGAAATTACATTTATAATTAACACTTTTTATTGTACCAAATCTATTCTAGAATTCTTGTTTTCTGAAAATATTGTGGAGAATTAATACCATCTCTTTCTTAAATCTTTGGTAGAATTCACCAGGGAAACCATCTGGGGCTACTGCTTTCTTTTTTAGAAGGTTATGAATTACTGATCAATTTCATTAGTATGTATGTCTATTCAGATTACCTACTTCTCCTTGTGTGAGTTTCGGTAGTTTACGTCTTTCAAGGAATTTAAAAAAATCTCATCTAAATTACCAAATTTTTGGACTTAGAAAGGTTCATACTATCCCTTTATTATCCTTTTAATATCTGTGGGATCAGTAGTGATAACCCCTCTTTTGGTTCTGATATTAGCAATGTGTGCCTTATTTTTTTCTTGGGTAGCCTGGATAGAGATTTACCAATTTCTTTATTTTTTTATTTTTATTTTTTTTGTATTTTAAAATTTAGCTCATTTTATTCCCTTCTTAAGTATCTTGATTATCTGATTTAACAAACAAACCTTCCAGAGGTTATATAAATCTAATAAATTACACTTATAAATGCAGTAAGCTTTAAATTTGCATAACCATCCCAATGCTGTAGATGAACAGTAAGCTTTTAACTTAAAATCATGTTTATTTTTTTATTTTTTAAAAATTTTATTATGTTAGTCACCATACAATACATCATTAGTTTTTGATGTGGTGATCCACGATCCATTGTTTTCGTATAACACCCAGTGCTCCATGCAGTATGTGCCCTTCTTAATACCCATCACCAGGCTAACCAATACCCCGTCCCCCCTCCCCTCTAAAACCCTGTTTGTTTCTGAGTCCATAGTCCCTCATGGTTCATCTCTCCCTCCGATGATGAAGGCAGGGGAAATCGGAGGGAGGGATTTACCATTTTTTAAAATTGATTTTAAAGAAAGAACCAGCTTTGGCTTTGTTGATTTTTTTTTTTCTTTATTGGCTTCCTGTGTTCATTTTCACTGATTTTTGCTCTAATTTTTATTGTTTCCTCTTATTGTTTTGTGCTTAAATTGTTCTTTTCTAGTTTGAGATAGAAACTCAGATCATTGATTTTAGATCCTTTTTTCTTTTTTTATTATGTGCATTTAGTGCTATAAATTTCCCCTAAGCTCTGTCTTCTCTACATCCCACGAATTTTGATAAGTTGTATTTTCATTTTTATTCAGTTCAAAATATTATTTATTTTATCATGAGATGTTTTCCTTTGACCCTTGTCTTATTTATTTGTGTTGTTTAATCTTCAAATATTTAAGGATTATCCAGCTCTTTCTGTTATTGATTTCTATCATAATTCTCTTGCAGGGGACATATTATATATGATTTCTATTTCTTTGTGTTTATTGAGGTGTGTTTTATGGCCCAGAATGTGGTATATCTTGGGTAAATGTTCCAGCAAGCTTAAAAAAAATGTGTACTCTTCTGGTACTGGATGGAATATTTTATGAATGTCAATTAGAAAATGTTGATTGATAGACCTGTTCAGGAAAACTATGTCCTTACTGCTTGTTCTGTCAGTACTGAGGGGTATTAAACATTCCAACTATAATAGTGGATTTGTCTATTCCTCTTTGCAGTTTTAGCAGTTTTTATCTCATGTTTTTGATGCTATGTTGTTAGGTGCATACATATTTATGATTATTATGTCTTCTTAGAGAATTGATCCTATTATAACTATGTAATGCTCTTCTTTCTCCCTGATAACTTTTATCAGTTTGATTTGCCTAAAATTAACATAGCAGCTTCAGCTTTCTTTTCATTGGTGTTATGCTATATTTTTCTCCATCCTTTTACTTTAACCCATCTGAGCCTTTATATTTAAAGTGGGTTTCTAGTAGACAAGGTGTTTGGTCTTTTTTTAATCCACTTTGATAATCTGTCTTTTAGTATGTTTAGATCATTGGCATTTAATATGATTATTGATATAGTTGGATTCATATCTACCATGTCTGTAATTGTTTTCTGTTTGTTATACTTGTTCTTTCTTTTTTGCATCTTCTTTATCAGTCTTCTCTGGTTTTCAGCATTTTTTATTATTCCAATTTACTATTAATATAGCTTAAAATTTTTTGTGATTAAAAAATAAATGTTTTATGATTTACTAGAGTTTACAATATGCATCTCTAACTAATGTAAGTCCAGCTTTAATAACACTATTTCACGTGTAGTGCAGATAACTTATAAGAGTATTATGAATTCCTCCCTCCTATCTCAAGCTTCTTTCCATCATTCATCTTACTTATCCATATGCTGAAATCACTCAATTCATTGTGACTTTAATTACTTTAAATAGTTATGTGTTAGATCAATTGAGAATGCAAGAAATAAAAGATTTATTTTATCTTCATTTATTACTTCTTCAATGCTTTTTCTTCCTTTTTATAGTTCCATATGACAGACATATATCATTTTCTTTCTCCCTGAAGAAAATCTTTGAACATTTCTTGTAGGACAGGTCTGGGAGTGATCAATTTTCTCAGGATTTTTTTTTGTCCGAGAAAACTTGTTAGTTGTCTTTCACTTTTTAAAATAGACTCTATTGTTTAGAACAATGTTGGGTTTACAGCAAAATTGGGCAGAAAGTGTAGAGAGTTCCTGTATAACGCTGACTCTGTACATACAGTCTCACCCATTTTCAACATCTTGAACCAGAGGGGTACATTAGTTACAACTGATGAACCTATATTATATATGTCAACATGGTTACACAAAGTCTATCATTAACATTAGCATTCACGCTTGATGTGGTACATTCTATGGGCACTGACAAATATATAATAATATGTATTCTCTATTATTGTATCAAACAGAATACTTCAATTGCCCTAAAACTCCTCTGTGCTCTACCTATTCATCCCTCCCTTCCCTCTAACCCCTAGCAGCTGCTCAACTTTTTTCTGTCTCTGTAGTTTTACCTTTTCCAGAATGACATGTAATTGGAATCATAGCACACAGTCATTTCAATTTGACTACTTTCACTTAGTAATATGAATTTAAAGTTCCTCTATGTCTTTTCATGGCATGATAACTCAGAATTTTTGCTGCTGAATAGTATCCCATTGTTTGGATGTGCCACAGTTTATTTATCCATTCATGTACTGAAAAACATCTTGGTTGCTTCTAAATTTTGACAATTATGAATAAAGCTATTGTACATATCCATGTGGGATTTTTGTGTTGACATTAGTTTTCAACTCATTTGGGTAAATACCAAGGAATATAATTGTTGGATTGTACGGTAAGAGTATGTTTAGTTGTGTAAGAAACTTGCAAAGTGACTGTACCATTTTGTATTCCCACTAAAAACAATGCGAGTTCCTATTGCTCCAAATCCTTGCCAGCATTTGGTGTGATCAGTGTTTTGAATTTTCCCCTTATAATAGATGTGTAGTGGCACTCTCAATTTTGAAGGATAATTTCATTTGATATAGAAATCCAGGTTGTTGGGGTTTTCTTCAACACTTTAAATATTTTACTCTACTCTCTTTTGCTTTCATGTTGTCTTGTGAAAAACCTACTATAATTCTTATCCTTTTTCCTATATAGGCAAGGTGGGATATCCCCCCCATCTGGCTTCTTTAAAGGTTTTTTCTTTGTTTTTCATTTTGTGTGTGTGTGGCCTATGATACATCTGCGTAGTACTTTCAGTGTTTATTATGCTTAGTATTCTCTGAACTTTCTGGGTCTATAGTTTGGTTTCTGTCATTAATGTCATTGATTTCAGAAAGTTTTAAAACTTTCTCCTTCAGATATTCCATATATGTTTCATATTATTCTTTTGATACTTTTCTTTTGTTATTGTCCTAAATTTCTTACATATACTGCTCTGTATTTTCACATTATTTTTCCTCTGCATTTCAGTTTGGAAAGTTTCTATTGGCTTACCTTGAAACTCACTGATTCTTTCCTTGCCTTGTCCAATTGTTGAGCCCCTCCAAGGCATTCTTTATTTCTGTACAACATTTTGATTTCTAGCATTTCTTTTTTTTACCATTTTTATTTTTAATTATTTTTATTATTTTTAAGTTTTTATTTAAATTCCAGTTAGTTGGGACACCTGGGTGGTTCAGTCAGTTAAGTGTCCAAATACTGATTTCGGCTCAGGTCATTATCTCAGGGTTGTGAGATAAAGCCCTGCATTGGGCTCCATGTGCGGTGTGGAGCTTGCTTAAGATTCTCTCACACGGGCACCTGGTTGGCTCAGTCAGTTAAGTGGCTGCCTTTGGCTCAGGTCATGATCCCAGGATCCTGGGATCAAGCCCTGCATCGGGCTTCTTGCTCAGTGGAGAGACTGCTTCTCCCTCTCCCTCTGCCTGCCTGCTGCTCCCCCAGCTTGTGTTCTCTCTGTGTGTCAAAAAAATAAATACAATCTTAAAAAAAGAAGATTCTCTCACACTCTCTCTCCCCCCACCCTTCCTCTCAATAAAATAAAATAAAGTAAAATAAAAAATTTAAAAAAATACAAAATTAAAAGAAATAAATCTCTGTTAGTTAACATGCAATGTAATTTTAGTTTTGGTTGTGCAATATAGTGATTCAGCACTTCCATACAACACTCAGTGCTCGTCACAACAAGTGCACTCCTTAATCCCCATCACCTATTTAACCCGTCCCTGCCCACCTCCCCTCTGGTAACCTTCAGTTTGCTCACTATAGTTAAGAGTCTGTTTCTTGGTTTGCCTCGCTCTCTCTTTTTTTTACCCTTTTCTCATTTTCTTAAATTCCACATATGAGTAAAATCATATGGTATTTGTCTTTCTCTGAATGACTTATTTCACTTAGCATAATACTCTCTAGCTCCATCCATGTCATTGCAAATGGCAAGATTTTGTTCTTTGTTATGGCTGAGTAATATTCCATTGTATGTATATACCATTTCTTCTTTATCCATTCATCAGTAGATGGACACGTGGACCATTTCCATAATTTGGCTAATGTAGATAATGCTACTATAAACATTGGGATGCATGTATCACTTTGAATTAGTATTTTGGTATTTTTTTGGTAAATAATGAGTAGTGCAATTGCTGGATCATAGGATACTTCTATTATTTACTTTTTAAAAAATTTTATTTATTTATTTGAGAGAGAGAGAGCATGAGCAGGAGTGGGGGGAGGGGCAGAGGGAGAGGGAGAAGCAGACTCCCCACTGATCAAGGAGCCCAATGCAGGGCTCAATCTCAGGACCCTGACCTGAGCTGAAGGCAGATGCTTAACTGACTGAGCCATCCAGACACCCCTATTTTTAACTTTTTGAGGAACCTTCATACTGTTTTTCAGAGTACCTGCACCAATTTGTATTTCCTCTGATAGTGCAAGAGGATTCCTCTTTCTCTACATCCTTGCCAACACCTGTTGTTTCTTGTGTTTTTTATTTTAGCCAATGTGATGGGTGTAAGGCGATATCTCATTGTAGTTTTGATTTGCATTTCCCTGATGATGAGTGATGTTGAGCATCCTTTCATGTGTCTGTTGGACATCTATATGTCTTATTTGGGAAAATGACTATTTGTGTCTTCTATCCATTTTGTAATTGGATTATTCCTTTTTGAGGTTTTGACTTTTATAAGATCTTTATATACTTTGGATACTAAGCTTTTATCATATAATTCATTTGCACATATCTTCTCCCATTCTCTGGGTTGCATATGTGTTTTGTTGATTGTTTCCTTCACTGTGCAGAAGCTTTTTATTTTGATGAAGTCCCAATAATTTAGTTTTGCTTTTCTTTCCATAGCCTCAGGAGACATATTTAGTAAGAAGTTGCTTCAGCCGATGTCAAAGAAGTTACTGCCTGTGTTCTTCTCTAGGCTCTTTATGGTTTCATGTCTCCCATTTAGATCTTTAATCCATTTTGAATTTATTTTTGTGTATGGTATAAGAAAGTGGTCCATTTTCATTCTTTTGCATGTTGCCGTCCAATTTTCCCAACATCATTTGTTTGAAGGGACTATCTTTATCCCACTGTATATTCTTTCCTGCTTTGCCAAAGATTGACCATATAGCTGTGGGTTCATTTCTGAGCTTTGTATTCTTCTGTTGATCTATGTATCTATTTTTGTATCAGTACCATACTGTTTTGATTACTGCAGCTTTGTAATATAACTCGAAGTTCAGAATTGTGATGCCTCCAGTTTTGCTTTTCTTTTTCAAGGATGCCTTGCCTATTCAAGATCTTTTGTGGTTCCATACAAATTTTGGGATTGTTTGTTCTAGCTCTATGAAAAATGCTGGTGGTATTTTGATAGGGATTGCATTAAATCTCTAAATTGCTTTGGGTAGTATAGACATTTTAACAATATTTGTTCTTCCAATCCATGAGCATGGAATGTCTTCCCATTTCTTTGTGTTATCTTCAATTTCTTTCATCAATGTTTTATAGTGTTCAGAATACAGGTCTTTCACCTCTTTGGTTAGGTTTATTCTTAGTTATCTTACTGTTTTTGGTGCAATTGTAAATGGGATTGATCCCTTAATTTCTCTTTCCTTTTTTTTTTTTTTAAGATTGATTGATTGATTGATTGATGAGAAAGAGAACACAAGCAGGGGAGGGGCAGAAGGAAAGGGAGAGAGAATCTCAAGCAGACTCCCTGAAGAGTGTAGAGAATGATGTGGGGCTCGATCTCAGGACCCTGAGATCATGAATCAAGCCAAAATCAAGAGCTGGACACTTACTGACTGGCCACCCAGGTACCCCATTAATTTCTCTTTCTGCTGCTTCATTATTGATGTGTAGAAATGCAACAGATTTCTGTACATTGATTTTGTATCTTGTGACTACTGAATTCATGTATCCATTCTAGCAGTTTTTTTATTTTGTATCTTGTGACTACTGAATTCATGTATCCATTCTAGCAGTTTTTTGATGGAGTCTTTCTGCTTTTCTATATAGTATCATGTCATCTGCAAATAGTGAAAGTTTGACTTCTTCCCTGCCAATTTGGAGGCCTTTTATTTCTTTTTGTTGTTTGATTGCTCAGTCTAGGACTTCTAGTACTATGTTAAATAACAGTGGTAAGAGTGGACATCCATGTCGCTCATACCTGACTGAAGAAAAGCTCTCAGTTTTTCCCCATTGAGGATTAGCTGTGGGTTTTTCCTAGATAGCCTTTACTATTGAGGTATGTTTCCTCAAAACTTCCTTTGTTGATGGGTTTTATCATGAATGGATGTTGTATTTTGTCAAATGCTTTTTTTTCATTTATTGAAATGATCATATGGCTCTTATCCTTTCTCTTATTGATGTTATGTATCATGTTGATTGATTTGCAAATATTGAACCACATTTGCAACCCAGGAATGAATCCCACTTGGTCATGGTGAATGATTTTTTAATGTATCATTGGATTTAGTTTGTATTTTGTTGAGGATTTTTGCATCTGTGTTCATCAGGTATATTGGCCTTTAGTTCTCTTTTTTAGTGGTGTCTATCTGTTCTTGGTATGAGGGTAATGCTGGCCTCACAGAATGAATTGGGAAGTTTTCCTTCCTTTTCTTTTTTTGGGGGGGGGATAGTTTGTGAGTAATAAGTATTAACTCTTCTTTAAATGTTTGGAAGAGGGGTGCCTGGGTGGCTCAGTCAGTTAAGCATCTGCCTTCGGCTCAGGTCATGATACCAGTCCTGGGATCGAGCCCCCATCTGGCTCCCTGTTCAGCAGGGTGTCTGCTTCTCCCTCTGCTCCTCCCCCTGTTCATGCTTGTGCTCCTACATGCACTCTCTTTCTGAAATAAGTAAATAAAATCTTTAAAAATAAATAAATAAATGTTTGGTAGAATTTGCCTGTGAAGTCATCTGATCCTAGACTTTTGTTTGTTGGGAGTTTTTTTTGTTTTGTTTTGTTTTGTTTTACTGATTCAATTTCTTTGCTGGTTATCAGTCTGCTCAAGTTTTCTTTTTCTTCCTGTTTTAGTTTTGGTAGTTTATATGTTTCTAGGAATTTATCCATTTCTTCTCAGTTTTCCAGTGTGTTGGCATATAGTTTTTCATAATTTTCCCCTATAATTGTTTGTATTTGTGTGGTGTTGGTTGTTATTTCTCCTCTCTCATTTCTGATTTTATTTATTTGAGTCCTTTCTCTTTTCTTTTTGATAAGTCAGACTAGAGGTTTATTGATTTTTTTCAAAGACTCAGCTCCTGGTTTTATTGATCTGTTCTATTGCTGTTTTAAGTTTCATTTATTCATTTATTTCTGGTATAATCTTTATTATTTCCTTCCTTCTGCTGGTTTTGGGTTTTGTTTCTTGTTCTTTTCTAGCTCTGTTAGGTGTATGGTTAGGTTGTTTATTTGAGATTTTTTTCTTGCTTCTTGAGGTAGGCCAGTATTGCTATAAACTTCCCTCTTAGAACTGCTTCTGCTGTATCCTAAAGGTTTTGGACCATTGTATTTTCATTTTCATTTGCTTCCATGTACTTTTTAATTTCTTCTTTTATTTCCCCGTTGACCAGTTCATTGTTTAGTAGCATGTTATTTAACCTCCCTGTATTTGTGGTCTTTCCAGATTTTTTCCTGTGGTTGACTTCTAGATTCATAGCATTGTGGTCAGAAAAGTTTCATGGTATGACTTCAATCTTCTTGAATCTGTTGAGGCTTGTTTTGTGGGCTAATATGTGATCTATTCTGAAGAATGTTCCATGTGCACTTCAAAAGAATGTGTATTCTGCTGTTTTAGGTTGGAATGTTCTGAATATATCTGTTAAATCCATCTATTCCAGTGTGTCATTCAAAGCCATTGTTTCCTTGCTGATTTTCTGTTTAGATGATCTGTCCATTGATGTAAGTGGGTTTAAAGTCCCCTACAATTATTGTATTATTATTGATTAGTTCCTTTATGTTTATTATTAATTGTTTTATATATTTGGGTGCTCCCATATTGGGTGCATAAATATTTACAATTGTTATATCTTCTTTTCAGATTGTCCCCTTTATTATTATATAGTGTCCTTCTTTGTCTCTTGTTACAGTCTTTGTTTTAAAGTCTGATTTGTCTGATATAAGTGATGCTTTTCAGCTTTTTTTTGACATCCATTTGCATGATAGATGTTTCTCCATCCTCTCACTTTCAATCTTCTGGTGTCATTAGGTCTAAAATAAGTCTCTTGTTGGCAGCATATAGATGTGTCTTGTCTGTTCATCCATTCTGTCACCTTATGTCTTTTGATTGGATTGTTTTAGTCCATTTACATTCAAAGTAATCATTGATAGGTATATATTTATTGTCATTTTATTATTTGTTTTGTTGTTTCTGAAGATTTTCTCTGATTTTTTCTTGTCTTTCATGTTTTGCTGGTTTTCTTTAGTGATATATTTGGATTTCTTTGTCTTCATTCTTTACATATTTATTAGTGGGTTTTGATGTAGGTTATCATTAGGTTGGTATATAACCTCTTCTGTATATAGCAGTCTATATTAAGTTGATGGTTGTTTAAGTTTGAACCCATTCTTTATTCCTCTCCTCCTCAGGTTTTAGGTACATGTTGTTATATTTTATATCCTTTTATATTGTGAGTTCCTTGACTGATTTTTTTATAGAAATAATCATTTTTACTGCTTTTGTGTTTCTTACCTTTATACTGTCTCTTTTGTTCTCTCCTTTCCACTCAAAGAGTCCCCTTTAGTATTTCTTGCAGGGCTGGTTCAGGGGTCACAACTCCTTTAGTTTTTGTTTGTCTGGGAAACTCTTCATCTCTCCTTCTATTCTGAATGATAGCCTTGCTGGATAGAGGATTCTTGGCTGCAGATTTTTCCCATTCAGCACTTTGAGCATATCACACCGCTCTCTTCTTGCTTGCAGTGGTTGTGTTAAAAAATCTGCTAGCCTTATGGGTTGTCCCTTGTAAGTTACTATATTATTTTGTCTTTCTGCTTTTAAATTTTGTTCTTCATCACTGTTTCTTGCCAATTTAATTATGTCTTGGTGTGTGTCTGCTTTTATTGATTTTGATGGGAGTTCTCTGTGCCTCCTGGACCTGGATATCTATTTCCTTCTCTAGGTTTGGAAAGTTTTCAACTATTATTTCTTTAAATAAATTTTCTACCCCTTTTCTCCCTTTTCTTATTCTGGGACTCCTATAATATGAATGTTATTATATTTGATGGAGTCACAAAGTTTCCTCAGTCTATTCTTGTTTTACATACTTCTTTTTTCTCTCTTTTGTTCAGCTTAGTTACTTTCCATTACTCTGTCTTCTAGGTCTCTAATTCATTCCTTTGCTTCTTCCATCCTGCTGTTGATTCCTTTAAGTGTGTTTCTCAATTTGCTTATTGAGCCCTTTATATCTGCTATGTTATTTCTTATCTCTATGTTAAGGAGTCACTCATGTATTTCACCCTTTTCTCAAGTCTAGTGAGTTTTTTTATTGCTTTAAATTTTCTATCAGGCATGCTACTTATATCTGTTTCACTTAGATTTCTGACTGTGGCTTCATTCTTCTCTTTCATTTGGGATAAATTTCTTTGTCCCTTCATTTTTTTTAACCTCTCTGTCTGTTTCTGGGTGTTAAGAAAGTCAGCTATGTCTTCTGCTCTTGAAAGTAGTGACTTTATGAAGAAGCAGTCCTGAGTGCCCTCAGTACAGTGTCCCCTCTTTACCAGAACCTGGCACTTCAGGAGAGTATCCTATGTATGTTGCTTATGCCCTTTTGTTACATTTGAGTTACTTTTCCTTTTAATGTAGTTGTCTGTACTGACTCTCTGTTCATTGTGGCCTGAACTTCCTCTCTGTGGTGTTAGTGGGACACAGGCATGCCAGCTCTGAAGGGGTGTGTCTACCAAGGAACTTGGGAGTGGGTGGCAGTATTAGCAAAACTTGCCCACTCAGCCAGTAGTCCTATGCCATGTCCTCCAAAGCACTGCAGTGGCTGGAAGATGCATGCTGCAACATCTGAGGGTGTGTGAGGCTGGGGAAAGCATATGGTGATGGCTGGATGTGTCTGGGTTAGGTACGCCATGGTGGCATGGGGCACATGGCTGGGTATGACAAGGTGCAGCAGCTGGGCATGGCTCAGCAGCTGGGCCTGGCAGCAGTTGTGTAACTGGCACATGGGCACAGTGTGTGATGAAAACAAATCACTGTGTAAAAAAAAACTACTAACCAGGTCTTGCTTTGAATTCCTTGGAATGGAATAAGTATGTTTTTATGATAGTTCATTTCTACACAGTGGCTTAATTGTTAGGCAACAACTGATTAGCATAATTGCTGGGTTTTTTGGAGGAAGAGAAGAAAAGCCATATTGGGCTGCTGGCTTACTAATGGGGATATTTGGGTTGAGGGGAGACCAAGGAAATAGGAAACTTATTGCTGTTTGGGCTTTGTGCTTTTCATGCTTGATTCAATTACAGCAGTAATAATAATTTGTTTATTTTTTATTAACAAAAGGTCAGAAATCACCACTAGACAGTTATCTAATTATTAAATTCAACTGGAGAGGTGAATGCATTACAGGTCTCTGCTTCCATTTATAAAGATTTATTACTCCCAAAGTGGCTGATTCTTCTAGAAATTGTTCAGGGTTAGCTATATAACTGCTAAAACAAAAATTCACTTGGTAGGTTTATCATCTAATTCTTTTTCTAATTCTCTATGTGATGCTACTTTAAATAAAACTGTGTAGTTAATGGGTTAAAACTTAAACACACCAGATTTTATTTCGGACAAGTGATCATGTTTATGATATCACCCTCCTTAACAGGAGATTTCCTAGTTTCTGCATTTTAACTGAAGTCCTTTGAAACTGAGATAAACTTTCCAGGAGAAAAAAAAAAAAAAAACTTCCCAGAATGTTGCAGATTTCTCCTTAAAGATAGTCAGGATTTAAATAATTCCAATTTCTATGGTTTAAAAAAAGAGCTAATGAGGGATGCCTGGGTGGTTAAGCACCTGCCTTCAGGTCAGGACATGATCCCAGAGTCCTGGGATTGAGTCCCGCATCAGGCTCCTTGCTCAGCAAGGAGCCTGCTTCTCCCTCTGCCTGCCGCTCACCCTGCTTCCCTGTTTGTGTTCTCTCTCTCTGGCAAATAAATAAATAAAATATTTTTTTTAAAAAAAGAGCTAATGATTAAATGATGGTGTACTGGCATTGCCATATTCAAAGTATCAATAAATTATTTTTTTGTACCAAATTGTGGAGAGTATAACAAAGTAAAACATAAATAAAGTGATGATTTTTTTCTGAAAACACAGTATATTACTTCAATCAATTCTTTATATATCAGTATGATGTTTGAGATTTACTGTGATGTCCCTGAGGTCCCATAACTAGATCATGAGGTGCCTTCTCAGTCATTAAACAATATAAATTGTGTTCAGTGTTGCCTTACAGTGAAATGCCATTTTGTTGAAATGGGGTAATCCATATAATGTATATATGGTAATTGTCAGCTAAATAGAAGAGCAAATGAACTGAATCATCCAATTAACCATGTAGACAAGTGAAGATATATTTGTGTCAAATAAAGTTACTCAGCTTACTCTCAGAAATCACTTAGAGGGTGTTTGCTCACTGTGGTGTAAAGGAGCACTTAATACTTTTAGAGGTGCCCCCTGAGATGATACCTATGCTGTCTTGGCAAAGAACTATATATCTGTTGCTTAATTCGGATGACTAAAGGCTGCAAGGAGTAATTTGCCCTGAATTAGCAGAATATCTTATTATTATCTATATTACAGTAAGATTTAAAAAAAAACAAAATCAATACTTTAATTTCCATCATTATATTATCCTGATGTCTTAAGCATCTGTCAACCCCTGTACAATGAGGAAAAGTGGTATACTCTTTTAAAATATACCTAGGACTAAAATAAAGTTAAATAAGGGGGCACCTGGGTGGTTCAGTCAGTTGAGCATTTGACTTTGGCTCAGGTCGTAATCTCAGAATCCTAGGATCAAGCCCCATGTCAGGCTCTCCATAAGCAGGGAGTCTGCTTATCCCTCTCCCTCCACCCCTCTCTCCACTCCTGTTCTCTCTCTCAGATAAATAAACAAAAATCTTTAAAAACAAAAAAAAATTAAATAAAATCCCTTTATATTTAACTATTATGCTAACTTCCCAAACTCTAAATAAATAAGTAAATAAGAATTTATAAATTGCCAAAGAGTAATTATTTTTATGATTGAGTTATTTAAAATTATTTTACCAGTCTTCATACCAATCAAAAACTCATCTCCTTTTAGAATCACAATGCTTTTTAAAAGTATGTTGTTCTAAGATCAATTCAAATACTATGAGATCATTTATGTATCTAGCTAGTATGGACTGAATGCTTGTGTTCCCTCAAAATTCATTTGTTAAAACCCTAACCTCAGTGTAATGGTATCAGGTGGGTTCTTTGGGAGGTAATTAGATTTAAATGAGGTCATGAGAGTAGAGTCTTTCTGATGGGATTACTTCCCTTATAAGAGACCAGAGTTTGCTTTTGCTTGCATGCTCTTGCTCATACTTGTTCTCTCTCACTTCACACTGTCACCACTGTATGAAGAGATGACCATCTATAAGACAAGAAAAGTGTCCTCAGGAGGAACTTGAATTGGCTAGCACTTTGATTTTTCCAGGCTCCAGAATTATGAGAAATGAATGTTGTTTTAGTCACCCAGTTTATGGTATTTTGTTACAGCAGCCTGAGCAGACTAAGACAATGACTAACTTTATTTTCTCATGATGCAAAGTATATGTTAATTTATTGATTGATTGAGTGCACAGTTTTTTCTAGGAAATCTGGTAGTTATTGGCAAGACAAAGTAACTTAAACATACTTCTTAACCTTTGGGAGCTTACAGATTAACAGGAGTGACTGGCAATGACATATCCAAAGTAAAAAGTAGAGGATTCTATGAGAAAATATAAGTGGGGCACATAACTTGAACTGTCCTGCATAAATGAATCTATTGTCCTACCTAGCAAGGTAAAAACCATCTTACATATATGAAACTTTCTCCACCTCCATACCTTGTAATTGTCCATCAACAGTATTCTGGAACTTGAGGTTTTCATCATTATCCAACTTAACTGAAAAATTAAGACCATATAAAAATAACAGATAATTCAAAGTCAGTCCTAAAAAGTTAATTTTTGGATATGAAAGAGTAGTATTTGATATATGGAATTAAAGTTGTGGTGATCTTAAATGGTAGTATAGCCAGATTATTTAGGGATACCTGAATCCTGCCTCTGCCCCAGCTCATCCCTGGATGTTTACTAGAAAGCTGTATGCATGTCTGAAAATGCTAAATTAGATATGAACTGCCACTCTATTATTGTCCAGGTCACTACAAACTGAAGTGCAAGGCTCTCTCATAAGACTAAATTAGAACATGTAACTTAGAAATGTAGAAAAGACCATACATTTGACTCACTTCAAATCTGTAGTTTACAACCAGTCTTTCACTAAACTCAAAGTAATAAGAAGGCTTAAATTCCAGAAAGCCCATGAGGGAGAATATGCTACATATCTTTACTTTCTCTTGATGCTACATAAAAAAGAGGCAGAAGGAGAAAGAGATTCATGAGCATTTATAACAGTTACTGCTCATAGTAATTGCAACCTTATCAGTTTCCTAGTATCTCACAAATAAGATTATTATTTCACCCTTTTTGGTTTGGGGAGTTGGGTAGAAGGAGGTACTGACAAAAGTGGACAGGGAAGAAGTCAAAGGCTAAGAGGCTTCTCCCTGATTCTCCCATTTTCCTTTCTTGTTTAAGCCATTAAGTTTAATGGGTAAGCCCATGATGTGGTTGTTTCCCTCTGGAAAATATAGATAAAAGGCCTATCAAAAATAGGATTTCTATATTTTGTTTATAATTTACCAGAGCTTCTATTGATCCTTCTTGGACCAGTACAATAGACATTCTAGTTGATTGTCCTCAAAAGTTCCAGAGATTGGTCAGGACCATAACTTAAATTACCTCTAAGGCCTCCCTATTCCTGAAGCTGAATGTTTGACTCCTATTCTTTAGTCCAATAAATAAAAGGTAAAGTTATACAATCTTACTAATTCTTCATAAAGGGTTATACAATAAAATAGAAGAGGGCTGAATTTTAAATATAATCAACCTCTATCACATTATTATAATTTCCCAAAGAGACTTTAAAAACACAAAAATGAAATATGGGGGAAATCTTGTACATAAATTAAACTTCCACAGAAGTTCAAAACCCAATAATCTCCTCCTTTATAATTTTTGTTCTGTGACTCTCTGCCAGGTTTTAGGGATCTCACTTACTTGCCGAAGTGGAGGTGGGCTAAAATGTGGGTTATCTTCCAATAAAACTACTGTCATTTCCCCATAGAAATTTGAGATTTGGATTAGCCAACCCCTTATTACCGAACATTTGCATTTTAAGTATTTTTATTCTGTAAAATATTACACCTGATGTCAGAAGGAAATTTTTTCTTGTGACTAATTATTTCCTCAGAATAAATTTCTTGAAAATAAATTTCTCTGTATAAAGTTATTCATATTGTCTTAGCCTGGGTTTCTTTCAAATAAAACCTAGAATAGGGGCCCACATAAGGGTGTTTTTATGGAAAGTTATGTGAGATTGCAGGATTGAGGGCCCATGGAGAGTGAAACCTAGGACAAAGGAAAAATAACAGTTACCCTGTGCTTTGTTCCACAGGAATTTCTAAGAATTCTGTACCAGATGCATTTGTAAAGTTTCTGCTGGAGCATAAAGGGCAAAAGCACTTATCCTTTGACTCTTATCTTCTTTTGGTAACAGTTGTCCCATTGGGGTATTAACTCCCCCACACTTCTTGGTAGAACATATACAAGTGCTGAGGATTCTTCCATAGGTGGCTCATGCTGCAGCATCAGAGAAATCCTAGAGCCATAAATGAGAGAAATGTGGAACCCTCTTAGGGCAGTTGGTGAGAAGTAGGATGAAGCCTGCAGAAAACTGTTCGCCATAGGCATGGTGAGATTCAGAATTGATGTTGAGATTATGTGAGGTGGTACACAAGAAGCCTGATACAATTAAGCCATTTATTAATGTCTATTAGCCTTGAAGTTTGTGGCCAGTCACAATCTCTAAAAAGGTTTTAATACAGGAAAGGCAGTAGAAGAAGCTCCAAGTCTTACTTGTCACTGATTCTGATGACGTAATTATCATCCACTCTCATCCTTCACTATACATTCTAAATTTCTCTCACCATAACTAACCCTTTAGCAAGTCTAATTTTCTTGTTTGGGGGTGGTGGTAATGAAGATGCTCATCCCTGAAGCACCTGAGACAGTTTCTTCATCCCTATTGGGTCTTGTTTGCTATAATTACATATTACAAAGTATTTTCCTTTTCATTAATCACCAGGTAGATAGTTAGATAGATAGTTGATAGATAGATAGATAAAACTATGCCACTTTACATTTCTATCAAAAGTGATGAGGGTGCATTTCCCAAACTCTTATCAATAATAGATATTGTTAGTATAAATAAAATTGCCAATATTGTAGATAAAAAATGGGATCTTATTACTTTAATTTTGCTATTTGATTTCTAGGGAATTAAGCATGTTTATACACAATTCTTATGCTTTCACATTTCTTCATTTTTGAAGACCCTATTTTTCTCCTTCTCTTATCATTCTGTTGTGCATTTATATAAGTTGTATTTATTTTTAAGAGCCCAAAATATTTAATAAGTAATATGATAAGCCTCAAATGTGAATGACCCTTGGTAAAGATACTTGGGGCAATAGCAGTTTTCTAGTGCCTTATAAATTGTACTGGGTAGATTGTTACTCATTTCTTTGCACCAGTTGTAAAATAGACCATTATAATGAAGAGCTCTTAACCACCAAACCTTAGTTTTAAACCTAGGATTATGGTGAGTAGAGCATTCTTCCTATAAAAACTAAAAGGAGGGTATTTTTTGAAGTTTTTATTTAAATTCTAGTTAGTTAACAAACAGTGTAATATTAGTTTCAGGTGTATAGTAAAGTGATTCAACACAACACCTAGTGCTCATCCAAGGAGAGCACTTTAAAAGTGTATTATATTGATATTTCTGGACTAAAGTGTTATTAATTACTTGAAAATATTTTCTGGTTCTGCTTAGATAATAGAATCAAAGTATTTGAATGAGATGCTCATGCATATTACTCTAATTTTCCCCACTGGTTATCACCAAGGTAGGGTACCAATTGAGTTTATAGATTTATCAGTCACTTACAGCACTGTTTATATTACGTGGGCTTCCTTAAAACCCATGTCATAGAACAAATTTAATTTTCTGCTCAAGAGCACTGCTTAATTTACATTAAATGTGTTCTGTTGTTTAGGGTTTAGGCTTTTCAGAAAATAGTTTCAACAGAACACTTCCTGAGGCTGGTTATAAATTCTAAGTTGCAGAATATCACTGAAGAAATTTAGAAAAGTACCTTTTCATTAATTAAGCCCAGTATGTAAATTAGCTTTTGAGTAGAAATTATAAAAGGCAAATTTTGGTTCAAGATAAGAAGAATAATTTAATAATTTTAACTACTTAAAAATGGAGAACACTACCTCAAGACAGTAAGTTCTCAATCATTATCAGTGTTAAATGTCCAGAAACTCCATTGTTTTAGAGGAAAATCATACTGGAAGTGAGAGGTTGACCTAACCCAATGTCTGTATAAGGACAGGTTAGGCCCTGCACATTAACAAACCACTATGAAAGTAGGCTTAGGACAAAAAAGTTTCTCACAGGGCACCCGGGTGGCTCAGTTGTTTAAGTGTCTGCCTTCAGCTCAGGTCATGATCTCAGCGTCCTGGGATTGAGCCCTGTGTTGGGCTTCCTGCTTCTACTTCTCCCTTTCTGTGCTCTCTCTCTCAAATAAATAAAATATTTTTTTAAAGATTTTATTTATTTATTCATGAGAGACAGAGAGACAGAGAGAGAGAGAGGCAGAGGGAGAAGCAGGCTCCCAAGGAGCAGGGAGCCCGATGCGGGACTCGATCCCAGGACCCTGAGATCATGACCTGAGCCGAAGGCAGACGCTTAACCATCTGAGCCACCCACGTGCCCAATAAAATATTTTTTAAAAAGCTTTCTCACATGCTAACAGTACAAGGGAAGTTGGGGGGGGTAGTATACAGTTGGTTCTGCTCATCATCATTAAATAGGGACTCAGGTTGATTGAGTTCTCATTTTGGCATGAGCTTCCATTATCACTAGAGCACTGGAAAGAGAAGATAGTGAATCACACAATATCTCAACATTTCCCTTGTAAATGTACTCCATTTTATTGGCCAATGAAAACATTACCTAACTTCAACAGAAGCTGAGAGTGCCATCTTGCCATGTCACTATAGAGAAAACTAGATATGTGAACAGCCCTAGGATCAACCACAGTGCCCAACTATTTTTCATTTCTGGAACTATTTTGCTTCCAAATATCAGAAAGTTAATAGGTGGATATAGAAATAGAACCCACTTTAGTATAGCAGAGACTCAACTTGACTACCTCTGTGTCTTTATGAAAGCATTTCATGGAAGCAAAGGAGTGAATACAACCAAAAAATTAATGGATGTTTTCTTTGCTATATACCATATCTGGATAAATATTGCATCTTTCAAGGATGTACAGAAAGAAAAGAACCATATATGGAAACTTTGAAAAATAAAATACTGCAAAACAAGTTAAAGAGAAGACTCGGATGTAAACTACTAACAAACCTAATTATAATATTTCAAAGAATATTTTTTCTTTCCTTATATAGTATAAGAAATCATGAATTCTATGTAATAGGAGCAGAAATATAAAAAGCTAGTATATATTGACATGAAAAACAGCAGATGAGTCAAAGTAGCAGACAGGAATGGAGACCTGGCTACCTCAAAAAGAATCATTCAAAATATTTCTATAATCTGTATACTTATTTCTATATGTATTATTACCATCAAGTTCAAGCCACCATAATCTCTAGTTTAGACTATTTCAATGGTCTCCTAGTTAGTGTCACTGCTTTATCTTCTATTACTACAACTAATCTTATTTCCAAATTGCAAATATACTGATATTTTTAAAATGCAAACATTATTTTGTTACTCCTTTCTTTTTTTCTTCTTTTTCTCTCTCTTCTTTTAATTGATGTATAATTGACATATAGCATTATATTAGTTTCAGGTATACAATATAGTGATTCAACACTTCCATACAGCACCCAGTGTTCATTGCAACAAGGAGGGCATTGTTGAACATGATTTGATATCTGTACACATTGTGAAATGATTACCATGTAAGTTTAGTTAACATCCTTCACAATACATACTTACAAAAAGTTTTTACTTGTGATGAGAACTTTTTAAAGATGTGCTTTCTTATTCTTATCAACTTTCAAATTTTCAATACAGTATTATTAACTATAGTCACCATGCTGTACATTACATCCCATGACTTACTTATTTTATACTGGACATTTGTACCTTTAACCTCCTTTCTTAACACACCTCAGGGCTTCCACTTGCACTAGAAAACTCTCTCTCTCTCTCTCTCTCTTTACCATGACCTACAAGAGACTAAATGATTTGGTCTTTTTCTACTTCTCCAACCCCATCCTATGCCAGTGGGAGGTATACTTACTCCATCAAGCCAAATGAAGGGTTTCAGAGGCGATTTATGTGTATTTCAGAGGGGACATCTTGAAGATAAGAGTGCTCATACCTGATTCATGTCTGAAGAAATGAAGATGAAGGATTGGGACATGTAGGGGAGTAGAGCAGAAAGATACAGCTGTTTGGAAATAGCTTGCACCTTCAGAGATTGACTGTATATAGAAAGATGTGTGCAGCCCACGTTTCCTGTAGGCTAAATGTGGATCCCACAGAAGGAACTCAATTTGGGTCATCCCAAGGGAAACTCTGTAGGGGCAAAGTGACCCAAAATGTAAAAGTAATACATGTGTTGCCTTCTATGGCTGTTTTTACAATTAAAAAATTTGTGTGGGGTTTCAACAACTTTTCTATGATGAGCATACACAGTTTTCTTTTTTCATATTTTCTCATATACTAGTGATTTTTTTAAGTGAAATATAGTTGACACGCAATCTTACATTTCAGGTGTATATCATAGTGATTCTACAACTCTATATGTTATGCTATGCTCACCACAAGTGTAGCTACCATCTGTCACCATACATTATTATACCATTGACTATATCCCCTATGCTGTACCTTTCATCCTTGTGATTTATTCATTCCATAACCGGAAGCCTATACCTCCCACTCCCCTTCACTCATTTTTCCTATCTCCCCAGTCCCCTCCCCGCTGGCAAACATTGTTTTGTTCTTTGTATTTACAGGTCTGTTTCTGCCATACTGTTTGTTCATTTGTTTTATTTTTTTAGATTCCACATATAAGTAACATCACATGGTATTTGTCTTTCTCTGTCTGACTTATTTCACTTAAAATAATACCCTCTAGGTCCAACCATATTGTCTGATAGCAAGATCTCATTCTTTTTTATGACTAATATTTCACTCTGTGTGTGTGTGTGTGTGTGTGTGATTTCTTTATTCATTCATCTATTGATGGACACTTAGGTTGCATCTGTATCTTGACTATTATAAATAATGATGCAATAACATAAGGGTGGCTATATCTCTTTGAGTTAGTGTTTTTGTTTTCTTTGGGTAAATACCCAGTAGTGGAATTATTGGATCATATAGTGTTTCTATTTTTAATTTTTTGAGGAACTGTTTTCCATAGTGGCTGCACCAATTTACATTCCCACTAACAGAACATGAAGGTTCCCTTTTCTCTACATCCTTGCCAACACTTGTTATTGTCTTTTGATTACTAGCCATTCTGACTGAAGTGAGGTGATAGCTTATTGTGGTTTTGATTTACATTTTTCTGATGATTAATGATATTAAGCATCTTTTCATGTGTCTGTTGGCCATCTTTGTCTTCTTTGGAAAAAAATATCTATTCAGGTCCTCTGCCAATTTTATAATTGGATTGTTTATGGGGTTTTTCTTTGGTCTTTAGTTGTATAAGTTCTTTATTTTGGATATCAACTGCTTATCAGATATATGATTTGCAAATATTTTCTCCCATTTAGTAGGTTGTCTTTTCCTTTGGTTGATGTTTCTTTTGCTGTGTGAAATCTTTTTACTTAGGTGTAATCCCAATGTTTATTTTTGCTTTTGTTTTCCTTGACTGAGGAGACATGTCTAGAAAAATGTTACTAAGGCCAATGCCAAAGAGATTACTGACTATTATTTTCTTTAAGGAGTTTTATGGTTTTAGGTTTCATATTTAGTTCTTTAATTCATATTGAGTTTATTTTCATGTATTGTGTAACGAAGTGGTCCAGTTTCATTATTTTGCATGTAGCTGTCCAGTTTTCCCAGCACCATTTATTGAAGACACTCTCTTTTCTCCATTGTACATTCTTGTCTTCTTTGTTGTAGATTAATTGATCATATAAGCATGGGTTTATTTCTAGGCTCTCTATTCTGTTCCATTGATCTATGTGTCTATTTTTGTGCCCATACCATGCTGTTTTGATTACTACAGCTTTGTAGTGTATCTTGAAATCTGGGATTGAGATACCTCCAACTTTGTTCTTTCTCAAGACTTCTTTGGCTATTTAGGGTCTATTGTGTCTTCACACAAATTTTAGGATTATTTGTTCAAGTTCTGGAAAAAGTTCTGTTGATATTTTGATAAGGATGACATTGAATCTGTAGGTTGCTTTGGGTAGTATGGACTTTTTTTTTTTTTAAGATTTTATTTATTTGAGAGAGAGAGAATGAGAGACAGAGAGCATGAGAGAGAAGAGGGTCAGAGGGAGAAGCAGACTCCTTGCTGAGCAGGAAGCCCGATGTGGGACTCAATCCCGGGACTCCAGGATCATGACCTGAGCCGAAGGCAGTTGCTTAACCAACTGAGCCACCCAGGCGCCCCAGTGTGGACATTTTAACAATATTAATTCTTCCAATCCATGAACATGAAATATCTTTTCATTTGTGTTGTGTTCAATTTATTTCATTAATTTTTATACTACAAGTAGTTTTCTTTGCATTTATACTTCTTGGGGTAGCACATTCTGAATCTGTAGCTTGATATTACCTCTCAATTTTGAAAATTCTTAGGCATTGCCTGCAAGGATTGTTTCTGCCCAAATTTCTATTTTTCTCCTTTTGTGATGCCAATTACATGTATGTCAAAATTCTTCCCCATGCACCATATGTTTCTTATACTTTTTTTCTGTTATTTTGTTTCATAATATAGTTTTTCTTTAATTCTCACACATATTTCAATTTGTTTCTTCTCTCTTCATTTCTAATATGCTATTAAACCCATCCATTAAGTCTAGTTATAATTATTATAATTTTTCATTCTAGAATTCCTATGTGATTTTTTGGTTTCAATTCTTAGTTCTCTGCTAAATTCTTCACCTTGTCATTGAACTTCTTAAATTGTTGATCATTATTTTCTTTTAAGGTTCATGTCTAAAATCTACAATTTCCAGACTTTACATGGGTTTGATTATGTAGTCTCTTTTTCTTGGTTTTTAGTAAAAAATTTTTATATGTTTTAGGTAGAGTGCAGATTACTATGCATGAAAAGTAATTGAGATTATTTGAGGCTCCATCTATGGTATTCTATAAGGTCAGCCTGAATGGACTAAGACAGTCTTGGTACTAATTATAAATATTTTATAACACATTTAAGAAAAAACAATTTATTTTACTATTTATATGTATGCAATCATGTTGGAATATAAAGTTGTCTCAAAATTAATTGCCATAATTATCTTTTGTAGATTAACTCAACTGCAGATATCCTCAGAAATCTTTGCTACAGACAGAAACATTAATTTGCTTTTAGCTACTGTATTATGAATAATGGATCTTTCTCATAAATTATGGCCACTAAGAGTAATACTTTTTCTCTTGTTTTCTTCTGCTCTGAGAGCCAATTGAAATTGCTTTCATAGTTGGTGCTTTCCTAAATTAAGATATCTTGCTGGGCTATCACAATTTAAATAATTGATGGTTATTTATTTATTGGTTGATTTATTATTATATTTACTTATTCAACATTTATTGAGCATCAACTTTTTGTTAGGCCCATTGCTAGGATGCTGTATATATAGTAGAGAGTGAGATAGGCAGACAAAGAACTGAAATGCAACAGTTAATGCTATAATTGAGAAATGTGCATAGTTCAAAAGGAGCACTAGAAAAGAAACTAACTCTGCCTAGGAAAGTCAAGGAAGGATTCACAGAGAATAGTTAGCCTTTTAACTAAACTTTTAAAAATCCTTAGGAATTTTCAAGTGTGATGCACCCTACAAGACACACAAAATGGTTGCTAAATTGTGTCTTGAGAGAGATATTGAACAGATTAGGTGCTTAGGATGTGAAAAGGGTCCAGATATGAAGATAGAATAATAACACTGAAGGATTCTGATCAATTCAGCATGAACAGAACTTGAAGGTGGGATAGTGATGGTGGTTGTAAGCAGAAAGATGGTGAGGTGTAAAGCTGGTGAGAAAAGCATGAGTATGATGGCTCTTAAAGGCCATGTTCACAAATCTGGCCTTCACTTTGTAGGAAATGGATAGTCATTAAAACATTTTAAACAGGGGTGTAACATGATCATATTTACATTACAGAAAGATAATTCTGGTTGCATCCTAGAGAATGGTTTGGAGAGGGGCAAGACTTAGAGGCATGGAAACCAGTGAGGAGACTGTTGCAGTAATCTAAGTGAGAGCAAGTTTTGAGAAAGGTAGGATAAATGGAAAAAGAGAGATGATCATCTAACTGCTATCTTTATTACAGTATTACTTCTGCTTCTCTTCATACAACTTTTTCTTTTCCTATTCATAACCAGAATCCTTGGGGTTACTTCCTCACTAGTGAAAAGAGTATTTAATGGGCAACTATGT
>NW_023270175.1:6290191-6291780 GCF_011800145.1 Mirounga leonina
TATTCAAATACTAGAAAAGGTTCTTTAAATTTTGGTAAATTTTAAGTATTCTAAATATTTAATTTTAAATATGTTAACTCACATTTGAACAGCACAGATTTTACAAAGAGTTTTACAAAATGGATGCCTCACATATATATTCAGACTATGATGAGGGTTAATTTTCTTAATCTATTTTTATTTATTTTTTTTTACTTTTCACTTAATTTTTTTTTAATTTAATTTTATTATGTTATGTTAGTCACCATACAATACATCATTAGTTTTTGATGTAGTGATCCATGATTCATTGTTTTCGTATAATACCCAGTGCTCCATGCAGTACGTGACCTCCTTAATACCCATCACTGGGCTAACCCTATCCCCCAAACCCTCTCCCTTCTAAAATGCTCAGTTTGTTTCGCAGAGTGCATAGTCTCTCATGGTTTGTCTCCCCCCCTTCATTTTTCCCTTCCTTCTCCTAATGTCCTCCATACCATTCCTTATGTTGCACAAACAAGTGAAACCATATGATAATTGCCTTTCTCTGCTTGACTTATTTCACTTAGCATACTCTCCTCCAGTCCCATCCATGTTGATGTAAAAGTTGGGTATTCATCTTTTCTGATGACTGAGTAATATTCCATTGTATATATGGACCACATCTTCTTTATCCATTCATCTGTTGAAGGGCATCTCGGCTCTTTCCACGGTTTGGCTATTGCGGACATTGCTGCTATGAACATTGGGGTGCATATGGCCCTTCTTTTCACTACATCTGTGTCTTTGGGGTAAATACCCAGGAGTGCAATTGCTGGGTCACAGGGTAGCTCTATTTTTAATTTTTTGAGGCACCTCCGCACTGTTTTCCAAAGTGGCTGTACCAACTTGCATTCCCACCAACAGTGTAAGAGGGTACCCCTTTCTCCACAACCTCTCCAACATTTGTTGTTTCTTGCCTTGTCAATTTTTGCTATTTTAACTGGTATAAGGTGGTATCTCAGTGTGGTTTTGATTTGAATTTCCCTGAGAGCTAATGATGATGAACATTTTTTCATATGTCTGTTAGCCATTTGTATGTCTTCTTTGGAGAAGTGTTTGTTCATGTCTTCTGCCCATTTTATGACTTGATTATTTGTTTTTTGGGTGTTGAGTTTGAGAAGTTCTTTGTAGATCTTGGATACCAGCCCTTTATCTGTAATGTCATTTGCAAATATCTTCTCCCATTCTGTGGGTTGCCTCTTTGTTTTGTTAACTGTTTCCTTTGCTGTGCAGAAGCTTTTTATCTTGATGAAGTCCCAAAAGTTTATTTTTGCTTTTGTTTCACTAACTTTTGGAGATATATCTTGAAAGAAGATGCTGTGGCCGATGTCAAAGAGGTTACTGCCTATGTTCTCCTCTAGGATTTTGATGGATTCCTGTCTCACATTGAGGTCTTTCATCCACTTTGAGTCTATCTTTGTGTATGGTGTTAGAGAATGGTCGAGTTTCATTCTTCTGTATATAGCTGTCCAATTTTCCCAGCACCATTTATTGAAGAGACTGTCTTTTTTCCATTGGATATTTTTTCCTGCTTTGTCGAAGATTATTTGACCATAGAGTTGAGGGTC
>NW_023270175.1:6296780-6304482 GCF_011800145.1 Mirounga leonina
GGATGCACCTGTTTCATAGGGACCTTAGGGTTGCTGGCCTCTTGTTTTCGCAGCTTGTCTTCTGGGTAGGGGCCTGCCACACTGTTACTCGAGCAAACCTGTTTGGGCAGAGTTGCCCTGCCCCCTGTGGCGGGGGATGGGCTCAGTGAAAACCGGTTTGGGGGGGCTTTTGTTCTCTGGTGGTTTTCCCTGGCAGCTTTCCGTGTCTCTACCAAGAGTCAGAGCTGAAGAGATCGTTTCAAACCCTCTGCCTCAGAGCAGAGAGATTGCACTCTGTTCTTCGGTGAGCTCTCCAGACCACGCTATCTCCATTTCTGTCTGTGCTGCTATAAACTGCAGCATCTGGATTGTGTGCACCTCAGCTGCACTCCCAGTCCTCGCCTCCAGGTCAGGACACATCTCTGCCCTTTGTGCTTCTAAAACTGCCAGCCGCCCCCAGTTTGCACACATGGCCCTGCCACTTCAGGTTTCCTTCAGGGGGGCTGTCCTAAAGTCCTTTCCCCGCTACCTGTCTGTGAGTCTGTGCCCCCTCCCCAGCATGGGAGGCTATTGCTCACTGGTGGTATAGGATCCTGACAGCTTAGCTCCCTCTCCCTTCCATTTATCTTCCAATATCTGCCCACAGAATCCTGGCTCCCCACTTCATACCTCAAAACCAACCATCTGTGATGTTCTGTTTGTAGAGATCCAGTCTATCTTCTTACCTCTCAGGCTGATTTTGTGGGTGTGGAGAGTGGTCTGGTAGATATCAAGCTCAATTCTGGGGACCAGTTGGAACAAAGTCCCCTACTCATCTGCCAACTTTTCAAGGTTCCTATTTTTATTTTTTAATATTTTATTTATTTGTTTTGGAGAGAGAGAGCATGAGCCAGGGGAGGGGCAGAGGGGGAAAGAGAAGCAGACTCCCCACTGAGCACAGAGCCCAGTGCAGAGATGAAGAGCCTATGTGAAGTCAAGGTGGAGGCCAATGTAGAGCCTGATGTGGAGCTGACTCCATGACCCTGAGATCATGACCTGACCCAAAGTCAGACACAGCTGACTGAGCCACCCAGATGCTCCTTGTTAATATATTTTAAATCCTACAAATCCTATGAATAGTTTTTCTCTCTCATCTCAACATATATTTCACATAAAAGACATTCCAAATTCTTCTTAAAATCTGAACCAGAGAAAGAATTTAATGGAAAAAAATCAAATTTTACTCAGAAGGTAAACAATAAATGATCCAAAGACAAAAAAAAAAAAAAAGGCTTCATTTAAAAAAAAATGTCATTTATCAATTCATTAATTATGTTATTAACTTATACTTGTGAAGGTCTTTGTAATTTAAAATGGTTTCACATTAATTTTCTAATTTTAATTAAAAGAAAAAAACACTTGTAAAAATTTAGTCAGTAATAGGACTACAAATCTTAATGTGGAGTTAGTACTCATTATTTCTAGGATTCTTTGTTTAATTTTAAGGGAAATACTTGCTGAGTACCTACTATGTGTTTGTGATTATTCTAAATGCACTGGCAAATAGTAATGGGTTTGTATAAAGTTTCTTCCTTGATTATGCTATAGCTCTCTCTATTTTCCAACTGGGGAAGGACAGATGGTTGAATAAAATATAATTTAGTGTTAGCAAGAACAATAGTCTAAATATCTAGAGACCCAGTTTTTATTAAGTTTGGGATTTTGAATCTAGAAAAAGTCTGGATTTATATTATAGATTCATTTCTAAGCAATGCCTAGGGAAAAAAATCCCTCCCCAGTTTTAAGAGAACTGCTTTAATTCTCATGTATAATATTGCCAAGAGAGAGTTTTACTACATTACATTATATATGACAATGCATTTTATTTTTAAAATGATAACATATTATTATGCTTAGTGGAAATATTAACTTTAATATTTCAGACAGATCTTGTTTTGTTCAGGAGCTGATTAATCAGGTATAATTTTCTCATGGCCTTTTATTGCATTAATTCCGGCCATATTTCTGTTTCTTATTACATATTTCTACTACCAAATGGTTAGAAAAATGTGAAAAGTTTTAAGAAGTCAGTTGTATTGCATGCCTTCCAATTTTTTTCTTATATTTTTACTTTAAACAATGCATATTCCCCTGAGGGGTGAAAGGATTTGTGAGCATCTGGGGCCTTGTCTGCTGCCACCTGTGACAACCTGCATTAATCTTTAAATCCTTTCCTGTTTCCTGAAAAACACTGACAAAGTTAATCAGTCACAAAGTTAATTAGAATTTAGTTCCCCTAAAATGGCTCATCATCTTCAGCAATTCTCTGTACCATTGGAAGAAACAGTTTAGAGAGAATGGTTGCAGTGATGCTTATCGAAGTAATTGAAAAATGGGGAGGGGGGTGTATTTTAGATTTAATCATTTTTGGAGTTCCAACTTTAGAGTATGTTACGAATTAAGCTCTGTAACACAAAATGATATGCTGAAGTCTTAACCTCTAGTACATATAAATGTGATCTTATTTGGAAATAGGGCCTTTGCTGATATAATCAAGTAAAGATTGGGTCATTAGGATAGACCCTAATTCAATATGATTGATGTCTTTATAAGAAAAAAAAGGCATTGAGACTATACAGGGAGAATGCCATCTGAAAAACAGAGGCATAAATGGAAATAATACAGCTGAAAGACAAGGAATGCTAAGGGTTTCTGGTTATTAGCAGAAGGCAAGGAAGGATTCTACCCAGAGTCACAGAGGGAGAATGATCCTGTTGACACCGTGATTTCAGACTTAGAAGCCTCTAGAACACTAAGAGGATAAATTTATTTTCTTTTAGGCCATCTAGTTTTTGTCCTTTATTATAGTCATCATAGGAACTAATATAGAATGTAAACATTTTTTTTTTTTTTCTTCAAGGGAATAAGGAACATGTAGGCATATTCACTACAAGATACAGGGTTGAATGAAGCCAAGAGGTCAAACGTCAGTGACCCTGTGCTTCTAAAATAGTCTGGTTCAAGTAAAGGAGTAATTGCTGGGGCGCCTGGGTGGCTCAGTTGTTAAGCGTCTGCCTTTGGCTCAGGTCATGATCCCAGGATGCTGGGATCGAGCCCCACATCGGGCTCCCTGCTCAGCAGGAAGCCTGCTTCTCCTTCTCCCACTCCCCCTGCTTGTGTTCCCTCTCTCGCTGTGTCTCTCTGTCAAATAAATAAATAAAATCTTAAAAAAAAAAAAAGGAGTAATTGCTATTTTCTAATTAGCTGCAAGGAGGTGGATAATCCTTATATTTTTCTAACTCACTTTCTCTTTAAACTTTTCATTTTAAGAACTAAATGATGTCATATCTAAGTAGATTCATGTGCAGTTAAAATATTGGGATACTACTGTATTTCCTTGGATTTCAGAAAGAAAGACCAAAAAATTAAGCAAGAAGGTATGTCTGATCCCACTCTAAAATACAAGATAATGATTAAAGAGGCATAAATGTTCTCAAAAATGGAGTTATGACTATGATTATGAATAATAATATGAAGGAAGAAAAGATTAAAGCACCCAAAGCAATCAATGAAACTACAAATGAACCTTTTTGTGAACCTAGATTTGTAAATATTTCTGATGGTATCAAAAGAGACTGTGAGAAGAGTGTTTACACGGGTAATGGCCAAAATGAACTGAAGTTTCAGGTTGATGGTAATATTGCTGAGTGACAACAAAGAACAAAAAAAACTTATTGTTAAAGCTTTTTCAGAATTTATGATCATTGCAGAGCATTTTTAAAATGTCATTAAAAGAATTTGAAAGAGGAGGGGGAGCAAGATGGCAGAGGAGTAGGAGACCTAAATTTCGTCTGGTCCCAGGAATTCAGCTAGATAGGTATCAAACCATTCTGAACACCTACAAATTCAACAGGAGATCGAAGAAAATAATAGCAGCAACTCTGAATAGAAAAGTGACCACTTTCTGGAAGGTAAGATGTGCAGAGAAGTGAATCCAAGGCTATATTTGGGAAGATAGACTGCAGAGGAAGGGAGCCTCCTCAGCCAGCTACCAGCAAGTGATAGAGCCTCAGAGCACAAAATTGGAACTTTTAGAAGTCTGCTCCACTGAGGGACGTCGCTCCAGTGGCTAAGCGGGGGGTGGAACCCTCGCTGGGACAGTGTGGTCTCAGGACCCTCGGGGTCACAGAAAGACCGGGGGTGCCTGAGTGTGGCAGAGTTCCCAAGTATTGGAACGGGGAGGCCGGCTGCAAAGACAGAACCAAGGAGTGGGGTCTCAGCTTGGGGTTGCCATAAACTTTGATCTGCGGCACAGTCAGGCCACTGTTCTTCGAGCAGGGACCCAACAAGCGGCAGATCCGGGGAAACTCCCCTTCCTTCCCCAGTAGGAGTGGTGCAGGAGCCTGCTGCAGGAATCTGCTGGGTTTGGAGACTCCAAACGGGGTCATGTGCCAGAGATAGAAATGCTCGGTCACAGGCCGGGTGAGCATGGAGTGCAGCTGGAGACCGGGGAGACAGGAGTGATTGACTGCTTTTCTCTGAGGGCTCATTGAGGAGTGGGGGCCCCAGTTCTCGGCTCCTACAGAGCAGAGATTGGGAGGCCACCACTTTCACTCTCGTCTTCCAAAGCTGTATGGAAAGCTTGCAAGGAACAAAAGGTCCCGAGAGCAAACCCAAGAAGATTACTTAGCCTGGACCCGGCAAGGGCAGGGCAATTCCATCTCTAGCAAAGACATTTGAGAATCATGGCAACAGGCCCCTCCACCAGAAGATCAGCAAGAACAGCCAGCCAAGACCAAGTTTACTGATCAGTGAGAATGGCAGAATTCCAGCACTAGGGGAATAAAACACATAGAATTCATGGCTTTTTCCCCATGATTCTTTAGTCTTTCAAAGTTATTTTTTTTTATTTATTTTCTTTTTTTTTGAATATTTCATTTTTCCTTTTTCAACCAACATCTTATCAATTCTTCTTTTTAAATCTTTTTAAGTTTTCATTTTTAGAGTCATATTCTATCCCTTCATTGTAGTTAACCTCATTATATATATATATATATATATAAGTTTTTCTCTCTTTAAAACTTTGGGATACAGTTTCTTCTAACAGACCAAAATACACCCTAAATCTCTAGTGTATGGCTTTGTTCTAGTCTCCTGCCTGATCACATTCTCTCTCTCTCTCTTTTTTTTTAATATTTCTTCTTTCTTTTTTCATCCAACTTCTTATAAATTCCTTTATAAAATCTTTTATAATTTTCATCCTTACAGTCATATTCCATCCCTTCATCGTATTTACCCTTATTTTTGTACATATATAAGTTTTTCTTTCTTTAAAATTTTGGGAGGCAGTTTCTTCTAACAGACCAAAATATGCCCAAAATCTAGTGTGTGGCTCTGATCTATTGACCAGCCTGATCATATTCTCTTTTTTCTTCTTTTTCTTTCCCTTTCTTCCCGCCCCCCCACCCATTTTGGGTCTCTTCTGATTTGTTTAGTGTATATTTTTCTGGGGTTGTTGTTACCTTGTTAGCATTTTGTTCTCTCATTCATCTATTATCCACTGGACAAAATGACAAGACAGAAAAAATCACCTAAAAAAAAAAGAACAAGAGGCAGTACCAACTGCCAGGGACATAATCAATACGGACATTAGTAAGATGTCAGAACTAGAGTTCAGAATGAGGATTAAAAAGATACTAGCTGAGCTTGAAAAAAGCATTGAAGATACCAGAGAAACCCTTTCTGGAGAAATAAAAGAACTAAAATCTAACCAAGTCAAAATCAAAAAGACTAATAATGAGGTGCAATAAAAAATGGAGGCTCTAACTGCTAGGATAAATGAGGCAGAAGAAAGAATTAGTGATATAGAAGACCAAATGAGGGAGAATAAAGAAGCTGAGAAAAAGAGAGATAAACAACTACTGGATCACGAGGGCCAAATTTGAGAGATAAGTGATACCATAAGACGAAACAATATTAGAATAATTGGGATCCCAGAAGAAGAAGAAAGAGAGAGAGGGGCAGAAGGTATATTGGAGCAAATTATAGCAGAGAACTTCCCTAATTTGGGGAAGGAAACAGGCATCAAAATCCAGGAGGAGTGGGGAGAAGAGAGAACCCCCCTCAAAATGAATAAAAATAGGTCAATACCCCAACATCAAAAGACACAGTATCAGATTGGATAAAAAACAAGACCCATCAATATGCTGCCTGGAAGAGACTCATTTTAGACCCAAAGACACCTCCATATTGAAAGTGAGGGGGTGGAAAACAATTTACCATGCTAATGGACATCAAAAGAAAGCTGGGGTTGCAATTCTTATATCAGACAAATTAGATTTTGAAACAAAGACTATAATAAGAGATGAGGAAGGACACTATATACTACTTAAGGGGTCTATCCAACAAAAAGATCTAACAATTTTAAATATCTATGACCCTAACATGGTAGCAGCCAATTATATAAGGCAATTAATAACAAAAACAAAGAAACACATCAGCATCAATACAATAATAGTAGGGGATTTAACACCCCCCTCACTGAAATGGACAGATCATCTAAGCAAAAGATCAACAAGGAAATAAAGGCTTTAAATGACACACTGGACCAAATGGGCTTCACAGATACATTCAGAACATTCCATCCCAAAGCAATGGAATACACATTCTTCTCTAGTGCCCATGGAACATTCTCCAGAATGGATCACATCCTAGGTCACAAATCAGGTCTCAACAAGTACCAAAAGATTGGGATCATTCCCTGCATGTTTTCAGACCACAGTGCTTTTAAACTAGAACTTAATCACAAGAGGAAAGTAGGAAAAAACTCAAATACTTGCAGGCTAAAGAGCATCCTACTAAAGAATGAATGGGTCAATGAGGAAATTAAAGAAGAATTAAAAAATTCATGGAAACAAATGAAAATGAAAACACAGCTGTTCAAAATCTTTGGGATGCAGCAAAGGCGGTCCTAAGAGGAAAGTATATAGCAATACAAGCCTTTCTCAAGAAACAAGAGGGGTCTCAAATATACAACCTAATCCTACACGTAAAGGAGCTGGAGAAAGAACAGCAAATAAAGCCTAAGCCCAGCAAGAGAAGAGAAATAATAAAGATCAGAGCAGAAATCAATGAAATAGAAACCAAAAGAATAGTAGAATAGATCAGTAAAACTAGGAGCTGGTTGTTTGAAAGAATTAATAAGATTGATCAACCCCTGGCCAGACTTCTCAAAAAGAAAAGAGAAATGACCCAAATAAATAAAATCATGAATGAAAGAGGAGAGATCACAACCAACACCAAAGAAATACAAAATACTATAAGAACATATTATGAGCAACTGTATGCCAGCAAATTAGATAATCTGGAAGAAATGGATGCATTCCTAGAGATGTATGAACTACCAAAACTGAACCAGGAAGAAACAGAAAACCTGAACAGACCTATAACCACTAAGGAAATTGAAGCAGTCATCAAAAATCTCCCAAAAAACAAGAGCCCAGGGCCAGATGGCTTCCCAGGGGAATTCTACCAAACATTTTAAGAAGAATTAATACCTATTCTTCTGAAACTGTTCCAAAAAATAGAAATGAAAGGAAAATTTCCAAACTCATTTTACAAGGCCAGCATTACCTTGATCCCAAAACCAAAGACCCCATCAAAAAGGAGCATTACAGACCGCTATCTCTGATGAACATGGATGCAAAAATTCTCACCAAAATACTAGCCAATAGGATCCAACAGT